>NC_056727.1:1177292509-1177657509 GCF_019279795.1 Protopterus annectens
CTGTTAATACTCACTTCTGTCATACTACCAAAGAGCAACCTTGTTGCAAACATACCACAAAAAGTCACAAACCCTCAGCAGGTAGTGAAAACATTACCCAGGATTCAATAAAATCCATGTAGGCTCTGTGTACAGCCTACACAGAATATACTGGTGTACATGACCAGAGTTCCCCATTGGCAGCATGCCATGCATATTAATCATGGTGCTCTGCCAATGTAGATCACAGTAACACGGATATCGAATCAATGTAAGCAGCGGTGTATTGTCCCATGGTATACATTTGTCCAGGGAATTCCTGGACAGATGTTGTATACAGGATAATATACATACCTGTAACATACCCTGGTAGTTTAGAAATATGTGTGAATTGTAATTTTTTTTTATGCCTGTTTGCATGGTGTGGTGTGGAATGCAGCAATGCCAAGCTGTGCTTACACATACACAGCTGACACCTGCCAGACATCTAAAAATAGAAACTGAGTGTAATTATTTATTTTGCTTTCTTTCAATGCTCATTTGTGAGGTGAGGTGAGGAGCACAGCAATGCCGAGCTGTGCTTACACATGCACTGATGACATCTGACAGATATCTATAAATAGAAACTGTATGTAATTAATTATGTGCTTTTGTCTACATGTTTTGATTTCATTGTTTGAATGGCCATTTGCATGGTGTGGTGCAGTGATTAGCAATGCTAGTTAGCTTAATAATATATGTGAAGGTATACTGGTTTTCTTACTATCCAAGTAGCTAAATAGGTAGAGTCACCACCTACATTGCTGTATGTCCCAGGGTTTAGTCCCCCACAGTCATACCTTTTTACATTTATTGCTGTGGAAATGTGTGAGGTGACCGAAAAAGTAGTTTAATGTAAAAACAAATTTGTTACATTTGAAAAATCTGGACAGTGCTAAGCACTGCTTAAACATGGTTAATGGCTGCTCTTGTTTGCATGTTGCTAAGCTTTGCTAAAACATGGTTGTGCGAGTTTGCTCAATGCTAAGCAGGTTTTCACAATGCTAAGCAATGTGGTGTTTTTTTAAATGTTACAGTATGATGTATAAGGGAGGGAAACAGCCTATATTAAGGGCAATAGCTGGGAATTCTGCAACATTCACTGGAGTCTTATTAACCTGTGAATATGCCTGGTGAGGTAGTGCTCCTTTGGGTGCAGAGGTGGAGTGTGCAGAAGTCCAGAGTGTTTGTTGGACTTGAGGTTCAAAACTACAATCCCCAGCTGTTGGCCAGGGATCTTACCATGCTACAAGGATCATCCGCACTGGTGAGTAGTGTCGTCACTACTATGACAACCTGACGCGAAGGAAGAGGAGAACTTTGGACATCTGGGTCCAAGAGACTAAGGATGGGCATGTCCACAGATATGTAAGTATATTTGTCGCTACTTTACTAAAATACAAGGTGAGTCTATGCAAAACTGGTATGCATAATGGTGTACTTCTCTTCCAACAGCTGCAGCTGGACAGGCTCAGAGTGTCCAGTCTCATGCCGGGTATCTGGCCAGGATATGCTGTGAGTGTGCTAAGTACAGATATTATCTGATAACTGTAGTGCAATAATCAATAAACAATACTAATAACAATAAGCAATAAGGTGTAAAGCAGGATTGTGGTTTGATAACTAATGTGTTGTAATAAGTGCAGTAGGGTTGTATTCATTGCATGTCTGTTCTAATGTTGCTGAAGTCAAATGTAAAACTGAAATAAATAAAGGATGCAAAAGTAATTGCCTGATAAATCTATTGCACATCCGACAGTACTGTTGAGGGCTGTCTGCAGCCCACTTTCAGTCACATAATGCTCTCTATTCCTCCCTCTCCATGAACAAGGTATATGGGTAAGGTAGCCCACGTTCTGGGCAGATAGACTTCACAGATTCTAAGGAGCGATAACAATTAAGTATAAAGCAGGATTGTGGTTTCATAAGAATATGCTGAAATAAGTGCAGTAAGGCTGCATTCATTGCACTGAACTCTATAACCATTTGATATACCAACTGATAAGCATACTTTTTTGCACTTGTTTGCACTATACTGCATTTAAATATTTCCCTCTGTATTCTGTCTGCAGTGTTTTTCTCATGGTAGTATAGTAGCTAGTTTCAGGTGGGGGGGGGTATTTTGCTTTCTTTGGAGTCAACCCAGTTAAGGTGTTAGCCACTGTCCAACACCTCTGTTTATATCTGATTGCCCGAGTCTTATTTTCTCTGTTGTACTTCTGTAAAGACTTACATTCTGTGAAATCATACAGAGCTAACATCTTAGAGCAAACTACCTGGCTGTGTTGGATTCTATAACCATCTGTTATACCCAGGGCCGGCCTTAGGCATAGGCGAACTAGGCGACCGTCTAGGGCGCCATAGAGGCCAGCTTCGTAAAGGGTGCAATTTGTGTTTATTTATTTATTTTAATGAATTTACTTTTCTTAATAAGAAAAGTAAATTCATTAAAATAAATAAAGAATAGGGTGCCGGAATCATAGGGCAAGGAGGGGGAAGTGAGCCCCCTCCCACTTTTACAGCTGCAGGTTAGCCAGGAGGCTTTCAACAATTAACAAAAAAAAAAAAAACTTCACTCCATGGTAGCGGAGTCTGCTCCTTTTAATAGGAACATGCATGCGTCACATCCACACATCCCAACGTGGATGTAAAGACATTTGTAAAGTTGCACACGGAAATCAAAATAGCACTTTAAGATACAGGTTAACTCCATGTGTACGTGTGTGGCTATTCGGATTAAAAAGAAGGTAAGTGTATGTGTGTGTCTGTGTATTTTAAACTGGCCTTCTGTATGTGACAGAAAGTGTGTGTGTGTGTGTGTGTGTGTGTGTGTGTGTGTGTATATGGAATTTTAATTAGTCGTTCTGTTTGTATGAAAGATAAGTGCATGTGATACTATGCGAAAGAGTAGGTGTGTGTGTATGAGAGAGAAGGTGCGTGTCTGTGTGTTGTATGAGAGAGTAGGTGTGTGGAATACTACATGATTATGTGTTACATTTGAGGAGCGTAGCGGACGTGTGATCCCAAGTATTATTATTTCATCAGCTATAGGAACCATTCATACAAAATGCGAACCACTCATAAACCTGTTGTGTTAAGCTATTTCCCCAACTTTAAATTGTATCTGCAATTCTGTGCAATAGTCAGTGGAATGTGGAGGGGGGAGGGGGGTTTAAAGACAAGTTGAAAAGTGTAATTACCAAGAATGAGATCTGCTTTCACAGCTCCTTTCCAATCAGGTACTACAGAGCTCAGCTTTAAAGATGTACAATTGCTACATGAAGTCACACAGCATTTCCCCAGTTTACAGTGATGAGCTATCCACTTAAGTATTCCTAAGTTACAGGCATATAAAAATGATTTCAGCAGTATACCACTCCATTCTGTATTTATCGTCTGGGCTCATATAACTGTAAACATGTATGCACATCTAACCCCTACTTTTTGGTTTGGCAGGCAACCACATGAGGAACAGGTCACATTCTATTTGGGAACTGTAGTTTGGAGACTAAGTAAATTTCAATCCCACAAGGTTTATGAAAACTATTTGTTGAATATGGCCAAAAACTGTTATCACCTGTAAAACCCAACCACGTGCAATTTCAGGGTTGATATTTTTAATATGGGAATGTTTCACTTTCATTTTAGCAAAAAGGTTGGTTAACTGATTGCATATACATTTATAATAGGATTTCAATGCTCAACTAACTGAAGCTTATTCTAATTTGCTGAGCAGGACAATGGCATGGCATATTTTCACAGGAATTAAAATAAGAGTTTCTTAACATACTTCATATCCTTCAAAAATGCAAGTTAACGCAAATCCTGTTGTTCTATCAACTTTAAGTTAAAAAAGTGTAATATTTAAAATCTATCCCTATGTTTATGGTCATTGCATCCACATCCTGTCCAGATTTCTTGCAGTAAGGTTGAGAGGTATGTATACCTCTCAACTATCCAGATTTTTGCCTCATATTTTTGGCCTATTCCTCATAAAATTTGTGGTTTTCTTGCAAATCACTGAAGATTTAAAAAACTAAATGTCATGCATTTGAGTTTCAGCCTTCATTTCCTTTAGAAAATGCATGGTAGGTTGTAATGACAGATGATTGAGGGGGCTTTTATGGTTAAACTCTTCTGAAATGGGTAGTTTTGTCATTATTGGTTCATACATTTTGTTTCATTGCTTACTGGAAAAATGTTCAAAACTACAAATTTAAAACCTGCTATAACAAGTGCAAATGTTTCTATGTGCAACTAGCGTTTTTTTTGTTTATCAAATGGCACACTGTGTTGTAAAATCTGAAAGCAGTGTTAGTAGTATAATTGCCTTTGGTGCAGAAGGTTGTAGATTCTACTCACACACCATGTAGATGGTGTGCTGATATTGCATTGCCCATATGATTGTTGATTATTTGGTGCGTTATAAGGGGGTTAGGGGTTCTACACTCCTGAGTATGTCCTTTGTATGAGATGTCTAGTGACTATGAACTTGTTGGTCATTTCCTATTGCAATATTACCAACTTATCAATTTTTTTAATGCAATATAGGCAATTCATTCTTCAAGGAAAGCAGGCACTGAATTTGTAGATAAAACATTGATATGTGAAGTTATTTTGCCAGTAGCAACCTCTTCATTAGGTATGGATTTCTTTAATGTGGAATTCAGATGATTTTACATCTGCAGAGATTGTGAGTATGGAGTAATATTGGTGGATTATAATGACAGAAGTCTTGAGTGGACTTTTATGGTTGAAAATTTCTGAAATGGGTAGTTATTGGTTCATACATTTTGTTTCATTGCTTATTAAATGAATGTTTAAAACTATAAATCTAAAACACTTTCTAACAAGTGGTGCTGTATTATACAAGGAATATAATTCAATGTAATCAGGAAGGTGAATCAAAGAACAAATACATGGAAGTATGGCCTAAAAATTGTGTGCAAGGACTCTGTTTTGAAAACAGCCCAAAGGTAAACTTAATTCTTCACTGGCCAGATGCATTTTCTATGAGTATGGGTTTTCATGCCGTTTCAATGAATATGAAGTTTTTCCATTTCAATGAATGTGAGTTTCAAGGGCAGAGTAGTTTACTGCTTATGCCAAGTCTGTTTTCATTGCGAGACTGTATTGTTTAGCAAATGGCTACCTGTGTTTGTGCTATTTTATATCAATATCTGTAATGACTGTAGAAGCAAATAAGAGAACAGTATGCATGGTAACTGGCGAGAAATAACCAAATAATGGAACACTGGAATGTGGGCTGCTGCTAGGGTGAGGGGGTTGCAGCAGGAGCGGCTGCTCTGGGGGACAGTCTATTACACTGCCTAGGGCCCTATTTGACTGTGATCTGGTATTTAAAGTAGAAAATACTATGCAGAAGTAGTTGTAGTTAAAGATACCTTGTAATGTAGTTATTCTTCCTATGCATTTAAATAATTTAAGGAAATGACTGGAGTGGCTTTCTTGGGGAGTGACCCTGTAGGTGTGGCTCAAATAGGGGTGTTTCATGACTGTGGTGTGGATGGGGCTTAAGGGGCACTACTTTGCCTAGGGCGCCATTTCGGCTAAGGCCGACCCTGGTTATACCAACTGATAAGTATACTTTTTTGCACTTGTTTTAACTGTACTGCATTTATATATTTGCTCTCTATATTCTGTCTGCAGTGTTTGTTTGTAGCTTTGGAATTTCCCGCCCCTGCTGTAAAACTGATTTTGGTCATTCCTCCTATTCCCATCTCATTTGCTCACTCAAGTGAGTCCAGTGAGATCATTTGGGAAGGACTACCCCCTCGCTTCTTTGATTTTGAACACTTCTCACTGTCCCATCTCATCAGCTCAGACTACTGAGTACAGAGAAAGCATTTGAGAAGGCTAAACCCTTAGTTTCTTAATCTTGAACTATCTTCTGTTTCCTCCCTCTCCACTCAAAAAAATAAAACATTTACACTTTATTCACCTGCTTTTACTTAAATTTGTTCTTCCTACTTTATCACCTTTTACACCTTATTGCTTATTGTTATTAGTATTGTTTAATGATTATTGCACTACAGTTATCAGAAAATATCTGTACTTAGCACACTCACAGCATATCCTGGCCAGATGCCCGGCATGAGGCTGTGTGCTGTGCTTTTATTCTCCTGTTAGTAGCCTGTTTAAATTTATCTGTTATTCTAAGCATCTTAGTTTACTTCAGGCCAGTTAATTTACATTTAAGGCTTTTATGGTCTAGGCTCTTGTGGACAAACCCTTATCAAAACCCTCTCTCCATATGTTTGCCCAAGTATTCGGAACACTACATCTGGATAATTCCCATCAGTTTCTCCTACCAGCCTGGTCGACATGGGCATACTGAGACAGTGTAGCAACTGCCTTATGTTTACTGACAGCCCTCTTCTCCTAGCACTTAATTCTTCTACTTGCGAGAAATGCATCTACATCAGTAACCAGGAATCCATGCTCTCTCGCACCACAGTCAGTACTCTTGATAAAGAGATTGCCAGCACAAATACCACACCACTCACATCACATAGCCAAGTACAACGCACACCCACCTATGTAGAGGTCCTCAGTAAAAACGTACCTAAACAGTAGAGACCTCCAAAACACACTCACAAACATTCCATACATAACACCAAACACATCACACATAGCAGACAACACACCAGTGTCTCACTAACATAGTCCATAAGGCAAAATAATAAACCATCACAGTCCATAAGGCATAACAGTAAACAAAACATACTAATCATTGGTGACTCAATTGTGAGACACACCAATGTCCCTCTCACCAGGCTTGATATCCTGCCCTCACCAACAGTGTTACTATAATACCAACAAAAAATAATTGACTTCAACAATTGGCTTAGTTTCTGGTGTCATTCCAAGGGGATTCATTATCTGTCTGCCTGGGATGACATGGTTGACAGGCCGTGTTGCTTTGCCAGAGATGGCCTCCACCTGTCACCACTGGAATTCCGGATCCTGGCCAAGGCTCTTGCCTCCCCCATTGTGCTTTTTTTAGGCAAGATCCCAAAGACAAATCATCCAACAAAAAAGATCTGTCAAAAAGCAAACTGAAGGTCATGCTGCTATACGCTATGAGCCTTAACCTGAAAATGCACTCACTGGAGGCTGTTCTTGCACTGGATGATGCCGATGTCTGCGTGGTCACAGAAACTTGGTTCAGGACAGCACCCCTGCCTTACCAGGATAGACCTAATTCCACCCATTCTGACCTCAAAATGAGGTCAGGTCAGGAAGACTAAGGGTGGTGGAGTCTCTATCTTCGTTAAGGACAGGCACACCTGCAGACTGGTCTGCCATGATGATGCACTTAAACTACTCTAGGTGTACTCTAGGTGTAACTGACAGTTGACAAGACACCCATCCAAGTTATAGCCAGCTATAGACCTCCCTCCATGACTCAGGACACCCACTCCTCTTACCTGGATCTACTTGACTTCATCAAGGTACCCACTAGCACCCTGTTCCTTGGTGACTTCAACTACTCCACCATGGACTGAGTGAACTATTCCTGCAGTAATGCACTCACCCCAGTGATTCCTTGACTTCATCAATTCTAATGCACTAGACCAGCTTGTCTCATCCCCCCATGAGGGGAGATAACATTCTGGACTTGGTTCTCAGAAAAGCCTTTTACCTGGTTCATCTCATATGTAAAAGGATTGCATCCAGAAAAAAGGAGGTTATTATTTATTTATTTTACATTTGTTGACCGGGTTTGTCTGACTGAGCTGAAGAGCCCTTTTTCAGCGGAGGCCCAAGGAGAAAAGCTCCAACATATTATACAATTTTCATTATAAATTAGCATTAAACAGCAATGTTACAGGATTATTACAAGGCATTAAGTGGCAATATAATGTTATACAGTGTCAATAATCAGGAGTATAGCAAAATTATTTCAAGATGTATAAAAAGAAATATGTCATTAAGATGAATATCGTTTTTGGGGTAAGTGGTTACAAAAAACTCAGTTTTATCATAATGTAGTTGCAAGAAGGTAAGACAATTACAACAGAATGTTTCTCTGAGCTTAATAGGTTTTAGAAGACACTAGAAAGAGTGGTTAAGGAAGATTAGAGAGAGATAGTGAGTTAAGGACAGAAAGTAGATTAAGGTATGGGAAGTAGGGGATGCTTAAGGAGGGAGAGTGCAGTGGCAGGACCAGTGACTTTTAAAGTGCTCTTTGGTGGCCGTCTTAAATTGTTTAGGATGTGTAAGGGTCTTGATTTCTAGTGGGACTCTATTCCAGGCAATAGTGGGGTGATAGCTGTACATGTTACGTCAAAATTTAGACATGGGTTTGTAGATTTGTAGTAGGTCTTGGTAAGATCTTCGTAGAGGTCTGGAGGGAGAATAATGGGATATGAGCGGGGATGGTGCTGGGCAGTAGGAAGGCTGGTATAGGATAGAATGGATGATCTAGAGCTGAGAGAGAAGAAGGTAATTCAAGCCAGTTTAGGTGTTTTAGAGAGACAGTGATGGGATTTGTAAGTTTGTTGGGCAGCAAATCTAGCTACCTTGTTGTAGGTAGATTTGAGTTTGGTCAGGAGTGTTGAGTTGAGATTTGTGAGAATTTGAGAGTTGTAGATTAGACTGGCTAGAAGGTAGGTAAGAGAGAGAGTAATCTTGGCTTCAGAGGTAAGGAATTCCTTGTAACAGTAAAGGAACCCTAGTTTTGAATGAGTCTTTTTGATACAGTTATTAACATGCAAGTCAAATTTAAGCTGATTGTCGATGGTTATGCCTAAGAGCTTAGTGCTAGATTCTACCTGAATAGGAGTGTTATTAAGGGACTGTATGGAGAAGGAGGGTTTAATATTGTTTAATTTTTTTTGGTAGGAAGAGTAACAGCTTTGTTTTTTAGGGCTAAGGATGAGCTGGTTGTTGGAAAGCCATGTTTCGACTAAGTTAAAAGATGCCTGAGTAACTGAGAAGAGCTTAGAGGGAGAGTTGGCTGTGGTGATGATTGCAGAGTCATCTGCATGTTGCACTAAAGATGACTGACAGGAGGTATAGAGCTGATTAGTAAAGATATTAAAAAGTAAAAGCTCTAAGATAGACCCTTGAGGTACACCCACTTTTACAGGGAGAGGAGGGGAGAGTGCAGAGTGCCATCTTGCTGATTGAGATCTATCAGTGAGGTAGCTGGAGAACCATGCAACAGTATCAGAGGAGAAGTTGAGGTTATGCAGTTTGTGCAGTAGAAGAGAGTGTGAGACAGTGTTGAAAGCTTTTGAGAGGTCCAAGAATAGGCAAGAAATAAGTTTATGGTCATCCATGGCTATAGAGACAGTGTTGAGGAAGGATAATAGAGCTGTAGTGGTGCTATGTTTGGGTCTGAAGCCACGTTGAGTGGGTGTAAGTAGATTTTGCTGTATTAGATACTGCATAACTTGTTTATGAATACATTTTTCTAGTACTTTAGAGAGGAGGAGAGGATAGCGATATATCTAAAGTTGGAGATATCAGAGGAGTTACCTCCTTTGTGTATAGGTAGAGTGTAGCATTGTTTCCAGATGGAAGGGACTTTAGATTCAGAGATGGAGCGATTCATTAGGATAGATACAGGGAGAGCAACAGAGTCAGCTGCTAGCAGAAGAAAAGAGGAAGGAATATCAGCTCATGCTGAGCATGGTTTTAATTTAGAGAGTAGAGTTTTGATGTAGCTAGTAGGTACAGGTTTGAAGGAGAAGGTATCAGATGAGATAGTATTAGGAGTAGGTTCAGAAAAGTTGGAGATGTTAGTAGTGGAGGAATTTGGGTTAGAGCTGAGTAACTTAGATATTGAAGCAATAAAATAGGTATTGAAGATAGTGGCAGTTTCTTCAGATGTCTTGTCTGGATATGGATTGGGGGAGCTAAGATTACCGGGGTGTAATATTCGGTTAATAGAGTTCCAGAATTTTTTTAGGATCAGATCTTAGGGCTGTGGGAGAATTGTTATAGAAGTCCTTTTTATCTTTGTTTATGTGTTTTTTTTTTGTCAGATTTCTGAGTTCAGGGAGCTTAGTTTGTGACCATTTTTTCCATAGTTTGTCTCTAGTTATCATAAGGGTACGAGTGGCTTTTAAAAGCCATTGAGATATGCTGGACTTAATTTGGACTTTGAGAGGGGGAGCAAGTGAGTCTAAGATGCTAAGGAAGGCGGAGTTGAAAGCTAGGACTGCTTCTTCTAGTGGGAGTTGGGTAAGGAATTTCCAGTTTACTTTAGAGAGGAGGGCATTAAAGGTTTCTGGATGGAAGTTAGAGAGTTTGCAGTTAGAGAGTTTGTGACAAATAATAACTCTAGGAGGTTTTGAGAAGTGGGGAGTGAACCTAAGCACTTTTATAGGGGAGTGATTGCTCAGGGTGTTTGGTAGGGTTTCAGGGTTATGATATTTGGAAGGATTAGATACAAGTACCCAGTCAATAAGAGTACTAGATGTGTGTGAGAGTTGCTTGTATGAGTAGGTTGGGAGATTAGCTGTGTAAAGCCATATAAATTAATATGAGTATTAGAGTTTGGATTGCTCAGAGTTAACCAGTTAATATTGACATCTCCAAGGAGGATAATTTCATTGGGGATGTGTTGAGAAAAGTATGAAATAATATTTTCAAGCAGAGGAATATAAGTGGCTGCTACTGTGATAGTGGTGTAGTCACTAATTTTAAGGTTAGCTGTCAGTAGATCAGCAGGAGAAAAGGATGGGATAGGTTTCATAATACTTGTAAGAGTGAAGTGGCTGGAGTAGAGGATGGCTATGCCACCCCCTTTTTTGCTTTGGCGATCTATGCCGAGTATATTATAACCGGGGGGAGAATGTCTTTATCAGAGGTTTGTGGTTTTAGCCAAGTCTCTGTTAGGGTGATGATATCAGGGGTGTGGATGGCTATCCAGGCATGGATTTCACTAACTTTGTTTAGAATACTATGGGCGTTCACAGAGTAAAAGGAAATATGCTTGTTTGGAGAAGATGAGTTTATTACATAGGGAGAGGTAGAGTTATTCATGGTGGAGTGATGGATGGGCCCAGGATTTGGATGTATGTCTCCTGATAGAAGCAGGGGTACATGAAGGTGGTAAAGTTTAAATTTAAGTGGGTTGTAGGTCAAGTACTTAGTCTTGGTTTTAGATGCTGAAGAGTGAGGGGGAGGAAGTTTGATTTTAGGCAGAGGGATGTTCATGGAAAAGACAGAGGAGGAGATTGTAATAGGGTACTGCAGAGATGAGAAGCAGTTAGTATGGGGATTAGTGGGATCTCTATGGACAGGTGGTAATGGAGTAGTACAGGATGTAAGAATGAGAAGGAGAAATAATGGAGACAAGAGGAGAATAGAGAGGGTTGCAATAGCCATGGCCTATGGTAGGGAAGTAGGACTGGGATGGAGTGAGGAGTGGGTAAGGGACTAGAAAAGTAAGTTGTTGGACCTGTTAGAGAGTTGAAGTAAAATTTAGGTGAAACAACCTGTAGGGGGAGTAGGAGATATGTAGGAAGAAGGAGGATTTGTAGCAGGCTAAACTATGAAGTGATAAGTAGGGGAGGGGTAAGGTGTTTAGAATGTTTTAGCAGACAGGAAGGGGTGGAGTTTGGGGTGGAAGGGATTAGGTGGTTAGGTATAAAGGAAAGGATATATGGGAGGTGGGAGAGAGGATAGTGGAGTGAGCCCGAGCGTAGCAAAGGCGAAACGTAGCAGGAATGGACCAGAAAATGGCAGTCACCACAAGAAACAATCAGCAGGCCAGGAGGGAAACAGTAAGGAGCACACACTGAGAGTCATCAGGTAAGTAGAAGAGGTGGGGAGGTGTAGACAGAGAAGGAAAAGATGTTATAGCGAGGTATACACAGGTATTCACAGTAAGATAAAAACAGTTAAAAGGAAACCACAAACAGAAAAACAAAAGAGTATAGCTAACTAAGAGAGAGTTGACACTAGGGTAGTGACCAACTTATACATGGCAGAGAGAGACAGAGGCAAGGGTTCTAAACAGGTGAGTATGGGGGGGGTCTCAATGGTATGCAGGTATCCTGTACAGTAGACAAAGTAAGACTAATTTGTGGTATGAGCTTAGAACATACTTTTAGTGTAAACTAGGTATACAATAGAGCACAGGCGTAATTCCAGGAGTTGGAGCAGTATCAGTAAAGGTAGATGCAGTCTTGAAGGAAGACACTTTGCTTTAAAACTGAGGGAAAACAGGAGGGAAGAGAGTGTGTTGAACATAAAAGCAAGGAAATACCAAAAACAACAGAGGTACTATACACGCAGCTACTGATAACAGCTAGAGAGGAGTTAGTTGAGATAAAATATGAAAAATACAGAAATAAATAAAATAAAGTACATATGATATTAACTTTACAGATTAGAACAGTAACAATGTGAGACAAAAGTTCAGTAACTTACTTCTACTATAATAACAATGTAAAACTATTAAGCATAATGTCTTAGTGTAAAACAACTGACAATAAAAATGTCTGCTGTACTTCATGTAATAAACATGTGCCATTTTGTAGATGAAATAATCCAACTAACTGAGATGTGAGAATACGTCTCTGTACTCTTCCCTCATTAGACCAATAATTGAGTATAATGCCCCATTTGGTATGTACCTCTCCAAACATCTGCACCAACTGGAAAGGCTACAGAAATACTTCACAAAGAGAACCCATGGCCTCCAGCACTTGTCCTATGTGGACAGGCTCAAATCACTATCACTCGACTTGGTATCTTACAGATTGCTCAGAGGTGATCTGTGTCTGGCCTACAAGGCACTCTAGGACCCTGCCCTGCTAGAGATGCTCCATATCCATAAGTCTAACTCCTCATGCATTACCTGCTCGAAAGGCCTGAATCTAATATGCAATATCAGCAAAACATTCTGGAGAGACAGGTCTGTCTCCCACAGGCTGCCCCATCTCTGAAATAACTTCCCATACACATCAAACAGAGTACCTTGCTGACCCTCTTAAAAAGTTACCTTGATGAGTGGATGGGAAACCACAGATTTGTACAAGGGGTTCCACCTATGTCCCTCATTGACAGGGGTGACAGGTGCTGCCTGAGGTTTCTTTTTTGGGATAAACTCTTGGCTAGGCTTGTAAAGGCCCCAGGGCCATAAGCCTAGCAACTTCCTACGATCCTATGATCTTATGTGTGTTCTAATGTTACTGCAGTCAACCGTAAAACTGAAATAAATAAAGGATGCAAAAGTAATTGCCTGATAAATGTATTGCACAACCCACAGTATGATTCAGGGCTGTCTGCAGCCCACCTTCATTCACATAACGCTCTCTGTTCCTTCCACTCCAGGAACAGGGTATATGGATAAGGTAGCCCACATTCTGGGCAAATATCATATGTATACTTCAGAGATTCTAAAGAGCAATAACAATAAAGTGTAAAGCAGGATTATAGTTTCATAAGAACATGCTGAAATACGTACAGTAGGGCTTTATTCATTATGTCTGTTCTAATGTCCCCGCCGTCAATTGTTACATAATGTGCACATGTCCCCTGCAGTCACAGCTATTGAGTTCTACTCCCATGCCTACCAACTAAGACATGATGGTTGTCTTACTTAATGTACACAAACATACCTCTCAAGTGTCATGATTTTTCATAATGTAATGACAACTGCAGAATCTGTCTGTTCCATGATTAGTAGATCAATGATAACCCGGAATGCAATGTATTTGCAAATCCATTTACAGAGCACCTTGGTAGTTATGTACATGCACATTATGCGAAACAGTTCTGTGTAGTTGTGCATTTATTAGTGCTTGGCCCATACTCTCCCATGCTAACAGTTTGAGAGGTATGTAAGTGTTACATCATCTATTGAAGAATTTGAGTCACTGTACTCACAACTGACACTGTACAACTGTAGAAGTATGTATTAGCCATCTGTGTATTAATATCATCTACGACTTCATTAATGGTAGATTTTTCTCTCTCTCCCCACCCCTTATCTTCTTTAATTTATCAATGTCATTTATTATTGTGATTTAATATTAATATATTATGTTAAAAAACTGTTTTGTTGGTGTTATGGGTTATTTCATTCTGGTTTGCTGTTAATATACTTACTGTTATGTTATTTAATGTTGTGTTCTACATAATATACCTTAATATGTATTTGGATTAATCAATATCATGTTCCATTATGTTAATACTAACATTGATTTGGTTATTACTAACCTTAACTTATCCTTATATCTAATTTACTACAGCATGACAAGGTAGGTCAGTTTTAGGTGATCCACCTACCCAAGGGAGCCCACAGGATTTTTTGCAGTGGGGTGCAAACCCAGAGCCCCACCCACTCCCCCCATGCAGCACCCCCCCATGCAGCCATTTCAGTGTCCCATTACTTGGCTATTTCTCCCCAGTTGTCATACACACTGTTTAAAACTCTATGTGCATACTGTTTTATGCTTTACTTCTACAATATTATACATATTTCAATTTAATTTACAATTTTTTAGCACAAACACTGATAGACATTTGACAATGAAAACAGACTTGGCATTAAAACTTCTCTACCTTTGAAAGTCACATTAACTGAAACAGCATTGAAACCCACATTCAAAGAAAATGCTTCTGCCCATTGGCAGGTTAAGTTTACCTTTGGGCTGTTTTCAAATCATTGACCCCTTGCACATGTTTTAGGACCATGCAGAAGTTCTTTAATACAATCAGGAAGGTGAATCAATTTGAATATATAATAATTGAATTATATTCCTTGTATAATACAGCACCACTTGATAGAATGTATTTTAAATTTATAGTTTTGAACATTTTCCCAGTAAGCAATGAAATAACACATATGAACCAATAATGACAAACTGCCCAATTTCATTTCAACCATAAAAGGCCACTCAAACGTCTGTCATTACAGTCCACCAATATCAGTCAATATACACAATTTCTGCATAAGTAAAAGTCATCTGAATAATTCCACATTAAAAAGATCTGAAACTAATGAAGAGACTGTCTCTATAAAACAACTTGTATGTCAGAGTCTCATCTACAAATTCAGTGCCTGTTGCCCTTGAAGAATAAATTGCCTGTGTTACATTAAAAGAAATGGTAAGCTGGTATACTGCAATAGGGAATGGGTGGCAGACTGAAAAACAGGTCCATAGTTAACCAATAACCTATCCTTCTCACAATCAGACACCAACTGGTTTCAGAGTTACCTGTCTGACCGCCAACAATCCGTTGTATGGCAGAATGACATATCTCCCCAACAACCTGTCACCATAGGGGTTCCCCAAGGATTCATCCTTGGACCCCTACTCTTCTCTGTTTTCAGCAATAATCTAGCCTCTGCCACCAAACATGGCACACTCATACACTATGCAGATGACTCAACCATCATCTGCTCAGCCCAGTCCCTACCCAAACTGCAAAAGGTCACACAGGAAGCCTTTTACTCTGTTAAAACTTGGTTATCTGATGCCCAATTAATACTCAACCCAAACAAAACTAAACTACTCATCTTCCAACCCACCAAACATACTGAAAACAACTCTCACTTTAACATCACAGCAAAAGACAACACCACTATATACCCAACTGAATACACCAAATTGCTAGGAGTGGAACTAGACAATAAACTAAAATTTGACATTCACATATCCATTACCATAAAAAAGTCCACAAAAAACTAGGAGCGTTATACAGAAATAAGCAACTTCTCAGCAAAGCAGCAAAGATTTCAATAGCAAATTCCCACCTTATCTCCACCCTACTTTATGCCTCTCCAATATACACCAACCCAAGGCAATGCGATCTAAACAAGCTAGAGACCTGCAACAACAAAATTGCCAAATTCGGCACAGGGGCATCCTACCATAGTCACCACTGTCTCTCACTTGCTGAACTGGGCTGGCTTGAACTCCCTCACCTCCTTCAATGGTATCAACTCTCACTCGCCCACAAACTAGTAAACCATCCACTAAATGTCCCATCCCTCCAGAATCTACTCCAACCCTGTCACACCACCAGACCACTAAGATCCAGCAACAAAAATCACTTGCAGATCACTAAAGCCAATAACTCTGCTGGTGAAGCACTATTCTCTTGCACCATAGCCAAATTATGGAACTCCCTCCCACCCACAATTACCTCCATACCATCATGCACCCACTTCAAAACTTTACTAAAAGTGCACCTAAAAACATGCTGGCTATGCCCTTGCAACTCCCACTCTAATATCACCCACTCCATCCAACCACTACCTTTCTTTCCACTCCACTAACTACCTTGATTATAGCAAGCTCAGATGCTCATAAGCCTAGTACTTATTATACAGCAGGAACTTCTTATTGTAACATTTGTTAATGTCTGTTATGTACTTCACAGATAAAGATTCTAGTTGTCTACTGATGTACTATGTTCTTCATCTGTAAATATGTTGTAAGTAATTGCTATGTTAAATTGTTAATCGCTATGTAATCCAATGTAACTACTGTCTGTTTATTTTAACTGTGGAGCTTTTCTCCCTGGGCCTCTGCTGAAAATGGACCTACGTCCAGTCGGACACTCCCGGTCAACAAATGTAAATAAATAAATAAATAAATAGTTACTAGGTATCTCATCCAAAGGAGGACATACTCAGGACTGTGACACCCCAACCCCTGAAAATACAAATTTACATGCTGTGTGAGTAGAAGCTATAGCCCTCCGTATCAAGACACAAGTATGCAACCTGCTGTGCTACTAACACTGATTTAAAATTCTATATCACAATAATGATACAATTTGCTAAACAAAACAGTTGCACATTTTAAGCAGACCTAGTATGAGCAGCAGTAAACTTCTCTTCCCTTGAAGCTCACAACTCCTTCAAAATGCACTTGAAAATAAATTCCACCTGATAACTCTAACTAGGTCATTTCACTCTCTCTCACACACACACACACACACACACACACACACACACACACACACACACACACACACACACACACACACACACACACACACACACACACCTCAACCTGTTAGTGCTAGAAATCTGGACAAAGCCAATAAATAGGAACAGTCAGATGAAAAATATTGCTCTGATGAACTTATAAAATTGCTATAGAACAGGATTTTTGTTAGTATGCATTTTTTGAAAGTATATGACACATAAAACTCAAAATGGTTGTCATTATTTAGCAACTGCAATCCTTTTTAGGTGGAATATGGGGCAAAAAATCTGGACATTCTGCAAAAACCTGTATAGCTGAGGGGTATGCTACCTTTCTCTGATACACACACACACACACACACACACACACACACACACACACACACACACACACACACACACACACACACACACACAAAATATCTGTCAATCTCTTAGCACAAGTAATCTGGACAAAGCCCGTTATAATGTTGGGGAAAAAGGCCCAAAACTAGGGGCACATTTAGAAAGTTGCTAGAATAAAATGATTTGTGTTAGAATGCATTTTCTGAAGGATATAAAGTCTGAAGCTGAAATGTATGTCATTATTTATTAACTTTAATCCTTAGCTCATCCCAGTGATTTGTAAAAAAAAAAAAAAAATAACAGAATTTTTATGAGGAACAGACCAAAAATATAAAGCAGAAATCTGGACATTCTGTGAAAATCTGTACATTTGAGAGGTATGACACACGCATAAATCTCCCTACCTCCTTAGAAAGTGGATAGAACAAATCTTTTGGGTTTCTAATACCGTGACAGGAATGTACCCCATTCCCAAGTCAATGTAGGATTAAAGTTCATAATATCAGTACTGTTTCAGTCTTTGATGTCAGCCAAAAGTGCTCTTCACAGCACCAGCAATGTGTCCAGGAATGACTCTTCCAATTTGTATGGAGTTACATGTATTAGTAGCATATATAAATGACTATAGAATATTTTTTATAAGACCTGTTGCTCCTACTACTACTGGAACTATCTGGCTATCTTTCTTCCACATTGCTCTCGTTTCTGCCTGCAAATCCTAATATTTTATGACTGTTTCTCTCTGTACGCAGGACACTGTAGTCACTGGGTGTGGTGATTTCAATGATCGATACTATTTTTGTCTTCTTTTCCTGGACCACTATATCTGGTTTTCTAGCATCTATCTTTTGAACTATTGGTAATGGGTGATCCCACATGACGTAAACTTCATCATTTTCTATGATGCTTTGTGGCTCATGTTTCCAGTGTTTTTCAGCCACTTCAGTACCATAATGTTTGCACAATCCCCAGTGCAACAGTCTCGCCACATTATTATGCTTTTCAGTGTACAGTCCGTCTGCCATTAGTATGTCACAACCAGGTGTATAACTGTTTCCAATTCTATTTTACAAAACCTACATTTGTCTGTTTCTCCCACATGTTCATAGGTTCATAGGTAAGTACTAGGCTATCTGCCCAAGGGCATTTATAAGCCTAGCTAGAATGTGTTGGCTTTCACCACCCCCTTAGATTAGTTCCCTGTGCCCCTGTCCAGCAGAGCCATTAGTTTCCTGCGCCACTGTCCAGCAGAGCCAATGCAGTGATCCCCGGGGTACATTTTCTGTTTCCCATCCACCCGTATAGGTTCATACATTGTAAAGCAACATGTACATAGTCCACTATCTTGTGCCACCAATATTAACCTCTCAGCTCTTAGTTGGAATTCGCCTCTCCTTAACCATTCCTGCTGTTGTTCCTGATCAGCATGAGGTTCTTCCAGAAGTTTTCTATACTTGCAACTATATTTATGCATTTTCCACATTTCTTGTCTTCTCAACTGGTCCTTCACCTTATATTCTTTGTTTTTTTGACACATTCAGTTGCTGCCTAGTATTTATCTACTTGCGGTTTGATTTCCATTCCTGCTTGACGCCAATATGCTTCTGCTAGCCTAAGCAGGAAAGTCATCTAGATTTATTCTCTTCATGTTTCAATACTTTCACTACATTTGGGTCTTGTGAGGTCAGCAGATGTGTGGAGTCCCACGATTGCAGATCTGTACATGTAATCAGTTTCAAGGAGGCCCATCCCTTCTTCAGAATGGGGAATATATAATCTTGGTATGCACTGATTTTTTTTTTTATAAATCATTTGTTGAGCATGAAGCATCCTTCTTGTTTTCCTATCTAATCTATCCAACACATTTTCAGGCCAGTGAAACACTCCAACATTAAGTTAGGACAGGATGACCAAATTGGTTTATAGCATGGATTTTGTTCCTAGATGTCAGTGCTGTTTTCAGGATTAATTTAAGTCTTCTAAAAGTATTCCTTACTAAGTTTTATTCACATTTGCTCCTGTTTTATTGTTGATCCTTTATCAATTTCCAAATATTTGCACACTCCCTCTTGCTCAAGTTCTTTTATATCACATTGTTGTACCAAACTGATGTTTTCTTGGTGCTGCAGTTTTCCTGCGTTAAAGATTGCTTTTGCACATTTATTAAGACTAAATGACATTCTTATATCATCTGACTTGCAGTTGTGCTTTCAGTTCCTCATCTGATGAGCTATACAGTTTTAAATCATTGACAAAGAAAAGATGAGAGGTCTTTATACACTGTTGCTTTCTAGGAGCCAAATTATAGGGCAAGCAAGACAGAGTAACAGCAGTGACAGAGAGTCACCCTGGAGTATTCACCGTTGAATGTTTATCCCTGAAGTAATTATTTGTCCTTTGTCATGGCTTAACTGCAAAGTGATCTGCCACTGTTTCATGGTCACTGTCATGTAGTTGATCAGTGTAAAGTGTATCTTATACATTTAAGTGCTCTTTTATCCATGAATGTGGGACACTATGAAATGTTTTTGTAGTCAGTTCATGCTGTACTTGGATTCTTGCCCATTTTACAGTTCTCCACTATTACTTTAACAAATGATCCTTTGTTCCATATGACTTTCTTTTATTGCCCTTCTGTTCTATTGCCATAATTGAGGTTTCTTCTAAATGTCTATAAACTCTGTCGGCATCAGTTCCAGTGCACAGGTTATATGTTGTCAGGAGGCAAGTTTTTAGTCTATAATTTTTAGGGAAGCTTGCAGGTTCACTCTTAAGTAGGAGCATTGTTTTTCCTCTTGTTAGCTAGGTTAGTGTCTGTTCAGGGTGTGCATATAAACAGTTCTTACTCATGGATTTATCTGCTAGTGATCTTGCCTTACTGAGAATGTCAGTCCTAATGTGTTCTATTTCAATGAGACAGTTGGTGTGTTGTTGAGCCTTTACTAAGTTGAACAGACTGCAACATCTGGGCAACAGGCTCAAGAACTGTTGAATAATTTGCAATAATGAAAAGAGAAATAAGAAACGTATGAAAAGCAAGTGCTGAGTAACATAAGCACTGAGTAACATAAGCACTGAGTAACGTGCATTTTTGTCTGGTTTCACCAGCAGTGCTCTTCTGAGATCAGCCAGGCAGTCAAATATTTTCTCAAACTTCTGACTAAACACATGAATGGATTTTCTCGGTCCATCGTGCCTCACACAAAACAGGTATATTTGGTACCAATGCTCGTCGTTTTGGACTGTCACAGAAAAAATTAATAATCTTCTTGATAACATCAACAGCACACCGTATTTTAGGATCATCATTCAGATCACTGACTATCCACTGTGCATCTCAGACTAATCCTTGTAAAGGCTGCTTTTGGATACTTTTCACAAATCTTTGCCTGAACACCACTCTGGATGCTTTCCATTATGAAGCAGCCATCAAAGCCTTTTCCGAGTAATTTGTCCAAGTCTAGGCCATACTTTATGCATTCACTGGCAATGACATCTGATAAAAAGTGTGCATCTCTCACAACAATGGGAACAAAACCAATAATTATTCTAGTTATGTTTCAAAACTTTCAGTACGTTTGAATATTGTGAGGTCAGCAGATGTGTGCATCCCAGGATTGCAGATCTGTACATGTAATAAGTTTCAAGGAGGCCCATCCCTCCTTCAGAACGGGTAATATATAAACTTGGTATGAACTGATTTTTTTATAAATCATTTGGTGAGCATGAAGCATCCTTCTTGTTTTCCTGTTTAATCTATGCAACACGTTTTCGGGCCAATCAGTCACTTCACAACTGTAAGTTGAGAGAGGAAGAGCAAATTTTTACAGCTTGAATTTTTTTCCTAGATGTCAATGCTGTTTTCAGGATTAATTTACGTCCTCTAAAATTCTCCTTATTAAGTTTTATTTGCATTTGTTCATGGTTTATTGTTGATTCTTCATCAATTGTCAAATAGTTATATACTCTCTGTTGCTCAAGTTGTTTCGTATCACATTCTTGTCCCAAACTAATGTTTTCTTGATACTGCAGTTTTACTGTTTTGAAGGTTGCTTTTGCACATTTATCAAGACCAAATGACATTCTTTTATCATCTGAAAAAGTTTTGACAACTTGCAGTTCTGCTTTCAGGTCCTCATCTGATGAACGCTACAGTTCTGCATCATCGACAAAGAGAAGATGAGAGGTCTTTACACTCCGTTAGTTTATAGGAGCCAAATTATAGGGCAAGACAGAATAGCACTGGTGACAGAGTCACCCTGGAATTTCCCCCATTTAATTTTTATCCCTGGAATTGTAATTTGTCCTTTATCATGGCTTAATTGCAAAGTGATCTGCCACTGTTTCATGGTCACTGTAATGTAGTTGATCAGTGGAGGGTGTATGTTATACATTTTTAAGCACTCTATCTATGAATGTGCAATACTATCAGATGCTTTTTTGTAGTCAATCCATGCCATACTTTGATTCTTGCCCCTTTACAGTTCTCTAGTATGACTATTTAACAAATTATCCTTTATTTCATATGACCTTCTGTTATTACCCTTTTGTTCTATTGCCATAATTAATTTTTTTCTAAATGACTATCAACTGTACCAGCATCAATTCCAGTGTAGAGTTTATACGTAATCAGAACCAAGACAAGTTATTTGTCTACAGATTTTAGGGTAGCATGCAAGTTCACTCAAGTCAAAGCATTGTTTTTCCTCTTCTTACTAAGTTAGTGTCTGTTCGGTGTGTATATATACATAGTTCTTACTCATGGCTAAATCTTCATGAAAATATGTTAATACTTTCAACCAGACATTAGGTAGTGCATCTGAGCCTGGGGTTTTCCAATTAGAAGATTTTCTAAACTTTGTATCAATCTCTCTGGCTGTTACATCATCCCATTTCATATCCTGTACCTTTAAACTTCTTATTCTCTCTTTTACTTCTTCTATCCATTTAGCATCTTTGTTATGTTGCACGGGATCTTCATAAGTACGTCTCCAAAATGTATCTATTTCTTCTTTATTTAGTGGTCTGTCAATTCCTTTTACCTCGTTTCCCAATTATCTGTAAAACTTTTTTGGGTCATCAATAAATTGCTTATTTTGTACTTTTCTTTTATATTTATCTGCACGTGTTTTAACGTATTCTGCATGTGCTGAGATTTTTACTTTATTTGTGATAGTACATGATAGATCCTGAGTTGTTCTAATACTGCGCATTGCCTTTATCACATCTATCTTTCTAAGTATTTTTGTTGATCTATTACCTCTTCTATACTCCAACAGTGACACTTCTTGTCTCAATTGCTTTACAGTTTTCTCTATTAGATACTTCCATGATGGCATTTGATTTCTCCCCTTCCTTTCCCTCACTATTCTGTGTTCTTGTGGCACAACTTTATCAGTTATCAAATTAGCTGCACAGTAATATATCCTGTTTACTTCTGTTATATCACATGAATCTCTATGGACAGCACTAATTACTGCATTCATTTGTTTTATCAAACTTCTGACTTTTGGGGTTTTACTAACCTAGTGCAGTCTATTTTTGTCATTTATCTTAATATGTCTGTCTATCTCTACCAAATCAAACAACTCTTCTCTTAGCTCATTTTCTTCTAAACTGAGGACACGTTTTTCCATTTCCTGTGGGCATTCTACACAAAAGTTCTATAGCATCTTTCTTTGGCACATTCTCTTCAGTTTCATCCCATGTCATCCATTGCTCTGTCATTGGCCTATCAGTATCATTCCTCAACATTGCATCAGACTTTCCACAGTTTCCTGTTCCTTCTCTTGCTGTCCAGCTTCAAGTGAATGCTTATACGGGTTTCCTGTGGAAGGCTCCAAAATATATTCATATGGCATGTGATGTGACCAATTACTTCCCGTTCCATTGGTTTCCACTTAATTTGAATGTCCATCAATCTGTCCTGTTGTGGTGCTTTCTGAGTTAGATTTTCTACACTGAATCCTGCACTTTGCAGGCAATCCACTTAACCACAGTTCTTCTACTTTAACTTCTCCATTACTATCTCCTTTTCTACTTTTTCCATTTGTCTTTTTATTTTCTGTATTGTCAAGTTTTCCATGTCCGGATTCCTTTGCCTGTATGTGTCTTCAAATATCTTTGGTGATGTTGTTTTTGTATTGATTAGTTCTGCTCTCTCAACTGCATAGCTATTCCACCATATTAAATCTCTTTTCTTTCCCATGTCCATATTTCTTCTTCAGCTGTCTCCTGATCTTTCTGTTTCTCCTTACTCTGGGGACTCGTTCCATCATGCTGTGATGTAACTTGTGTTAGACCTTCTACACCAAATCCTTCATTTCAGACACTCCATAACTTAAACTTCTATTTTTTTTTTAACTTCTACTTTACTAATCTTCTTTTCTATGTTCCCTCTGTGACATTTTTATTGTGAAATGTTCCATATCTGGATGCCTTTGCCTGTATTTCTCTTTGAATATCTTTGGGGCTGCCTTCTTTATATTGATTAATTTGGCTTTTCCCTTTACATAAATATTGCACCATATCAAATCTCTTTCCCATGTCCATATTTCTTTTTTTCCACTTTTCAAAAATCTCTAGGTTTTATTTATATATTCACACCTCCTCAGATGCTCCTTTATCCAAACAGATCAAAGTTTCTTAGTCTATACACTGTTTTTCACAAATCTGTTGTAGTAATGAACACATACTTTTATTTGAGGCTTCTGACAGTTTTTCCTGTGGAAGTATTTTTCTTTCCTGTAATTTCTCTTTTAATCTTTTTGTATATCTTGTGTCTGGAAATTCTGTGCTTTTCGCATAATAGTGACAATACATAATTTCCTTCTTATCCTCAATAGTCCACTGTATTGTCTTTATGGCTCTTCTTTGGCCTATCAGTTTTTGTGATTTTTGTGGACCGCTGCTTCCTTCTACAACAGGGGGAGGGGCATCCTCTTTGCTTCGTGTATTTGTTTCAGATTCTGGACATAATTTTACCACCTAAAGGCATCTTAGAAATGTCAACATCAACTACCTAAATCCTAAAACTATGTGGACCACCTCCAAGCCTTGCCACTTTTCTTGGTGTCATAAATGCTAATGAGGACAGATCTGTGCTATGCATGCATAACCTCAACAGGTGTAATCCTGTCAAACCTACTGCACATTTGCAACTGCAACAAAGGCATAAACACTCACTCAGCAGGTCTCAGTCTGTGCTGCAGCATAAATACAACATGTAGAAAGGATAGATACTATGTATCAAATAGACTCCCTCTTCTTTGGAATGATCTTCCTCTCCACATAAAGCAAAGTAGATCTCTCAATCTGGATGAATGGATGGGTAACCCAAATTTCATTCCTGATTTCAGTAGCCTTGTCCCTCTTACATAGGAACAACATGGTAATATTCCGCTTGTCTCAGGGTTACTAAAATGTAAGATATAAGGGCTAACACCTTCATGGGAAGGAAGGGATAGATTTCTAAAGATCCTTATGGATCAACGCACTAGTATGAACCTATGAACCTGTTCTTGTTATTGTGTTATACTTTGCATTTCTGAATATAATTTTGTATATGCCTTTGACCTTGGTGGTAACAAAAATGGTCCAGTTAAACTTCTTGGTGAACCAACATAATAACCTTTTACTAATTACAATCCTTTTATTGCTGCCTCTAATCCTTTTGAAGTCCAAGCAGTCACCCCTCTCTGCTGTACTGAACTCCTTCCTTTTATCACTCCACTTAACTTTTGCTGCTTAAGTGGACATCATGGTTTTATCTGCTTCTACTTGTATTGTGGATCTGGTTCTGAGATACTGCATCAGAACAAGGATTTGTCAATTTTCACTAAAGAACATCCCCCTGTGCTATAGCTGCCTTAAAAAGATTTAACTAACACTATTATTTACTGTCTTTAGGCTTCTGCTCTCTGTACTTGTGTGACTCCATGTTTAATTTCCAGGATTTTCATTAACCATGGGTACTGCAGCATCCTTTGCTTGTTCTGCTTGCAATCAGCTCATGCAAGTGAAGTATTCCACACTGTAGTATAGAAATGGATGGTGTCTCCGTGGATTTATAGTGTTATCAAGTAAGACCTCAATGGAACTGTAATATGGAACTTATTCATGTAAAAATTATAAATTTTGTGGGTAAATCTAATTAAAAAAAACCTTAATGTACTACATTGTTGTCAGTTTAGGCCTACGACTCCTGTGTTGCAAATATAAATTGTAAGCGTCGGCTGTGGCTGCCAAAACTGTTGATAACTTTACTGATGAACTGTTTCTTTTCACAAATGACAAGCTCATGGTGAGCACTAATCATGCACAGTGCTGAAAGTCTATCATCAGTCATTGTACACCTTAACCAGGTCTTGACCCATCTCAGCATGCTGAACAATCACTCAATGGTGCAGGTAGTGGCTGGTAAGGTCAACACAATCAAAACTGCTTGCTTAACAGCAGGAAAGAAATCGCAGTGTTGCAACAAGTCAGCAAAGTCCACTGTTTTGGTAATATCTGGAACCTTAGTATGCCAGTAGTCGAGCCAGTTCATCATCTCTAATTCCAAATTGTCGATATGATATAGTTCATTACTGATGGCAATTCGTTTTCAGAATTCTTCACGTTGTAGGTTTTGCATCATTTTAGGATGCATATAAAATAAATTGAACTGAGCAGTGTTACTGCTGGAAAAGTGAGATGTCAGTGAAGAAACTAATGAGTCAAGATAGGGAACATAAATACTTGTTCTGTAATAACTCTCAAAATCCACACCTACTATGTTTGCTCGGTGTGTTTGTCGACTGCAAATCCTTGGCAACACTAACTCAATACCAAGTTTATCTGCTAGTGTTCTTACCTTATTGAGAATGTCATTCCTAAAGTGCTCTTCAGCATGGTTGCAGTGCTCCTTGAATATTTCACTGAGTCTGTTGATGTGTTGTTGAGCCTTTACTATATCAAGTTGAACAGACTGCAACATCTGGGCAACAGGCTCAAGAACTGATGAATAATTTGCAATAATGAAGAGAGAAATCAGAAACGTGCACGAAGAGCAAGCACTGAGTAGCATATGTGCATTTTGTCTGGTTTCACCAGCAGTGCTCTTCTGAGGATCAACCAGGCAGTCAAATATTTTCTCAAAGTTCTGACTAAACACACAAATGGATTTATATTTCTTGGTCCATCGTGTTTCACACAGAAGAGGTATATTTGGTACCAATGCTCATCGTTTTGGACTGTCATGGAAAAAATTTATAATCTTCTTGATAACACCAACAGCACTACATATTTCAGGAACATCATTCAGGTCTTTAACTACAAGGTTTAGTCTGTGAGACGTGCAGTGGATAAAGTCTGCTTTTGGATACTTTCCACAAATTTTTGCCTGAACACCATTCTGGATGCTTGCCATTATGGAGCAGCCATCATGGCTTTGTCCGAGTAATTTTTCCAAGTCTAGACCATACTTTATGCATTCACTATAACACAGTTCATGATAGTCATTACATTTACATCAGACATAAGCCATACTGTAAGCTTTTTTTTTGTCTTAACACTGCTTCTAGTATGCTGACACAGAAAACAAAAAAGTATAAAAAATTAAATGCACTGTTGAGCACCACAATGAAATGAAAAAAATGCCTCGAGTCTTCAAACACTTTTCTAGTTATGGGTGTAAGGCATTGTTTGCAGGGGCTGATTATTTGCTGTTAGGATTATTTAAGCAAACCGCAAGGTGTGTAAAGGTATACAAGGAGTTTGCACACCTCTCGGCCTCTTAGTACAAGAAATCTGAGCAAAGCCTAAAATAATGGGGGGAACAAATGCATCAAAATAGGGACACATTTTAAGTATTGCTCCTATAAACTTAGAAAGTTGACAGCATAACGGGATTTTTTGTTAGCATGCATCTCCTGAAGAATATGTAGTTTGAAACTCAAATTTATGTCATTTAGTGACTTCAGTTTCTGTGATTTGCCAGAAAACCGCTAATTTTATGAGGAGCAGACTAAGGTATGCGGCTAGATGACTGGAGACAGTGGTTCGGTGCACATTGAGGACAGTGCTGAGCTTCCCATGAAGAAGTGGGAGTCAAACTTGACTTGGTTGGCTTGATATACAGTGTTTTGACCAGCAATTCTGTTAGCCAAACAGTTCAAGTAACACACTTCAGACATTAGAGCTAAATCATGGTGTTACTACCGGACATGACTAGCACAAGTTTCCAGACAGCAGAGGAAAACACAACAATGTTAAGGTTAAACTACAAAATCTGTAAACATTCTTCTGTCACTTAGCTGAAATAAAAACATAGTATTTTATTCTGGAAAATCTAAAATAACTTACTCAATGACATATTTGAACAACAACTGTGAGGCAACAGATTACCAACAAAAATGTTTACCTTCAAACTGTGCTGGTAAAAACGAGAAATTACAGTTGCTTTAATTAAGTACACATTTTCTTAATCACTTTAACAGTGACCTTACAAGACAAAGATCAGTTTCTTTCTAGGAAAGGAATATGGCAGGATCCCATCACTTCCATTAACAGATTTGACCAGTCAACTAGGAACATAAGCAGCAGTCTCAACAGCAAAGAAAAAGTGTGAAGACTCAGCACACACGCACACAAAAAATAAATAAATAAATAAAAAGCCAAATGTCACACACACAAGTGCTGCAGTACACTTCTGGAAGTACACAAAATGTGTATTTTTATGAGTGTTTACTTTCCCTTTTGCTATCTGGAACCAGAAAGTGGAATGAACCAAGTAGTTAAAACCATTGCTTGCAAGTCCACAGTTCTCTGAATGCATAAAAATATAGCCCTTTATCACAGTCTCTTGTGCCGATCTCTGCACAAATGTGCATACATACTGCCTGCCATCTTCTGGTCTTATTTACACCAAAAGAAACACAGCCAACAATGCAATGCAATTTGCATTTCTTATATGGATATCACACACAAATCACACGAGTATCTTATATATTTTATATAAAATAAATCTTAAGTATGCACATTTGTATTTTATATAATACGTGCATACAGGACGAGTGTATAACGCATGTATATTTATAAAAAGTACATACTATATAAGTGACAAGCGTAAGCAGCATATACCACACACCAGAGTATTTTTACATGATAAACATGCATATATTTATAAATATGTTAGTAATGGTCATGAGACATGATCATCTCCATAACTGCATTACCACTTTAAATGTTACTAATGCCTAAAATGACAATCACCACGAAGAAAGGCTGACCAGAAAAAATGAATTACTACTCCAATGCGGACTACCCCTTTTTGCTACCTACTTACAAATTGGACTTGAAAAAATGTGCTGCTGTAGGAGCCGGACCCTTGCTTTCCAGAAAGCATCACTAACTACACAATATATTTGCTTGAAAACATCAATTCACTACATAATTATGAAAAAAATGTTCTTGGAAAGAAGTCCTTTTCCCTTGCTGTTAAAAATATTTATTTCAGGGCTTGTGCTTACACATTATATTTTTGACATCAATTATAACCCACCAGTTTTCAGTAAAGCATTGTTGCATCTTGCAATTGCAAATAATAGAGAATAACAGCCCATTGATCCCAAGCAAGCTTATTGGATCTGTTCTGGTACTCTCTCTGATATAATTCTGAAAATGGTATAAACGACAGAGCACCACTTAATCATCATAGAATTCAAAATGGAATGGATTGGATATATAAATTATTTATGGGGAGAACTAAGAAAATCACTACTATCCATTCCATGGTCAATTAAAGAATACAGAGAACTGTACTCTGCCAGAGAAAAATGCACCGCTTTTTTGGCACCAGTCAGTAAAATACAAGAATTAGCATTATCTCAATGCAGATCACTTTTTCACCCCCCACTGCTCTAGCATTACCTCAATGCAGATCACTCGTTCACTCCCCCCACTGTTGAAAAGCAGTTTCAAAGTTGTTAGCCCCATTATTTAAAAAAAAAAAATTCTGACAAACGTTTATGATACGTTTATGATATCAGTGACATTTCTTCTCATCAAAGCACAGCAAGTGCCTAAAATTATGCAGATGCAGCTGGAGGACCGTTATAAAAAAAAATCATCTGACAGAAACCTCCAATCAGATCCCCCATATATGTGACATGTTTGGTGACAGGGGATTCTTTGGGAAGATGTTTTTTTATCAGGTACACCTTAAAAGGCACCAGTATGCCTAAGTCTGCCATTTTCTTAAAATCCAGGGGGCTGCAAGTGCACCCCCTTGCACCTGCCTGAAGGCACCCATGCACCTACCTTGGCTCCTCCAGCTGTGGCACCTGGGTCCAACACATCTGGGACTCAGCCTGGTGGTGTCCCCCTCTGCTGCTCCTGCACTATCTGTGGCATTAAGTAGTTCCACCCCTCAAGATGGAGTTCATCCCCCCTCTGGGAGCATAGTTGGAAGGGATGTTGTCACCCACGATGAACTGCCAGGTTTGGTACGCAGGATTATGTTCAGTGGTTTTGGATGCCACCTGCACCAGATGGAGAGCATGCTGGACACCCTGGTAGGGCAGGCTCACCCCAGTGGCAGTGAAGGAGTAATGCCAACATTCCCATGGGTGGGGACTTGAATTACACTGTTACCTTGTGGAGGTACTTGAGACTGGGATTCCTCAACACCTTTCCCATCCAAGGTGTTCACCCCCCATTGTGTCATGCACCACCCCTGTCTGTGATCATGTCTGTCTGCAAAAAGCTTCCTCACCATCCCAACTTACCTTCCCCACATGTACCTATGTCCCTTCCCCAAAATTCCACTCTTACCTTAAAAAAATAATGGGCACCTGTCCCAAAATAAATATTGCGCTATACATAGCTCTCCATTTCGCACACATGTCCACTGGGTACATGTAATTTGGTCCAATTGGCTTGACAACACAGTTATGTTATCCTCACCCCTCTCTCTCTCTCTGGGGGTGACAGTCCAAATTCATCTATAAATTCTGTCAAAGGGCACAGTTGTCGCTATACAAGAAATGGATAACTATGGTTCTTCCCTACACCCTTTCTGCCTTTCACTATGTTTTCTCCTTGCTTGCACCCCATTTCACCACTGTCCTATCTCCCTTTTTTTCTTTTTTTAATTATGTTTTGCATGACGCTGGGTGACGTGGGATGTCCTGCAGCATTGCTAAGCTCAGCTACATGGATCTATATTGATATATGCATTTTAAATGATAATAAAGATATAAAAAATAAACACCTGTTCCTGCATTAACCTGCCATGCCACCCAGCTGTTATTTAAAACAGGTGGTTTAAGCAAAACATAGTAATTGCAAGTTACCATAATTAAGCGTGTGTAAGTACAGCTGTCTATCGCTCCCCATCATGCAAACTTTCTGAAAAAGTAATGGAAAAACTGAGAGTGTAATTTCCATTCTGGTACAGGACTACACCACTAGAAAGCCAGACAATCAGTAAGAGATGTAACTAAGGTCACTAATACCAAGTAAATAGGCACTTTTAACACCAACATGTACAAGTACACCTGCTAAAGCATTAATGGCAAAATACACATTCAACTGAGACTCTGGTGGAGAAATACATCCCTATAAAGTCAGGCACATAATAATGGATATCATGAAGGTATGTCACAGACTGTCTGTGTGCACTTATACCTTCGCAAATACACATGGTGTAACAGTGACTCAGTTGCTCAGTCTGTTAAATGCTTTGCAAACAGTAACTTTTGCCCTAATAGTCCTGGGTTCAAATCCAGTGGTGTGTAGCATTTAAATTACATTATTGTGAAGCCAGCAATGAATGAATGAGTCATGTACTCTTTATCCACACAATGCATTCTAAATGAAATTCTGCTTTTCACTGATGGAAGACACAGGCCTGCAGATAGGAACACACTTGACATATCCCTATAGCAACACTATAAGTGCATGCATTAATATGCTTTGACAGAGGATTTTAACTTAGGTAATGCAGATGAGACCCACTAATGTCAGAATGCACCACACAATCATTTCATAATGATATTACAGATTAGCACAGCTGCACAACTGACATATACGGATGGTGGTCCTGCTAGTAACAAGCACTGCAAACACAAACATTCCAAATGACTACCATACTGTAACACATGGCTCGACAGTTGCCCAGATGCTTGATATAATGGTACAATTACCCCCTATATTGCTCAAGTACACAACAAACATGTTGCCTAGTACTCTGTTAGTGATACCATTGCCTAACATACTTACCTTAAACACATGCCTTAATTTGCGGTGGAATGGGTACCCTCACTCTGGCCCTGCCTCTACAACAAGGCTGACACAGCTCCCACAGTTACTCTTACAGCTTGTTGTCCTCCAAAGTGTTCACAATCTCTGCCTATGCCTATTGCCAGGTCCCTATTATATGAATGAAGAATCAAGTTCTCAAACAGCTGAAAATTCGAAAATGCCATTCTTCAAAATTGTTATTCACATGCCCACTAATTATATATACCAACTCTGAGATCACACTATGGTGAAGAAAGGGCAAATTTTCCAATCTTCACTGTACCACAATCTCACAATAGCGATCTTGAAGAACAGCATTTTTGACTTTTAAGCTGTTCAAGATCTTAATCTTTCATTCATCTAACAGGGACTCCTATCGCCTGCAGCATCAGCTGCAGCCTATAGCACACACATCTGTATGTACAAGTAGCTGCTACAGACATAACCTCTGTGATGACATAGTATCTTGACCCCAGGAATGTCCAGCACAACATATCAGAAAGGGATTCTAATCTACATGAAGGCCTTATATATTTTTCAGTGGTTGCATGTCATTGGCTGATTATACTGCAAATCAGCTGTGTTGGCTGCAATTAGCATTTCAAAACCACAGATTTGTTAAGCGCCAATCACCTGGTAATGAGAACCATGTTAAAAAGGCAAACAGCTGCTTAGGGGACTCAGTCAGTTTGAGACTTTCTTCAGACAGTAAATGCATTGCCAAACAATTTATATATCTGCACATATCAACAGAGGAGTATTGTACTCTATCAGGTATGTAACCTTTTTGTTTACAAAGTGATGCATATGTGTGAATATACACAGGTGGAATGGGGATTACAGCATTAAGCCTTTCTTAGAATTGTAATGATGACATGTCCTTGATCTTCAGATTTGTGACACCTACAGAGGATGTACAGTACATCAAGGGTGGAATGTTTTTTGTGAATGTGGCACACTGGTCTTGTGGGAATGCCCCTGTATAGTGGTTGTAATACCACACTGCTATTTGTTTGGCCCTGTTGGTTTGAAATATTATCGGGGGGGTTACCCCTAGGGGACACACTGCAATGGACTCCAGTATTGGGTCTGTGATCATACAGCAGTATCTGTCATGGCACACATGAGAATATCTGACTATTGCTAGTATCTGAGTTGTATCCACACTGTTAGTATGTTTGCACACTGTGGAACATGACAGGTGTGATCAAACAGTGGATAATGCTGGCCATTCTCTTCTTGCTGTATCTCTACATAGTGTACTTCCACTTAAGTGATCCTGACATGTGTTCCCATTTTGTTGTCTTTCACGAAACATGTATGCCAGATGACGTGCCCCTTTTACAGATGCTATGAATGATATCATCCTGGAAGGCCTCCATCAACACCATGAGCTCCTACTGTCCAGGGTGAGGCACAACAGGGAACATTGGGCAGCATTGTGGGCTGTCCATGTCCATGATGTGAATGCCATAGGTCACCAAAACAGGACATATGAGCAGGTTTGACACCGTGCCATGGATATGATTAATACTGCACGCAGAAGAGTAGCAGATGTGGCCAGGGATCATGATGTCACTGGCAGAAGGCCTACAGCAAACAACCATTGTAAGCCACTGAGGAATTCCTGGCAAACCTAGGAACACACAACAGCTCCCAGGCATCCATCAGACTGTATATTGTGGATGTGGTTGTTACAGTTTCCCCAACAGTGAAGCATCCAAGTAGACTTAGTTTGATCAGCATTGGAATGCTGTAATATTCAGTGTGTCAGGGTGTAGATACTTTTACGTGGGTGTCAGGTGTTTGTTCTTTGGGGGGGAGGAGTTTTACTGCAATTTGAATCTCATGCTCAGATTGTGACCAGCATATCAATTAACAAATTAACTACTGTAAAAATTAGATATGTGGACATATTACCCCCTTATAGTGCAACATGTGGTGGTGTTTACATTACCTCTCCCTCAACTTTTCACAGGTCCCTCAGGAACTGGACAAGGCTGTGGTCCTGCTCCTAGTAAGCACAACACTGTTTTGTTACAGATGCAGATTTACTGCAATGTATTCCCCAAAATGTCATCCCAGGCCTGCTAGCTGGATTGCTGTACTGTTGGCATGATTGCCAACTGCACAGATATTTTCTGACTGTACACACTTTAGAGTCATACCTATGCCTTGTAGGTGTGACAACACTGATAGATGTGACAGTATTGTCAGGCCATATGTGTTAACTGGGCATAGTCTTCACAAATGTCAACAGTGTACCTCATTGTTGCTGATGAGATTGCTGTGTAAAGAGCTTTTATTTGCAAGTAACTACAGATGTTTGTTAGAAAATAATGTCCTCATGTCCTACTATATGACGTTGGGGATTAAACAGGTCTGCAGTAGTGACAACAGTGTATACAGCTTTACATATTGCGACATAGTACTGTAGAACATAGTAGTGCAGGTAGTAATGTACTGCTTTTCCCTTTCTTAACACAGGTGACCAGGAGGTTGATCTCTGTCCCCTACACAGCCTGATGTCAATGTCTCATCAGACTCTGATAATGATGGTGGCCAAAGTGAGGTACAGGTGGGGGCTTCAGGGGCTAAATCTGTCCCAGAGGCTTACATCCCTCTTCTGCCCTCATTATCATCTCACACAGTCAGTATGCCTACACATACCCAATCCCGAGAGGGCACAGATATTGGACAGTCAGAGTGTGGGGACATTGAACAGGAAAGTATGGCAACTATGGCTCCAGTGAGTGTAGACACTGGTCGTAGCCAGAGAGCTGACAAGGTTCCACACAGGTGGATTGATAGGGGTTCTCACAGGGGCCTGCTGTCCTTTCACCACTTGTTGCAGGTGTCTCATCACAGGTCATTCAGCATATGTTTCAGTCTGTCATGGAGGCACAGGCATGTTCCGAAAGGAACTCCAGACGAATCCTCAGGGTTATGGATGCAGCACAGTCTGACATCCGTGGCTGCCTCCACCACATTGGTGATATCCTGGATCAGTTCACTGATGCAGTGGAAAGAAAGTGGTCTAAGAGAGATCACAGAATATCTGTCTTGGAATGCATATTGTTTGTGATGGAACATCTGGTTTGACCTGTGGACGTAGGTCAGCAACTACATCTGCTGAAAGTCCATGTGGCCATGCTCAGCACACTCCTATAGTGGCAGTATATCCAGTGCTCCAGAGGGAAGTGTGCTGTCCATACTGAGACATGGCAGGCCATGGTCTTATGGTCCTAGTCATTCTTGTGGAGGACATGGTCCAGCCATCAGGTACTAGCACCACTTCTGACCTTGGGCATGGAGGTGCCAGTGCAACTCCTGGCAGAGCCATTTCCCATATTCAGGGGTAGAGATGGTGAATTGTCAGCTCTACCATGCATGATTCACAGCTGTTCAACATACACACATGTAGGGCTAACACTGAGCTTGACTGTGTTCATGCACACACTCACATACCAGACACACATGGCACATTTCCATGGTCCATCTTGCCTGCTTCCCTTCCTGACTCATACACATGCTTTCAACCTATTTGGTCAGCCTAGGCCTCCTGCACCCCCACACAACACCCTGTGCAAGTGATGGTACCTGTGCCACATCCCTGTCATTCTTGTCATCGATGCAGGGAAATGAAGCTATGTGTCTTATGCACAAGGTGAATTTTTATGAATTAATATGTAATTGTGTAATGCAGTGTTGCTTTGCCATGCCACTTGTACTGGTCACTGACAGATACTGTATGCTGACATTTGTAATGAATAAGCCACATAATTTTGTGTACCTTATGTTGTATGATGTTGTAATGGCTGTATACTTACACAATGAAAGGTGTGTCATGGACCTGTTTATGGTTCAATTTCAGGAGTCTGTGGGGACAGCTATAGATACACAGTGGCAATAAACCCATAGACATCACAGCACAGAAGACATATGTCTCAAGAAAGGTACAGCAGTATAGATGCATGGCTCCACAGGGTTATATGTGTATAACAGGCTAACAAGGACAATGACATCACACAGCCTACTCATAGATCCCTCATCTATGACATGGTCTGCTATTTTTGATCAGTGTCACCAGGGTTTCTGGAGCTAACACATCTACAAGCTGTGGTGATGGAGATAACCCATCTACAGATTTCCTGTGTCCATTACAGACATTTGTCCTACTCCAGTTATGATTGTCTTGTTCTGCATCCCACTGTGTGACTTGCACATGATGTGCATTACAGCAAATGTGTGCTTCACATGCATGGGTAGCCTGTTACATATAGGGTTTAGTGTCTGTGTTACATACCTGTCTCCAGCATGTACTATGTATACCACAGTGATGGTGTAGGTGTACAGAACAGGTAATACATGCATTAGTTCTGCCTTGGATAAACAAGAGTCACACAATGGGATCTGACACCTTGCTGTATGGCAGTCATACACATCCCCTCCAAAGCATGTAGGAGACAGATTACACATGTGCACTTTTGACATGGACTGAATCAGACATGTTATCTGCAATGTGTATTGGTTTACCATGAAACCTATGTGTCTGCTACAGTTGTAAGATATGCATGTGTGCTGACATAGCAAAGATGTCATTGCACTCAGTTGTAGGTGTGATGAGTGCCAAATACATTATGACAATGACAGTCTGAAATATACCTTTCTGTATAGGTTGTACAAAATTGAATGGATTCCCACATCTTACCGACCAGTGAAATTCAAAGGCTGCATTACTCTCTGTGTCCATAAGTCCATGCATAATAGCTCAACTGTGTGTGATGTGTGGACACTACTATATTTTCCAGGGGTGGATGACTTCCAGTAAGATAGTATTGTGCAGTCCTTTGCATTTACAATTTGTCAGTGACTCTGACAGCAACTAAGTGTATGTCCCAGGACATCCTGGATAACTGTTGGGTCTGTGTGGGATTCAGTGACAGCTCCTAATATGTAATCACCTGCTAATGTAGTCAGTCAGAGGTCACTGACCATGGCTTTGTCTGCAGAGAAGGGAATGGATACAAGGGGTACGCTATTAATGATGTCTGAGGGAAGTCCACTGGTGACTGTTGTCATTGTAGCATAGGTCTACCCAGTGCTATCTTCCCAGATTATGACTATCAGATACTTGGCTAGCCATCAGCTGACATACCACTCTGTAAACAACCTACACAGTTTCCAGCAAGGCCTGTTGGCCTAATATTGTCAAATAACTTGTCAGGCCATGGTAGGTGGATTGAGTCATATTCCTATCATCAATTGCATAATGTAAAACTCAATGAGGTCCACCAGTTAGGGTAAGTAGGCATGATCTGCCCTTGAGCAATGCAAACTGTGTTTGGTGCAGTGTCAGTAGGTGTATGACATTGTTACTGGTCGTATCCATGCTAACTTCTTTCATGGCTTTACATAGATGACTGAGAGATCTGTGGACACTGCTTGGCACTGCATGCTAGTTGTCCTGTGTGCAACTAAGTATTGAAGTTGCTTCCATCATGTTCCAAGAAAAGAGTCATAAAAGGTGTCTGTACAGAGCACAAACAATGGAGGGAAGCATACTATGTATACTCTGTGAAGGCAAGGTGGGAGTTTTTACATAGGTATTCTACAGTTGGACACTATTCAAGTGGTGTGTACTGCACGGGCACAATTACCTGGTGAAGAATGCAGAAAGCAGGGGACTCCCCTGAATTCCTGGTGCCTGGCTACTACTACTGCTGTTCTCACCACAACCACTCTGTCATGGGATACCATGCTCTAAGACATTTTCTGTCATCACACGCAAAATGTTACTACATAGCTTATGATGAGTAGCAGGACACAGCCTGTTTGTTCATCCACATGATTGTCCCACATCATGAAAGTCTCTGTAAGTTTCACATACCCTACTCCAGGTAGATGCCTTGATTAATGATTTTAACAATTAGTTGGCTTTTGCATGTATTATGCCTTCTGTACCAGGGTTGGTGGTACATACCTAGGGAACTGACTATAATGTGATTAGGAGCAAAGCTGCAGCATCACAATATAATATGCAATGTCTAGTGACATAGATGCCCAGGCTTGCTGAAACAAGCAGCGCAGTGGCTGTGATCCATTTTAGGTGACAATTTCACAGCACTTCATGCATCCTGTCCTTCAACAGATTAGTAGTGGATATCTGCATGACATGACTGTGAGGCCTACTGCAGAGGACTGGCCACTTTTGGCCAAAGTATGTCCACCTGCCACAAGTCCTAGGTATGTCATATTGTACAGTTATGTACCCAGAACACAGGGCTGTGTTCCCACATCATGTCACACACCAACCAGTTTGTTGTGTGGTTGCTTGACAGGCACTGAACACTTACAAGGCCAATGTAATGTCAGCAAGGTTGAACATGTCCACTGTGCATGCACAGGCACCCACATCTTCACTGCAAGGCATGCCTACAAACACCATGTTTCAGGCTGTCAATCCCAAGGGTGTGGCAGCATGGCCCTATCTTTGCAGGACTTGCACCGTGTCACATTTATAGGTATGGTATTGAGACCATGCCTAATGACAGGATTATGGTCAATCCAAGGTCCACATTGCTGGCAAAGCATTGTATGGCACACTGTTGGGTGCTGTGTTACCTTAGAGGACCTACATAAAGGTGATAGCTTACATTTCACAATCTGTCGTCACACTGCCTAATGATGGCATGCTGTGATGTACACACAAGTATGACTGTATTGTTAATGGCACTATCAGTGACTGCTGATGAGATGTGGGAACGTGCCCCACTCCTCTACTCCTGTACCACACAAACACAATGTGTGACAGATGTGACTGTACTTCAACCCTTGATTGCATGGTGTCTCACACAGCAGTCAGTACATATGACAATGAGCATTTTTCCAACATGCACAGTTCACCCCGTGCACCACCCACATCACACACACTTGCATGTGTGCAGCTCCTTACCAGACACATTCCCAAACAACAGACACCTCAGGAAATCCTACCTCTGGAAAGCCAAGTATACACAATAGTGCATGCACCACTGTCTTACCGGTCACACACCTGAGGCACAACACAAAAGCAAACCTATTATTCATAGATGAGTACATCTTGAGACACATTGATGTCTGTGTCATCAGTCAACATATGGGAAATCTTACAGTTATCTATCTGTGGGTTGACATGATATTCCATACCACACATTGCTGCAACTCAAAAATATCAGGTGACATAATGATGACATCATATTTCCTGCAGGTGTGTATGACCAGGGACATACATCACTCTACTGCATGCAGACACGTGACTAAGCTTACACACTCTGTGTCTCTTGCGGGTATACCCATTGCTTTCAGCTGCATTTGACCCTCACCTAGGATAATGGCTCAATACACACAGAAAATGAGGGACTTCAATAATTGCCTTAATGTGTGGTGTCATTGTAAGGGGATCCACTACATGTCTGCCTGGGATGACTTGATCAACAGACATCAGTGCTTTGCCAAAGATGGTTTTCATCTCTCACCCCTGGAATTTTGAGTACTGGCCAAGGCTGATTACACCCACACAGTGTATCATATAGGCACTATCTGGAGGGAAGACTTTCCAATGAGAATGCCATCTTCCTACAACATCATGGTTATGCTGCTACACACTGGGAATGGCAACACTAAACCCCACTCTGTGGAAGGTGTCCCCACCTTGGAATATGCAGGCATTTGTGTAGTCAAAGACACCTGGTTCACAGCAGTGGACAGCACCACAGCCATACCAGACTACACATCCTTCCACATGTTCAGACCTCAAACTGACAGTATGCAAGGTAATGCAGGTGGTGTATACATATTCATTAAGGATAGATACGCATCCAGATTTAGTGAAACGCTATGCTTTCCTGGAGACACTGCAGGTGCTATTCACTGCTGGAAGGGCACCTAATCAATCCATTGCCAGTTACAGGGGAAGCTCTATGAATCCAGACACCCATTGTACTTATTTTAATGTATGTGTGCCTAGCAAGATATATCAGTACACCATAGTTTGGGGTGACATTAAGTAACCACCAACTGTGTTGATTAGTTATGTTGAAGCTCACTTGCTCAAATGTTAGTCCACATCCTTAACTACAATGCAGTGGATCAGTGGCATGACATTCCCACAAGGGGAGGTGATATAGTGCTTCATGTATTTCCCAATATGGGTGGCCACTGCAGCCCACCACTGTAATGTCCTCCCTGGTGAGATCTGAACACAGATTAGTCTCATTAAAACTATCAGACCTAACCCCTCTTGCAGAAAATGCAGAAATATACTTCAACAAAGCAATGTATTACCCCCCATGGGATGGTTTACAGAGTGTGATTGCTCCTCCCCCCTCAGATGGGATAGGAAGTATGCAGAGCTCTACACCCATGCATTATGTAAACAGCAGTACAACTGCATAGATTCAGCTGTACCTGACAGGAGGAACATGAGCATCCCATGGCACAGCAAATGTACGTGGTGGACAGTTGCCATTAGCAGGCTGTACAATAAGAGGTGGACAGTGCTGTGTGACAGTTTGGATGAGGGTGCCCCCTAAAATGGAGGCACAACCTCCTCAGCTAAAACAAGCACATATTGTTTATGTGACATCATGTAGAAACAGCATGTGACAAAATCAGCCCCCTCCACAAAGCAGAACCACAACGCACAGTGTAGTTACATGTGCAACCTTAGCTGACAGGCCCAGATTGACAGTGAAGTCATCATACATAATGATTCCACATATACTGGGTCTGTACACATAGTTAACCTGTTGTCTCACAGGTTCTGTGTCAACTTCACTCCCCTGTCCCCCACTCCCCACCACCTATGCCACATGGCAATCATACAACCTGTCCTATACCTTCCATATCTACAGAGCAGGTCATAACTGTCCTCTCTATGGGGAATACACAGCATCTATTGGACACGATACCCTCCCAGGCAGCATCCTACATGGGATCCACCAAGGACTAATAACATTATTGGGGATTCCTTGCAATCATACTGTAACCACTAGCTGCATCCCAGCTGACTAGACAATGGCAACTGTTATCCCCTTGCACAGAGGTGGTGTATCCAACAACCACCGGAACTATAGACCTATTTTCCTGAGAAGCCATATCTGCATGCCCATGGGGCAAATCATCATGGAGCTGATCAGCAAATGTATATGTGATCTGCAAACAGTTGATTGTACACAGTTTGGATGTTTGACAGGGGGATCATGGCTGTTAAACATGGTGGACATGTCCGAGACAGTGACCAAGGACCTGGGTGAGGGGACATCAGGGTATACAACCCCCTGGATGTAGCCAAGCTGTGTGACTCTATCCCCCACTCAGGCATCATTGACAAAATAACCTACTTAGGTATCCATGGTAATATTGTTATAGGGGTCACTAAGTGGCTCATTGATGGCACACATACTCAAAATAGGGAAATCCACCTCTAATAGCTGATCTGTAAGCAGCAGAGGGCTCGGTCTTGGGTCCTCTACTGCATGGGATCCATTTAACCATGATACAAGGGAATACTGACTGTCTGTGGCTGAAAATGTTGTCTGATACCTGCAAACTGTGAGTGGTTATAGACTTATGTCAATATCCTACAAGAAGGTATTGAACAAATGCCTGTAGACATACTACTGGCCATAAGCTATATGCAAATATATATATGTAGTATCATTTCCATCTGTAACACCTATGTTCCTGGTAAGTAGCACATTAGTCACAACATGTAATGTACATTCTCAGGGGTGTTAGACCTGGGCACACAGGTCTGGCCACACAGGTTTACACCTAATGTACCTGAGATCACCACATCTCCTCAATGGTAAGATGGGAATCATATGTCATAACTGAGGGCACAGTCACCTGAAACTGACATGCCCATAACCTCCATGTACTCTTCCCTCAGCATGCCAATATTTTAGTGCAATGGCCATTTGGTACTGTACTTTTCCAAGCACTACTGGCAATTGCACACAACACACTGGTCCCTCACAAGGGAATTTCACATCTTCAGTATCTGTTCAATGGCCTTCATCTGAAATCAGTAGTCATTGTAGCCTGTGACATATAGACTACTCAGAGGTGATCTCTGCCTTGCATACAGGGCAATGTCTGACCCTGCTTGATTGGAAATGGTGCATATCTATAGGTGGCATGGTACATGGCTTACTCATGCTAAGGACATTAACCTGGTATGTGCCATTAGTAATAGATGCTGATGGCAAACAGAGCACCTCAGTGGACATCATCAGATGCCATCTGTATGACTGGCTGGGTGACCATCATTTCACCACAGGGCTTCTGCCTGTGTCCCTTGTGGATAGGAGCAGTATGTACTGATCATGTAAATAAGGGTATAAACTTGGCTATGATTGTGAGGGCTGTAGGGCTATTATGCTACTAAAGTTCAAAGATCCTATTATTCCATAAACTGATGCAAAATGCTGTAACAGCAACACACACAAACCTGGCTACACTGAGGATAGCACCACTTCCACTTACTGTTTACAGGACTCAGTCCAGCACACACACACTGCAAGGTGACTGTATGTAGATTAGAGCACTTACCTATCTAATGGTACACACTACAGATCACACTACATGACCACACACTACACCTCAAGTCTGTTATTACTATCTCTTTAGGACATCTCATGCTTGATGACATCAACAGGCCTAGTTGTGGTCAGGCATTTGGAGGCCCACATCACTTGCTGCAACCAAAATACTGCAAAGCCCTATCTCTTTCTAAGATTACTTAGGTGATCATATTTATGTCATACAGAGTTACACACACACACACACACACACACACACACACACACATACACACACACACATACTGAGTGACCTGGGGTGAGATTAGAACCACTACCTCTCTAGTCTTACACACTATAGATCACTGTCTTTATTGCATGTGCCATGGCTTAAGTCTGACATTACCATGGCAGCTGGTAGTCTTAAGGTTGATGACATCATTAGGCCTTGTAGAAGAGCGCAGTTTGGAAAACGGCAGTAACTTACAGGTCCAAAAAGTGCAGAACTGTTGCAGTTTTAGTCAATGAGGGAGTCTGAGTTGTTTTGCAGGGAGTACATGCAAACCCACACACACACCAAGTGGCCTGCAGTGAGATTAGAGTCCCTACCTAACTACTCTTACACAGTATAGATCATAGTACTTATCACATGCTCCATAGCTGATATCTGTTTGAGACATGACTGCAGGCAAACTACTTGTGGATTACACAAACTAGGCTTGTGTTGTGTTGCTTGTATCTGTGGCATGCAGAGTGATATTGCTTTGTACTGTCATCTGCATCTTGTAGCTTAGCAGTCAGATAACTGTTATTTAGCCTAGCTATGTGGTTATAGTTACTAATTTGGCCATATGTGGCTGTTTGCATTTGGATGGGCAAGCCTGTAGGCAAGATCAATGTGCTCTGTCCATGTGTGTGTAGACAACATTATACATTACACCACCTGCTCACCTGTTGATGTATGTGTGGTGACATCCAGCAGGCACAGGAGACTGTAGGTAAGTGCATTATGTACTGTTGAGCCCTTACTTTGGATCCTTTGAGCAACATTATAGATGTGTGATAGTGAAGCTTTACTCACCATTATCAGGGTATGTAGGACAATACAGATCCACATACATATTTAAATATATAACATGGCTGTATATCTGGACCTCTTCAAATCTATCAACATTCAACCCTTTACCCTGATCTTGGGTGACTTTAACTATCAGACCATAGATTGGACAAAATACTCATGCCAAAACGCAAATACCCAGAGATTCCTTGATTTTGTCAATGCAAATGCCTTAGACCATTTGGTTGACACCCCCACAAGAGGTGAAAATATCTTGAACTTGGTATTAACCAACATGAGTAACCACTGCAGTATCCCTACAGTATGATCATCCCTGGTAAGATCTGACCAAAAAGCAATCACTTTCAAAGTCATCATTTCCCACGAACCCCTCCTCCTACCAACTAGGGTCAAACAAAAAAACTTCTCCAAAGCTGATTACAACCTCCTGAGGGAAGGTATAAACAACTTCATAGCCCCCTCCCCCTCCATAGAAACTGACACATATGTCCAAACCTACATCAAAGTACTATATGAGCATTTATATAGCTGCATGGAACCAGGAATACCAGACAGGACAAAATTGTCCTCCTCAAGGAAGAGTAAACCTGTCTGGTGGAAATCTACAATAAATAAACTCTATAATAAAAGGAAAAAATTGCTATCCAGGACCAAGAAGGAGCAGGTGCCTAATCGGAAGCAATATATCCTTAGCCTGAACAAGCAAATAAGAGCACTAGTGGAAAAGAGTCCAAACTGTACACATCTACTAAAGGCAATCATAAGACCTTCTTTACATATGTCCGCAACCTCAAAGGAAGCACCAAGATCTGCTCAGAACTGGTAGTCAAGGATACCACATACACAAATTCTGTAGATATATCCAACCTGCTGGCAGACATGTTCAGTAAAACTTCACTCCTCTGTCCCCCCCATCAGTAAAACAGGACATCCCCAGTACCTGCCCCCTCCCCTTATCTCTAGGGAGCAAGTCATCATTGTCCTCTCAAAGGCAAAAAATACAGCTTCCATGGGACCCGATAACATCCCAGGCTGCATCCTACATGAACTCAGGCAGGAACTTGCAGCACCATTAGGCACCCTATTCAACCAAAGCTTGAGTACTGGCTTCATCCCAGCTGAGTGGAGGACAGCCACTGTCATCCCTTTGCACAAAGGTGGATTGTCCACTAATCCAGGAAATTACATATTCATCAGCCTAACTAGCCTGATCTGCAATGCCATGGAGCGGATTATCATGGACTTCATTAACAAGGACATTGGCAACCTCCAGACACTTGATTCCACACAGTTTGGTTTTGTCAAGGGGAGGTCATGCCTGTTAAATCTGGTTGACTTCTTTGAGACAGTCACCAAGGCCATAGATGACAGGAAGAAGGTGCACACCACCTACTTTGACCTGGCCAAAGCCTTCGATACTATTCCCCACTCAGGTATAATAGATAAACTCTCTCAAATAGGCATCAATCCATATGTTACCAGATGGGTAGCAAACTGGCTCACTGAAACAACCCACCTAGTCAAACTAGGGGAAGCCACCTCAAGTAATAGACTTGTAACAAGAGGTGCACCCCAAGGATCAGTCTTAAAGCCTCTGCTGTTTGGGATATACTTCTCAGAGGTGCAGGCCAAATCTAGTGGGCTACAGCTAACCAAGTTTGCAGATGACTGCAAGCTGGGTGCTGTCATCAATTCCCCTATTGATGTGGACATCCTTCAAGAGGGTCTCACCCAAACAAATAACTGGTGCTAGAAACATGGCCTCAAACTGAATGATGTCCCCACAAATTAAGACATTGATAATAAGGTACTAAGCATTCAATCAGTTGTGAGGGACTTGGGCACCCAGATTGTTAGCAAACTGACTTTTGACCACCATATTGCCTCCGTTGTATGGAAAGCTTTCTATATGGCCCACCTCATTAGTAAGGGTATCTCATCCAGGGATGAGGTGGTCATAACATCCCTGTATTCTTCCCTTATAAGACTCATTATTGAGTACAATGTTCCTTTTGGCATTACATTGATTAATGAAGGAGAAAATCCTATGCCTGAAGTTATGAGGGGCAACAATAAACGGACTTGTTCTGGAATAGAACCTATTTTACGTGGAGATGTTACAGGTACTGGCGGTCATCTTTCTGATATCATGAATGTTAAATTTGACTTTGCCAATAAGCATTTAAATTCTATCAACAATGGTAGTTTTACCAATATGCTTAATGACTTGGAAATTTACTTATATAAATATAAAATTATGGAAATGGACAATGCCTATTTAAAACACTGTTTAGATTTAAGAATTGTACCAAAAGGCTTAAGGGTTTGTAAATACCCGAACAATGTTGTTGAAGGGACTGAATTTTGTGAGGATTTACTGAATGCATTTGATCAGTGTGGTTTTGAAATAATGAGAGCTATAATTAAAAATAACACACGTGAAATGGAGAAATTATATGATAAAATTGATAAAATAAATCATGGCGTTACAAATGATCTATTGTTCAAGGTAGAGGAAGAGAGGGCTAAGTATAACAAATTGATTAAAAATTTGGAATCAAAATGTTTGGAGGTACAGAAAAGGAAATTAGGAAAGATTCAGAGAGACACTAAAGAATATGAGAACAAAACCCACTACCCCAAGCCAAAGTCTTGGACTAGAAGATGGAATGGTTATAGTGAAAATGGATTTCAGGAAGGAACAACACATATGGAGGTGTACCCCATTGAAAATGATTCTAGTTTTTCTGAATTTCCTCCGCTCAGGAGGTCAGAAAGACTTATGGACTAAGAACCGGTAGTATATAATACAAAAAACTACAGGGGGAGGGGTTGGAGACCCCAGGGGAGGAACGAAAAGGGATGGAATTAGTAAATTACATTAAACAGGATGGAAATAGATGGACATGTCAGGATTTTAGTATATATAATTATAGTAATGTTACTGTCAACAAAACTTTGTTTGAATTGTTATCAAAAGGATTTGGTTTTATACCCAGGCAAAGAACTAATATTTTTAAACTGTTAATTGATGTGAAATTATTCTTAAGAAAGAAAGAAAAATGTGGAACTTTTATTCAATGGAAAGGTAACTAAATCCAAAGAAAATAGCTTGGTACGTAGTAGTACATTCAATCCACCACTGCACCCCCAACTGAGGAATTTTGAACTAAAACTTGAAAATGAATTAAGGACTAGTTTGAAAAAACAATTTGTACACCCTAACTTAACATCTTCTGAGCAGGATGTTTTAAATGCTTTATTAAACAACAAAAATTTAAGGGTGATGAAACCGGACAAGGGTGGGGGTGTAGTATTTATGGATTGTATCCAATATGAAGGTAAAATGATGGAGATTTTGAGTGACACTGAAAAATATTCTAGAACATCAATTAATGAAATCAGCATTGCATATAGGTAAATACATTTAGTATTATATGACTTATTAATTGAAGGATCTATAGATATGCAAACATAAATATTTGCTTGTTGAAAAACCAAAAGTCCCTTCTATATTTGGAATTCCCAAGGTGCACAAAAATAGTAATGATCCACCACTTAGAGCCATCGTTTCGGCTAACGGTTCAGTGACTGCACCTCTAGCTAAGCATATAGATACAAAGGTGAAGGGGTTGGTGTTGAACAACCCTAACATATTACAAGATTCATGGGACTTCCTTAGGAGATTAAATCCCTCTTTATATAGTGATAAGTTGGCCTTTGGCACTTTAGATGTAGTGGACCTATTCACTAGCATACCACATGACATTGGTATGGAATGGTTTGAGGAGATGTTAATTGGTTTTAAAGAGATTACCTCAAGTGAGTTCAGAACAATATTGACCTTGATGGATATAGTGTTGAAATATAATTTCATTTTTTTTCAAGGAGAGTACTTCAAGCAAGAGAAAGGAGTGGCCATGGGGGCACATTGTGCCCCCACTTATGCTAACATCATTATGGCCTATTGGGAGAACAATTTTCTCCTGACTTCTCCTTTTAGTGAGTATTGGACCTTGTAAGGAAGGTTTCTGGATGATTTATGTTTTTTGTGGACAGGAAATCTAGACAATTTCATGAAATTTGTTGAATATTTGAATGGAACAACTAATTTTTTGAATTTCACCCACAAATATGACACACAGGAACTAATATATTTAGATGTCAATATCAAGAAAGACAATGGACATTTTGTATCTAAAATACACAGAAAAGAAACATTCTCTAATTCTTACCTACACTTCACTAGTTCACATCCTTTCTATCAGAAGAAGGGAGTGTTGAAAGGCCAGTTGGTTCAGATGAGTAGAATGACTTCAGTAGATTAAGTTTTTACAGATGAATGTATTAAATTAAAGGAATTATTTATGAATAGGGGATATCCTAGTAATTTATTTGAAACATTATTGAATGAAGTACTGATAGAAAGAAAGGGCAGATTTGCTCCCATTATAGGAAAAACATCTCCTTATATAGAAACAGGGGACACCCCAGAAGATAATTCTGATAAGGAGCATAATATGGGAGTTGTTATGAATTATGATGGACAGTCAAGTGTAGTAAGAAAGGTTATGAATAGAGAATGGAATAATTTTTCTAAGATATCAGATTTAAAACATATTTTTGAAAAAACATTAACGTATATATATCGTAGAGGGAACACTATTAAGAACATGCTGGACAAAGGCACCCATAATAATAACTATGACAAAACAACAAGAACTAGAAAAGGTCTATATAAATGTGGTTGTTGTAACTATTTTTCATATTTAAAAACTGGAGATTCCATTTTTTTACAAGCAAGGAAAAGGAAATTAAGTTTGGATACTTATGTTAACTGTAATACAAAAGGCATAATATACCTAGCTATGTGTAAAGAATGCGAGTCGTACTATGTGGGTAAAAGTGAAAGAAAATTAAAACAAAGAATATACGAGCATATGTATGATATTAGAAATAAATGTGAAAATAATGCACATTACAAACGTAGCATGGTATGTAAAACATCAGTATTTCAATTTTTTGTGTTGGAAGTAGTTCATGTGGATCCCAGGGGAGGTATGTGGGAGACACTAGTTGAATATAGGGAACTATACTGGCAGCTATCACTAGAAGCTAATAGACCTCCGGGTCTTAATGGCATGATATCCTTAGCTCCAGTTTTAAAATTGAGATCAGCCAAGCTTTAAATCTATAGAAAAAGCTGCTATTATCAAGAACATAAATTATATAAAGTTTTATTTGACTTGTGATGTTATGTGGGATTTGGTCCACATGAGGGAGCCAAAGACTACAATATAAATTTATTTTCTATACATCTTTTGTATTTTTAAATGAATTTTATAGTTTAAATAAATTTTATTTTAATGTAAGTTATTCATGACATTTTAAAACAATGTTTTAAAATCAATTTTAAGAATATGATGTGTTTTCTAATATATGAAAGTGATTCTCATCAACTAAAAGTAAAATGGATTTTAAAATAACACTGACATGACCATATAAGGACAGTTTTTAATGACAACCTGTTGTTTACATTAATTGATTAATTGGATTTAATTAGTTCATTTGTAATTAGTGTGTCTATATAAAGGGAATTATGGTATTGTGAAATTTATCTGATGAAGTTGATGACGAAAACGTTACTTGTACTTTTACAGCGTTGTGTGGGTCTTTTCACTTTGTGTTCGGTGTGTGGAACTGAATAAACTGTTTGCCTATATCCAGCTCGACTGTGGTGCTTTCTACTTGGTTATAAGTTTTTTTCAGCACCATTTATCCTTTTGTGGTGATCCCTGTATTCTTCCCTTATAAGACTCATTATTGAGTACAATGTTCCTTTCGGCATGTATCTCACAAACACATGCAGCAGTTGGAGAGACCACAGAGGTCCCTCACCTGGAGAATCCAGGGCCTCAAACATCTACCTTACACAGATAGGCTAAAAGCCCTGTCCCTCTACTCAGTTTCATACAGACTCCTCAGAGCTGACCTCTGTCTGACATACAAAGCAATCTCAGACCCCACTCTGATGGGACTGCTGCATATCCGCAAGTCAAGCTCCACTTGATTAACCCTCACTTGTGACCTCAACCTGGTCTGTGACATCAATAGGACATGTTGGCAGGACAGATTTGTGTCCCAGAGACTCCCCCTTTTGTGGAATAGATTCTCTCTCCACGTAAAGCAGAGTACCTCATTAAACCTTTTTAAGCGCAACCTGGATAACTGGATGGGGAACAGAAAATACACCCCTGGGATTCTACCTGTATCCCTGCTGGACAGTGGCATAGGGTGCTGACTTGTTGGAACATGGGCTAAATTCTTGACTATGCTTGTAAGGGCTTAAAGGCCAATAGCTTAGTAACTTCCTATGATCCTATGATCCTATGTATATAGAAGTGTGACTGTGTGTGTACGCTACATATATGGGTCTACTGATTTTGGTCGAACTACATTTGGTTGAAAATTATTTCAGGCAGCCCACTTCACTGAAAGCTCATTTGATTGAAAGCTCATTTGGTCGAATTCCATTTGTTCGAAAATGAAATATAGCCCCTGCCCCACTGCAGTGCGACCCTGGAGTGAGACTATAAAGTTGGGGGGGCGTGGGGGGTGTAGCCCCACATTTTGCAACTAGTTTTTACTGACGTTATATGTTTCAGTGTATTTTTAATGGGTGCACAAGTATATCATACTGAATACACTGCAATTATGTGGGGGGCTATGCCCCTCACACTACTCAATGTGGGGGGCTGTGCCCCCCACCCCCCTAACTTTATATTCTTACTCCAGGGTTGCACTGCAGTGGGGCAGGGGCTATATTGCATTTTCAACTAAATGGGTTTTCAGTGAAATGCATTTTCGGTGAAGTGAACTGCCTGAAATAATTTTTGACCAAATGTAATTCGACCAAAAGAGTAGACTCATATATATATATATATATATATATATATAAATATATATATATATATATATATATATATATATATATATACATATATATATATATATACATATATATATATATATGTGTGTGTGTGTGTGTGTGTGTGTGTTGCGTAGATATACAGTATGGGGAGAGAACTGAGATGTATGTTTTTATATATAGCTATATGTAGGTATATATAAAAATATCTCTATTTGTATACACATAGAGATAGACATACTATCTATGGTACAGAGAGATACTGAGAGACAGATATGTATACATATATGCATGTATGTATAGAAATATCTATACATAACAGTTCATTTTGGGCAAGGGGCAACAGAACTGTGCTCTGTGTAACTAAGTGTATGAGCATACCCAGTGGGATTGTCAGTACTTATAAACTGACTCCAGACCACACCTACCTGTACTCCAGTCCGGGATTTTGTGTGTTACAGAGAATGACATCTGTCCCTGTGTCTGCAGTACTGCACTTCACTCAGATTGTCCATAGCATTCTTCAGCTGTCTGATGAAATTAATATGTGACAGGGGTTAATACTATTACACCACACACAGACTGACAGTCTGTTAATAAAACAATGTAATACTACCTTACATCCACAAGATGTGGATACTTCCAGATTAGAACTATCAACGCCATCACCTGTACTAACTTCCCTAGTCCACTGAGCCATGCAAGCTGCCAGACAGAGAGTAATCATTCATTACACAATCAACAGCATCAGTATGTACATTGTTATTCCTGCATTCAGTGAGACATACAATGTATGATCAATTTCTGTGTTACTGCCCTGAGATTGCCTGGACTGCTGATATACCATTGATGAGTTACTGTCACAGTAGTTATATGGGAACACTGCTGTGATGGGGATGGGGGAACAACATCACATGTTCTGCTGGGATACACAGTAGTCCATATATCATGTAACCCCTCTGTTTAACATCTCCCTTGACTGATGTAGTGAATATTCCATGCATGAGACCTAATGACTATTAAAGGACACATGATAGTAGACTGGATATCTGTATCCCATGTGGATGTTACTTCTGTCCAAATAGCCCACTATCTTTACTTGCATAAATGTAGCAGATCCATACATACCATACCATATCATACAAATCCTTACAAGTACTGAGGAGGTTAGAGACTTACCTTGTTAATGCAGCAGTTGCTAGAACACTAGTTCAGGCTGGCTCTGTGAGATGGAAGCAGTACACAGCCAATACATGGATAGGTACAGGTTGTGTGGGTTGCCTGGCATCAAGTTTAATATATGTATGTGAGTAAGAATAAGGTGTCAGTTCCTATGTTGTCAGTGAATGTGCCGTGCATTGTTTCTTAGCCAAAGCCAGGGAGTACTTAGCACTCCTACATCTGCCTACATTGACATCAGCAGGGGGTTACCCTTCTGAGTCCTCCTGTGAGTGTGGCTGTGGTAACCTAGGCACTGGTGGGAGGCTGTATATCCCTTCGCTTTACTGATCCTGCTGCAGCTGTTTCCACAGGATCAGATTATGTAGCATAGCATATACTGTGAACATATGTGCACTTGTGGCTGGACAGTACTACAGGGCTCCACCAGATATAGTGAGGCACTGGAACTGTGACTTCAGAAACCCAAATACATGCTCTATGATGTTTCTAGTTTGTGTTTGTGCATCATTATGGCATTCTTCCATGGGTGTGTGTGTATTTCTGATGGATGTCATCATATGGTTCCAGGGCGTAGACAGCATCCCCCAGTAAAAGGCCATATGGAATGTCCCCCCTAGCAAGTATCTGGTACAGCTGTGATGCATGCCAGATATGGGAGTCGTGATAACTGCCAGGGCTGCCAGCACACACATTCAAGATAATCCCCTGGTCATTGCTCATGACCTGCTAGTTGATAGAGTGGTACCCCTTGCGGTTGACATAGATTCTACCCTCTTCACCGGGTAGTGCCTTGATGTGTACATGAGTGCAATCTATGGCATCCAGTACTTCAGGGTAGTGTGCTACATGGGCAGAAGTGTTGCATATTGTTGGCCCTCACCTCAGCAGTGAGGGGAAAAGATATGTGCTCACTGGCAGGTGGTAGCATGGCATTCGGGAAATGGTGGAGTATGTTAGATGCAGATACCTGTGAGGCCCCCATCGTGTCCCCAGTTGGTCTTTGGAAAGTACCTGTAACTAGTATCCTAAGGGCTACACATACCCTTTGTTTCCAGTGGGATGGGTTCCCCTCTGTTGGCTATGGGTCTGAGTTGAGGGTGGCAGGGCTCAGTGAGTTCTTGTAGTATGTCCCTGTTCATCCTGTAATGCTCTACAATCTCCAGCTCATGTAGCTCCTGAAAGGTTACCCTGGGGCTGAACACTCTTCTCCTTCTCTGTCTAGGCCTATTGTCAACAGCACCAGCATTAACTTCAGCATCTAACAGATACAGATGTAGCAGACCTGCAGCAGCCCCTAGCATTATCTCAGTTAAAATTCCCAGGTCTGTACTCCAGTGGTCCAGAGTATTGGGGAAAATCACAAAGTAGGGGTATGCATACTTTTTACAGCTCTGCTGTAGGTGCAGAATGTGTGATTGGCTAACTATGATGCATTCCACCTGCCTACAATATAATTGCCATCATTTAATGGCCCTATTTCAGTGTGCGATGCAGCGCACAGTGCCATGCCACTCAGCATAGCTTATACAAAGGTTGAAATGTCTAATGGAATACATCCAGTTTTGAGAACATGCTCAGCTAGGCAGCATGCCACGCAAACACTTGCACCTAAGCTTAAAAGAGCTTAGAAGAAAGGGGATGCACCCCCTGATATCATCCACCTCCTGTGTAAACATCAACATGGTGTAAGACCCTATAAGAAGGGGATATGTGGACACGATTACTCCTTTCTACTATTCAATAACCCACCTTATTTGTATACTTAGTGCTGACAGCCTAGAAACTACATGCTTCATTGCCCTATCACCTTAGCAACAGCAGCAATGCACCATTGTAGGGACCACACAAAAGCTTCTATCATACATTTCTGTCACATACTATAAAATTATTTTTTTCCTATTTCTTTTTTTTAATTTTTCTATTAAGCATGTTTGCACATTGCAGTGTGTAGCACTAACATGCCGAGATAATTAAAAAAAATTATTAATTTAACTTTTCCCTTTAATCTTTCTGACATACAGACTAAATTATTAGTTTTTCTTATATGTGTATGTGGTCTTACATTTTCAGGGCATTTATGTTCAGATTTCTACAGTTTTACTCTCCCTTTTGTCTGTCTAGACTTCTGTACATGGAATTTTTCTGTGTACACTATGGACACTAACACGGTGTCTGAACAGATACCTTTCTGCATGTTGGATCTCTTTACCTGCCTCATTTGCATGAGATTCACCTGCTTATGAGGCCATTTGCATGCCACAGAAATTTCCGTGTCTGTGTGTGCGTGAGCACCCCTAAGCATTGCTTACTGAATCTAAAAATGTTCATGCCCATGTAAGCATTGTGGAGCGATGCCTACATGAAAAAAAATTGTGTAGGCTTTATTGAATTCCCCTCATTCTGTGTTGACATATATATTTCATTTGGACACAACAGAAGTGTGGACTAATGATTGCCACATCAGCCACACTGTATAAAAGCAACAACTTTCATCATTCATAGCATGGAAGAAACCACTGATTTCTTTAATCTAAGTATTTAGCAAACAACAACTTCAGACTTAGGGAATAGCATTAAATGTCTCAGGTGGTGATCATATTCTTCAACTACCCTGATTTTTGCCTCATATTTTTCCCCTGTCTTTCTGGAAAGACTTTGACTTTCTAATATATCACTGAGAATTCAAGTTAGTCAATAATGTGATATAATTGAGATTCATATTTTTTATTGTTCAGAAAATTAATACTTATTCAAAACCTAAGTTTCTATTAACTTTTTAAGTCAATTAATGTAGTATTCAAAACTTATCCATCATTTTGTGCCTTTATCCCCCCATTATTTTTAAGATTTTCCCCAGATCTTCAGAAAAGAAGTTGATAGCTATGGTGGTTATTGAGAGACAAGAGGCATCCTCTGCCATGACTGGAGAACATTAACATTGTGATTAAGGCTGCCATTTCAAGAGTAAGAATTTATGAACAACTAGATTAAAATTAGGACTCAAAGTCTAACTTTGTCATCTATCACTGTCTGTCTCACTCTCTCTCTTGCCACTTCTTCTAAACACATGAAAGTCATCTCTGTTTTGTTTTAAATTAAGGAAAAAATCTTTGAAGATGGCAAGCAGCTATATGTGTCAGCCAGAGCCAGATCATGGTCAAATAGGGCCCTAGGCAGGAGACTGGACCACTCACCCCCACAGCCATTCTGATGTTCCATTACTTGTATTTCTCCCCCCCAGTTACCATAACTACTGCTCAAAACTGTCAGTGAGTGTAACATTTTTCCTTACTTTTGAAACAAAGGCAGAGATACAGGTTTAATTTATAACTTTTGTTGACCAGGTTAGCCCTACTAGGCTACTAGTGTCTTTTCAGGGGAGACCCTTGGCGGTATTTATACTACTAGGGAAATTTGGCAAGGGCATTGGGGAATGTCCCCCTACTCTTTTCAATAGCTCAGGTGGATGTAAAATATCTCACAGCACCTACCATTAAACCACACAGATGGGGCCTCAATTTAGTATCCCATCCAAAGGATGACACTCTCAGGAGTGCAACACTCCCCTCATTTCAAGTGTAGTGCAATACCAGCAATCCATCTATATTGTGTGGGAGTAGAACCCACAGCCTTCTGTACCAAAGGCAAGTATGCTAATTGTGTTACTAACACTGCTTTGAAATGCTATAGAACAAACACTGACAGCCATTTGCTAAACAAAACAGTTCACATTGAAAACAGACAACATGAGCAACAGTAAACTTCTCTTCCCTTGAACGTCAACATTCCTTCAAAATGCACTCAGTGTTCCTTCAAAATGCACTGAAAGTCACATTCCTTGAAAATGCAGCCCTGTAGTTGTAAAGATTTTTTTCCATTAAGCAGCGAAACAAAATGTTTGAACCAATAAAACACAAAATTACTAATTTCAGCACATTCCGTCAACTTTGATTAATAAGTTAGTTGTCTGGTAGTTAGTGTAGATAATTAAGGCTCTTGTTTCTTGTAGCAAAAGTACAGGGTTTGAGTCTGAATAAATTAATTATCTAACCTTCCATCTCTAAGTAGGTCATTAGGCACACACACACACACACACACACACACACACACACACACACACACACACACACACACACACACACACACACACACACACACACACACACACACACACACACACAGACTACCTGCTGAGGAATCTCCTGCATTGTTCAGTTCCAATAATCACCTCTTGGAGTAGGAATACACCTTGCTGGAAAAGTTAGCACTGTTCTTTACGTAATGTAAGTGGAGAAAAGCAAAAGTTCCAATGCATGTTGTGTGCTCTTGTCTAGTTCTGTGTGTTGCTGTAGGACAAGGACTGGAAGCTGTGTCCGTAAAGAAGGAATGCAAAATTTTTGTTTAATTGTTTAATTAAAAAATTAAATGTTGTGGCAGCCCCCAATGGGCACCTCCTGGCCAATGAGCTCTAGGCAACTAGTGCTGGATCTGGCTCTGTTGTCAGCAGCATCAATGCATTCTGCACTGGAACTGCTGGGCCATCTTTGAAATTATGACATTTAGAGTCATTCTGACATTCTGTGTAGAAGTATGGGAAGGCTTAGTGGGGAGTCTCCTGTGTAAATCACAATCAACATCCTCACATTTTGGGTGCAGATCTGCTCCATGACATGCCAGTATTGTTAATAAAAATGGAAGCATAGGTTAAGGCCAGTAGCCAGACTACTGAAGTTGTACTCATCAAGTACAAGCACGTGAATGGCCAACCAAAGGAATAAGACAAGTAAACAAAACATAGGTTTAGAAGGTAAAAACATCTGACCACTGATAGACAACGAGATACAGATGTTACATGGTATCCGGTCAGGGTCAGGGACGGTGGTGTGTGCACAATACTTTGGGAAAATTTTGACATCACGTTTGAATAAAGTTTGTACTTTACACTCTGGACCCTTTTCCGTCTTTCACATGCAAACAATTCCCTGATATATTGCACAGACACTACAGTCCTTACCTGAGTGCTGGGATATGTCTTATGAAAAAATGTAAGGATGTGCAGCTGACTTTTAGAACTATATAAAGGGGGTGAGGAGCAGTGAGCAGACACCAGTGGAAAGTGAAAAAAATGTAAATAGTCTTTTTTTTAATCTATCTACCCCATGCTTTTTATGGCTGTTATGGGGATTCTCAAGTAACACAGGGCTCTAGGCAGCTCCTAGGCAGCCTTGTGCCTGATTCAGCTATGCATGTGTTATTAAACAAATGATTCTTTCAGTGATAAATCCATAATTTTCAGCACCATTGGGGAAAAAAGTAATAGGACAGAGGTCTGTAATCTTTGCTTTCTTCCTACTGTAGTGAAAATGAGTCATGTTTAACTGCCTTCTTTTCTCATGCACTTTTTTCCTCTCTTGTTGTTGGTCTTTCGGCTTTTCCTGGTTAGGGGTCACCACAGCGGAACTCCAGTCCGCAAATGATTGGCAGTTGTTTTTTTATGGTGTCGAGTTGCCAGCCTGACACCCAACCTTCAACGAAGGCACACCCATTCAATGCATGTCTTTCGAATGCCCACTCGACCGCAGGGAGGACATGCAGACTCCACACAGAAGGCACTTCCAAGCCGAGAATCGAACAGGAAAACCTCTTGCTGTGAGGCAACAATGCTTCTGCTGCACCACCTCAGAATTTCAGAGAGATGTGTTAGTCATTGCAACTAATTCTGGCTAAGGAAAAGCTAATTCACAGTCCCTAAAATGTTGTAAAATGTATCTGAATATATCTTACTGCATATTCTGTTTTTATGTATGATGATAGTCAGATTTTTTCTTTCTTTCTCTTAGGTAGCAGTGAGTGCATTAAGTGTCCACAGGATTACTGGACTAATACAAGAAGGGATGCCTGCATTCCAAAGGACATTGAGTTCCTTTCATATAATGGATACTTGGGTATCATCATGGCTACTGTAACTGCACTCTTCTGTCTGTCTGTGGTCGCAGTGTTGTGCATTTTTCTAATTCATCATGATACACCGATTGTCAAAGCCAACAACCGTGATGTGAGCTACATACTTCTTGTGACTCTAATGTTTTGCTTTCTCAGTGCCCTGCTGTTTATTGGTTATCCAAGAAATATGACTTGTGTTTTACGTCAGGCTGCTTTTGGTATATTATTTTCCATCTCTGTCTCCTCTGTATTAGCAAAAACTGTTATAGTTGTTCTTGCCTTTAATGCCACCAGACCAGGAAGCATACTAAATATATTTGTTGGCCCCAAAACACCTTTTTATATCATGTTTTGTTGTTCAGTGCTGCAGGTTATTATATGTGCAGTGTGGCTGGCTACTTCTTCTCCCTTTCTGGAATACAGCAAGAACATTCCAGAGAAGATCATAGTGCAATGCAATGAAGGCTCAGTAATGATGTTCTACTGCATGCTGGGATATCTGGGCTTTCTAGCCAGTGTGAGCTTCATAGTTGCCTTCTTGGCCCGGAATCTACCTGACAGGTTTAATGAGGCTAAATATATCACATTTAGCATGATTATTTTTATAAGTGTTTGGCTGTCATTTATACCAGCTTATCTGAGTACTTCAGGTAAGTACATGGTTGCTGTGGAGGTATTTGCCATCATTTCTTCAAGTGCTGGACTTCTGATATGTATCTTTTTTCCCAAATGCTTTATTATGCTGCTAAATATCAATTTAAATACAAGGCAAATTCTAACAGGAAGGTAGTCTAAAAGCATTAAATATTAATGTATCTTCTTTTGGTCATGTTGCTCAGAGGGATAAACTCTGACTATGACCAAGATGACCGAAGTTCTATTAGTGTTCTGAGCGCTGGAAATACCTGTGTGGGGAGAATAGGAGAGAGTAGACAATGTCAGTTCACCTGTCTGAGGTGAAGGGTGGGGTGACCTGCTGCATTACTAGCCCATACATAGTAGTGCAAAGTACCCCTATAAGATAATATCATATAATAAAATACATAAAACTATAGCATGCTTCTCCTCCATACCACAATCTAAGCTCAGGTAACAACCATCTACCCACTTTAGATGTTGGAATACCTGCTAAAGCTTCAAGCTCCCCTAAATAAAAATGGCTTACCTTATGATGCATATACCATTATGTCTTTCTCTTATGTAGCACAATTCATTCTACCTCTATAATCTTTCCTCTTTATGTCCCACCGTCCATAATTACTCCACATCCAGCTATCCTATGTCACCTTCATCCAGCTATCTGTTATTCTCTCATTCTGCAATATTTCATCGGTACTGATGTGTCTCCACATCCACAGATATAATTCTTGACTGACTGTACTGCTGTGTAAATGTGTGAATAGGAATTCTAAAGCTGTGCTGTTTATTCTCAATCTCTAATTACTATAGTCTGTACTAGAATTAATTACCTTAGATTATCTTGTCAGTATGGAAATGTGCTTCAATCATATATTGTAACCAATGCTTTTTGAATCACTTTGTTAACTTTTTAGTTCTCTACTGTAACTATTGGGCTAAGGCTGAAATGGATGCATAGTGGATCAGGCGACTAATCTGGTCAACAAATGTAGTAAATAAATAAAAAACAACTGAAGCAGTTATTGTGTTTGGTGTGGCTATGTAATACAGCAAAGCATGCACATGTGTGAGTGTGGAAGCATGCATGAGACTTCCTTAGGGCAGCAGCACCAAGCATAACTACTAGATGCCCACACAGAGAGGGGTTAGGCCTGGGGCCACTGGTACAATTGATACAACAGGCCCACTCCCTCACACTCAGCTCTTTCTACCCTAGGGAATGAATAGGCCATACAACTCTCACCTTGGCCAGGTAACAGATAGCCCTGTCTGATGAACAAATGGGCATGACTCTCACCCCCATTGGAGGGATAAATGAGTTGTTAGCTTTCTGGAAGCAGAATCCATGATTTTAACAGGGATCTTGAGTTCTTCACATCAGGCAAATACAACTACGACCTGGTAATGTTTCATACAAGTGCATATGACTTTGAGCACTAAACTCAGATAGACATGCAAGGAAATCTGTTCCATCAAAGGTGAAGCTGTTTTAGCCAAAACATGAAAAACCAAAAACAGCTGAATAGGATAAACCAGAATTTATGTTGTTGTGTCTTTCGGCTTTTCCCGGTTAGGGGTCACCACAGCGGAACTCTGGTCCGCTAATGATTGGCAGTAGATTTTTACGTGCCGAGTTGCCGGCCCTGACGCACAACCTTCAACGAAGGTACGCCCATACATGCATGTCTGCACACAGAAGATGCTCTAGCTGAGAATTGATCAGGACAACGTCTTACTGTGAGGCGACAACGCTACCGCAGCACCATCATCGCAGTAGAATTTATGTAATGGTCACAAAATAAAAACAATAAAATAACAATTATCCAGTCAGTGCATTCATCTCGAATCCTGAGACTTCTTCATACTGAATACATTTAGCATCACCAAGCATTTATATAATACCTAGTCACGTGAGTAAATATTTTAGTGGTTTAGGTAAATAACAAGATCTTCTCTGTTGTTTAATCCTGGTGCATAACAGGCATTGAGTTTAACTCGCCATAAATATTCTTTCCACCCTAATTCTTCCCCAGCATCAAACTTATTGTCATATCTTGCAACATAATCTAATGCAATAAATTTAAAATCCACTTTACATTTGGATGAAATATTATGCTTGTTTAAACCATTTTTGTCATTGCCAGCTGATATTGCATATTTGTGCTCATATATTCTCTTGTAAAGCTCTCTGGTTGTTCTACCAACATAAAATGACTGACAGGGCATGCACAGAGCTAAATATACAACAAACTTAGATTGGCAAGTAAATCTGTCTCTGATTTTGATCAGCATGTTGTTCACCCTTACTTGTTCTATTCCAGTGTACAAATAATTACAGAAATTACAGCTGACACATTTGAACATCCCTGTTTTTACACGGCTATTCAACGGTAAGCTTAAGTTTCTCTGAAAAAATTCTTGAAACTTTTGCCGCTTTTCTGTTTCTTTTTTTAAACTAAAATCTGTGCACTGCAGCACTCCATTTAGTGCATAAACTCTGTAAAACCATGTATACAGCTGAATAGAAGCAGTAGTACCTACTTGAAATAAGCACATGACAATCTCAAAAAACACACCACCCTGCTAGAATCCCAGCATAAATAGTTTGTATAACAAAAGGAAGAAATAATTTCCGAAAATAGGAAGTGCAATGCCCAGGAAGGCAAGAACTCACTTATCAAATTTAATAAACAATTTAAGAGCTTAATTAAGTCTAAAAAAGCCAAGCCAAATTTGAGGCAAAAGTAATGGCCCAGGCTAAGAACAATCATAAGGCATTCTTCAGCTATGTCTGTAACCTGAAAGTTAATACAAAACAACACTCCAAACTAACTGTAAATCGAAACACCTATACTGAGCAGGAATATATAGCTGAATCTACCAGCTGATAAGTTAGCTTCCAATTTTATCCTGCTTTCATCACTAGATTCCTCTCAAGAAATACCCCCAACCATAACTCCACCAACTATCACTAGGTTGTTGTTTGTCTTTCGGCTTTCCCCATTTAGGGGTCGCCACAGCAGAACTCCAGTCCGCTAATGATTGGCAGTAGATTTTCATGAATGCCGAGGTGCCAGCTCGATGTCCAACCTTCAATGAAGGCACGCCCATTTATGCATGTCTTTCAAACACCACCCAACCACGGGGAGGACATGCAGACACCACACAGAAGGCACTCCTCGCACTTCAGCCAAGAATTGAATGGGAGAACCTCTTGCTGTGAGGCGACAACACTACCGCTGCACCACCGCAGCATATATGCCAAGTATCACTAGGTAACAGGTCCTAAAAGGGTTCTCCAGGACCAAAAGCACTGCATTCCCATGTCGTTTCTTTAGTGGCATAAAACATGACCGATTGGGCCCAGTAGAATCGCTATTCAACTGGAGCCTCAAAACAGGTTTCATGGCAAATGAATGGAGGACTGCAACTGTTATCTTTCTGCACAAAAGTAGGCCATCCACGGACCTAAGAAACTATAGACTGATAAGCCTGACTAGTCTTATATGTAAAGCCTTGGAAAGAATTATCAGGGATATGATAAAGTATGACATAGGTAACCTTCAGACACTGGATTCAACTACATTTGGATTTGTTCAGGGTATATTATGCCTATTCAACTTGGTGGATGTCTTCAAGTATGTCACCAAAGTAATGGATGAGGGTAAAATGATGCATTCAGCCTACTTCAACCTGGCCAAGGTTTTTGACACAGCATCCTACTCAGGCACTGTAGATAAACTCATGAAATTAGATATAAATTTTTATTCTACCCACTGGATGGTCAACTGGCTCACAAATTGGACCCAACAAGTCAGGATAGGGGAGTCTTCTTCCACTAAATGGCAGGTCCCTAGTACGGTCCTTCAGAGCTTAGTGCCAGAGCTACTCCTCCATAGAAACTACTTCTCTAAAGTCAAGGCTAACATCAGAGGCCACTGGTTGACTAACTTCATAGACAATTGAAAACTAGGTGCAGTGAGAGAATTCCCCCTACAGTGAGAAAATCCCCCATGATCTAAATACCCTCCAAAAAGGAATGATGCAAACTAATAATGGGAGCGTGTGTCATGGTCTAAGACTCATTGCCAAGAAGGTCATAATAGTCTTTTTTGGAAAGATGGACACCTCTGCAAATAGGTTTTTTCAGCACTAAGGTGTGTAAATACTGACTTTAAAATGTGACCAGGAGGTAAGTAAGCATTGCATGACTAAGTAATATATATGCAAAACTAACCCCCCATGCATTTTACTGCAAGGGAGCAGCTGATCAAAGAAAAAAAATATATAGTATATGATGTTGTGTTTTTTGGTAATAATGATGATGTTGGAAAAAAAAGAGTTTGCATTTCCTACATAAGTCACTAAGATCATATCATTAAGTAAAGAACTGAAATTCAGACTGTTTTAGTGACATTTTTCCTGCATCAGAGCATGAGATATTAGTCAAGGTGGCTAGACATTTACAAATAACCTATGAAGGTTTCATTGTAATAATGAAATATCTGAATTTTCTATCTGAGAAGATGGTATTGCCAGACCAGTTTTGTTTGTATATGAGAATTTGCATCCTAGCCATCATTTATCAGAGAAATAAGAAGAAGGGAAACGGTATCAGATAATACCACTAATCTGAGATGCTTATTAGGCATTGTTTGGAGTCTAAATAATAACATTACTGACCTGGAAGCTTTGGCACAAAGTGGCAAATATGACATTTACTTTATCACCAAGACTTGGTTTAACAATATCAATAGGCCCTTGGTACTTCTGGGATATAGGGAACATCATCATTTTAGGGAGAATAAAAAAGCTGTTAGAGTCTCAGTTTATGTTAGTATATGCTTTAAATAATCCATTATGTTTAGTGGAAACAGTTCAAAAAATGAAGTGGAAGGTGGTCCTTTTCTAAAGTCCTTCTAACCAGCCAAGCAAGAGTCTGGATATATTTTGCTCTAATATGGAAAGATGCCTTCAGCAGGGCTATGATATGATTATACGGGTTTATATACTCCTAAAGTGGAATGGACACAATAGTTCTGAGCAAAGTAGGTATGAGTCCCATTATTACAATTAGTGACAAGTTTAAATATTCTCAGCTTTCAGTGCAAAAAGATAGTGTATTGGATGTTATCCGGATTAAGGATGGTGTGTGTGCAAACTTTTGTAATATTGAACCAAAGTTATGAGGCTCAGACCATTTAAGTACTAACTGGTAAGTGAACAAGGTGTTATCAAAGGAAGCAGGTACAGATCAAGAGCCAAAACTGAAATTTCGTCAAGCAGACTATGCTGCCATTACAAGGGAACTAACTATGTAACTGACTGTGGCCTGCAGCTGTGACTGTTTCTGAGAGTCAGGATATTGTTTATAATTGTATCCATTCATTAATTCACTCCTATGAGCCTTATGAAACGACATCTAGCCATGGACACAGAAGTCGAAAGACTTAATTACTGTAAAATAAAGCTGTGGTTTAAGTATATCGTCATCATGACAATAAAGCAATTATCAGGAAGTAGGATCTTATTGTAAGAAACTGATAAAGAATACGATTAAAAAGAAATTTGAATTTTGGTTGGTCCCCATTGCTTAGAGAATAATAAAAATGTTTTGCTTAGATACCTGAGGAACTATAGGAAGGATTTGCATACTGGTATTACTATGATACAGGAGAACGTACTGTTCACTAATAAAGGCTAATTGGTAGATCTTTTTCTGTGAAATGTTCAGAGTTATCCAGGAGTAGAATACTTGATACAACCTGTTTCTATGAATATAAAGACCATTATTCTAATATGTCCATAAATATGATATCTGAAGCTTTAAACAAGATAAAGCCCAATATGCAAGCAAGGCCTGATTGCCTAAATGGGCTTTTTCTGTCTAACATTAATAATTCAATTAAAATATATTTACACTGGTTATTCCAATTAACTAGATACACAATTTCCTCCCCAAATATCATGTCTGCTTTAGTAGTACCTACATCCAAGGGAGGCATAGATAATGCAGTTGATGACTATTGTCCAAATAGCTTGGCATATATTGTTGGTAAATGCTTTGAGTGAGCACTTTACTTATTAATGGCTGAGACATTAAACCCAGATCTGGACAGCTACCAGCACAGATTTTGTGAGGGAAGATCTTGCATCTCACATTTAATAAGTTTTCACTAGAACATTTGAGAGCTGTAGATATTGGGTTATCAGTGTACATATTGTATTTGAATCACACAAAAACATTTGTTTTGATTTAATACATAAATAAAAAAACATGGTAAGAAATACCAGTTAAATAAGAGAGATAAAACACAGAGAACAAACTGAACAATATCAGAAAACAGAAACAAAAATGACCAGGTAGCTAAGACTCGGGAACTCTTTATTATTAAAACCACAAGTAAGTGCTTTTGTCTGTAAAAGACATCTTCAGAACCGTGAATAAATAAAAGAAACAGAGACTCACTAATGTGACTGACATTAGTGATGCAGACATTGGCTTTTGAGTTGTACCAGTCTCCTGTTTGGATGTGGCCACAGAGTTAACATGTACCACCACCGAAGATAGTACCACAACACCTGGCTACCTTATCATAACACCAGTGAACTAAAGTGTTGGCAGGTGTCTCGGATCAGAAAGTTGAAGAACTCAGTGAAAGAGGACAAAAATATTTCTATAAACTTGACTACTAATAAGGTAAGGACAAAAACAATTAAAACGCAAAAATACAGTAATGGAGTTCGTAAACAAAAATGATACAAGAAGGACTTAAATACTAGGACTACCTATATAAAAAAGAATGCAAACATCTGTGTCACTATTATTAAGAAAAAAATCTGCATGACTACTATTAATGATACACTTCTGTCAATGCATCAACCAAGTAATCATATGACTAAACTGTAAAGACCTCATACATCTGGATGTACATACTGTGACATGTTTTTTAACAATTGCTTAGAACATCTTATCAAAACGTTGCTCACTGGGGAGAGTATTGATCAAGATGGCAGCTGAGTGTCACTCCACAGTGAAATCTGCTCTGTTAGGGAAGAATTCTTCATATAACTGTAAAGGGGAACTAAGTGGATTTTTTTCCCCCCCATAAATACGTAAAACGAAGTATAGTTTTTGGGCATTGTGTACTAAGAAAATAGTTCATCTGTTAAGATTTATATATACATTGCAGTGAGTTAGACTCTTCCTTTAAAAAATGAATAACTTTGGAAAGGTGTGGTCAGACTTTTTTCTTAAAAAATTATGCATCAGATTATTTCTTGACTGCAAGATCAGGATCTTTCCACAAAGATGGAAATCTTTGAAGTGAAACTGAATTACATTCAAGGTAATGTTTTTCTACCAAAACATAAGCCAAAAATTAAATTCTTTTTCAACATGATTAACAGTTAAAGATACAGAAACACCACTGAGATGTCCACATCCGTGTTCACATTCAAACCTGTGCCCACATCCTATATAAAACTACTCTTAAACAAAAGCTCAAACCATGGTCTACTTCAGCTGATGACCTTCCAAGTGAATACCTTAAAATATCAGCTGATAGCAATGCCAATCCTGTCTCAATCCTTAAATAATAGGTCAATCTGGGAATCACACATTCCTACTCTCTGGGAAAAGATCACACATTATTCCTCCACAAAAAGGAGGAAGTTAAACAGACATTGCTAATGTTAGACATATAACAATATTATTTTATTTTCCAAAATACTTAAAAAATTTATTTTAAAATGATTGCTAAATTATCTCCTGCTGGAAGAACTCTTATCCCCACACAATATGGCTACTAACCTTCCTATAGCACTAACACTGCACTTTTAATGCTTATAGATACTGTCAATAAAGCTAGAGATAACAGCAAACTAGTCTCTTCCTTATTTCTAGACTTGTCTTCGACATAGCTTGTCACAGCAAACTTCTACTTCAAAATCATCACTAGGTATGTCTCAGCCAATTCTTCTGTAGTTCAAAAGCTACTTGCCCAATAGGAGTCAGTCAGTAAAATGGCACTCCACCCTCTCTCTATACCTCACAGTCACCACTGGTGTATCCTTGGTTTCTTTCCCTTTAACATTCCCAGTAACACCCTTCACACATCAATACAAGAAGCTTCTCCAATGTAATGGTGGAGTGGCACAGCGGTTAACGTTGTCGCCTCACAGCAAGAGGTTCTCTGGTTTGATTCTTGGCTGGGGTGCCTTCTGTGTGGAGTCTGCATGTCGTTCATGTGGGTTTACTCTAGGTGTTCTGGTTTCCTCCCACATTATAAAGACATGCATCTGGAGTTTTTCTCCTGAGGCCTCTGCTGAAAATTGGCTTGTTCCAATTTGGAATTTCCCGGTAAGCAAATGTTAAATAAATAAAAATAGCATGAAGATGAGTCTGCACTCCACATTCATATGCACATCTGACAATCTGCCACAGCTCAAAAAAATTAGCCAGGAAGCTTTAACAGGCAATGAGACATTTTTACCCAGATGCCTCTCTCATGAAAAAAATAAAACAAATTTTAAATTTAAAACTTAAAATCTCTGTCTTAACAACAATTGAAGTCACTCATCTCATTATTAGGGATTATAGTGGATAATAATCTTAAATTTGACCTGCATAAAACTCACCAAAAGTACGTATGCTTTACATGGCCAAAACCTTTCTCTTCAGTGCAATCATCAATGCAACTACTACTCTTGTCACTACTTACCTCTTCCTGTCACTACTTACCTCTTCCTGTCACTACTTCACTGTGTTCTCATCCTTACTAACCTACAGGCATTGCAAAAATCAAAACGTGAACAATGTTATATTAAATTGGCTAAATTTGCAGCAAATACCTCTTTCAGAACCCATGACTGTATAGCACTAAAATGCCTAAATTGGTTAGAGCTACACCATCAACTAGCATACACACAGCTTCTTACTACCTATAAAATTATCCAACATCCATCTGCTTGTCCAGCACTAAATACCATTCTACACAACTATACTCCCAAAATGCTCTTCTCTGTTAACAAACCTATCAAATCTGCTAGGCATTGTCCAGTAGTGTAGCTAGGGCAGGGCAAGAGGGGTAGCTGCCCCAGGTGCAAAGTGTTAGGGGGCACAATCCAGAAGATTTGTTTCTCTGTTTAATGCAATACTGGCTAAACAAGACAATATTGCATTTGTGGTCAAATCCGAGCACTGTAGCACTCCGTGTGTGATTCAAAATATATAACTGCTTGCTACATGTAGTAAGCAGTTTGCTACAGTTTAAAAGTAAAAAAAGAAAAACATTTTTTTTAACTAAAACCTGAGTGCTGTGCACTCTGTGCTGGCAAGGTATAAACTGTAGCAACTATTTGCTACATTTGTAGCAAGCATTTTGCTACAGTTTAAACTAAGAAGAAGAAATAATATTTTTTTTAATAAACTGTGCAGAAGGGGGGGGGGGGGGTTGGGGACAGGGCATGGAAATGGGACCTGAATGGCTGAGGCAGGAGTGAAAGGGGGGCATGTTGTGTGTCTGGCCACCTGATTGGGGTGCCAGTAGATAGAACATAATTTTTTTCTCTTCAGTGGAAGAGCTGTGGGTGGGGTGTGGATGTAACTGTAATGGTTTATTTCAGTAAATTTTTTTTTTTTTTTTGCTCTTCAGAGGAAGAGCTGGGGGCATGCATATAACTGTAATGGCAAATTACAGTATTTTTTTTGTTTTGTTCTTCAGTGGAAGAGTTGGGGGCTTGGATCTAACTGTAATAAGCCAATCACTATAATGTAGAGCTGAAGGGGTGGGGTGGTAGCTCTTGGTACAGGCACAGGGCAGTAGTTGAGCCAGATACACAGTTTATACTCGTACCATGTTGCTAAGGCCTGGAACTTCTTACCTGTATTAAAAAGGTCAATACCATCCCTCCAGTCCTTAAAAACCATTCTGAAAGATTTCATAGCCAAAATAATTCTCTGTTCTTCTTCCTCATGGACAGGATAAACTATATCCCTAAATATGTGCAAATACCTGTTCATAACTTATACCTTCTTACTCTCCCTTTTTCACTCACTTTCTTACTTCAAACAATTTCACTCCCAGAACTTTCTTTTTAAATATGCCTCCATAACCCTGTTTTTTTTTCTCACTTCATCTGGAGTGTTTCCCAGGGTCTCTGCTGAAAATTTCCTTCATCCCAAGTCGGACTTTCCCAGTTAACAAATGTTAAATAAATAAAAATAAAATATTGCAATTCCTATTTGTACTGTACTAACTAACCTTTAATTTCTTTACAACTTGGCTAAAATTTCTCTAAATAGTAAATCATTTTCTTATAAGTTATATGTATTCGTAACCAATGTTTTCACATTATGTCTAATTTGGTATAATTATTTAAACAGTAGATGTTTTATATTGTTTTGAAGATTGTAAAATTATCTTAAAATGTTTTTGTAGTACTTTGCAGCTTTTCGCCCTGGGCCTCAGTTGAAAATGGGCACCTACCCAGTTAGACTTTCCCAGTAATCAAATGTCAATAAATAAATTAATAATTTAGAAGAGCAGTTAAAGGATGAGGAATTACACATGGAGTTTACTGAAGCACAATAATTTACTAATTGATAAGTTAGAGGATTTAGCACATGGCAGTAGAAGAAATGACTTCAGATGTCGTATACTTTGAGAGTATGAAGGATGATGACATTGTAAACTTTCTTACTACTTGGTTACCTAAGGTCCTTAACCTACAGGAAGACTTCCTAATCGGAAGAGAGACAGTGTACAGATCACTTGTGAAACCTTCCTCAAATCTCTAAGAAGGTAGGTAGGTAAAGAATGATGTTTTCCTCTTACCTGGACAAAGGATTGAAAGCAGCATGGAGACACTCGTTAGTTAAAACTGGAAGGACCATGTTATACTGGGACAGTGATTATGCTGAAATATGCAGAGAATAAAGGACTGTTTTCCACTAATTAAAACTGTGACACAGATAAAAATATTAAAATTAATTTATTGTACTCATTAAGACAAAGGCCAGATTTATAAAGACTACCACAAAGTGTACACTTTCTGAATTCAAAAAGCGCCCTACCACAATACCTGTGCTCTTTATTCACTCAGAAAAGTTACATTAAGTGAACACATAGTGTACAGTTTGATATTTCAGCTATAATGAAGCATTGAACACCTTACTTGACCTTATATTTACCTACTTATCAAAAAAGAACAGATGGATATGCAATTATGTGCACATGTATAGACACACACACACACACACACACACACACACACACACACACACACACACACACACACACACACACACACACATATATATATATATATATATCTACTACTTATTATCGAAGTGACAGTTCACCGAACTGCAGTTAAGTGAACTTACACTACCGAGCACTCAGTTGGATGAAAACACAATACTCCGAATTACACATACTCAAATCAACAAGCAATGAAAAATGTAATGTAAAAAACACACACACTCTACAAACTTTTTGCAGGGGGGCACCCCCCCACACCCCCTGCACATTGTATATACCAACTCCGAGATCACACTACAGTGACAGGAAGAGTAGATTTCCCTACCCTTACTATACCAACTCCGAGATCACACTACAGTGACAAGAAGAGTAGATTTCCCTACCCTTACTATAGTATGATCTCCATTTCAAAGCTGTCTCGCACTTCCAGCAACACAGTACTCACATCAGTAAAATGGAATTTGGAGTACTGTGTTTTCATACAACTGAATTTTCGGTAATGTAAGTTCACTTAACTACAGTTCGGTGAACTGTCTTTTCAATAATAAGAAGTAGATACACACACACACACACACACACACACACACACACACACACACACATATATATATATATATATATATATATATATATATATATATATATATATATATATATATATAAAAGCACTTTACTGTCTCAAAATACTGACATCTTGAATTTCAATATCTCAAGACGAAAATGCCGAAAGTGCAGTTGAGATCGAATTCAAAGTGTCGAATTTGCTGTTGTGGTGGCGCTGTACATGGGATTTGCTGTGTTTGTAAGGTGAAGTGTGCTGTGGGATATGGTTTACCTGCCATTGTGTGGATATCTGTGGAGATTTAGGTAAGTGCTTCTTTTTAAGGGTTTTGGGTAGGGATATGAGTATATGTGAGGTGTTGGGAAGTTTTAGGTGTAGGTTAGGGTAGGTAGGTAAGAGTGTGAGTGTGTAAGTGTTGAGAGTGGTGGTGTTTGTACAAATGTGGCATGTGTTTGTGCAAGGGGAATATAGAATATGTAGTGGTGGGTTTAGTGTCTTTGTCTTTTTAGTGTGACCTCGGAGTTAGTGCATATAAGTAGCAGGTGTGTGTGTGTGTGTATGTGTGTGTGGGGCAGCCCCCCACATGGAGGTTTCAGGGGAGCTTGCCCTCCTGCTTATATGTAGGGTAGGTGTGTGTATTTCTGTTGTGTTTGTGTATTTTTTTTGGTTTGTTGTAGTGTGGGGAGGAAGGTGTATGTATGCTTGTTTGTGTGGTGAAGGGTGTATTTAAAAGTTGCCATTTTGAATTTTGTGCTTTTGGGGTTTCAATATTGTGAATGTTTGGCTTTATAGTCTTGAGATACTGATATCCAAGATTTCAGCATTTTGAGATTATAAAGTGAATCCGTATATATACATATATATATATATATATATATATATATATATATATATATATATATATATATATATATATATATATAGGTTTACTATCAAAAGGTTGAAATTCGTTTGGTTGATGTTCATTTGGTTGAAATCATTATGTCGACAGGTCATAATATCGACACCAAAATGTCTACATTTAAATGGTCGACACACACCTCAAACTAACACTAGTGTTTTTGCAGGGAGGCTGCACCCTCCCAGTGGGGGGCTGTCCCCCCACACATCCCCACTATTTATATATTACAACTCCAGGATCGCACAACAGTGCTGACAAGGATAAATCATTGCCTGTTGTCAACATAAGGTTGACAGCACTGTCTGTCGACCAAATGAACTACTTAATATTAATTAGTCAACCAAATGAATGTTAGACAAAATGAATTTCAACCTTTTTATATATATGGGTGTCATTGAGGTGGTCAAATGGTGTGACCATCACATGGAAAAGATGTTTTTCCAGCTGATTGGAAATCATCTGGTTGAACATTGCCAGCTTTGTTTTGGTTTGCCCCATTATAGAGCAGTCCTAGAGTTTTAGGATGAGGATGAAGACCCCCATGAGGGGGATGAGAGGGCTTGCCCCTAAAAAAATGTTTTTCTATTTTTCACTTTAGTTTTGGACCAACAAGCTCTTGTCTATCTTGTTGCTGTCAATGATATGAATATATGACTAAGTGTCGCATATACATATATATTTATACATTTGAGTATGTGCAGATATTTGCAACCCATATTTGGGAGTATTCATCATAGCTTTATAATAGCAATAATCATTTAAATTTAAGAAAATTGTGAATATTTTGAACAGTGGTAACATTTTACTTCCGATATAATTTAGACATTTTATGTGCTTGACCTTTACAACATTAGCTTAAGGAATCTTTCACTTCTGAGACATTTCAGACAGGGATCTCATTGAGAACACTCAGTTTTATATTTATTTCATGTTCATTTTGTTACAAATGAGTCACTTTCTTGTCAGTTTTGTCTTTATGGGCTTTGATTGCCTTGTCGATGTGTATCATATGGGACCGATGGTGGTGATGCTTGGGGAAGAAGGTGTCATTTAGTTAAGGCTAGTGTTGCAATGTTCAGTAGCAGTGTAGATAATTTAGTAGTCTAGTTTTTATTCTTTGCGTGAAAGGGTTTTGGGTGCCTTGCATCTATAAGCAAACTTCCACATAACAGTTACCTATTGCGTCATCTTTGCAAAATTCACTGCAGACAAATCCTCATTGAAATAATGAGTTTCCCCACCATCTACTTTCTCAGAAAATAAAAACTCTTGTCTTATCTGTTGTGGGAGGGGCCCTATGTCCCCTAACTTATATAAACCATGTTTGGCTCACACTACATTGGGGATATGGGAGAAAACAGAGGAAAGAAAACATCATTTCTATTAGTTTTGTCTGTGGTAAGTTTTGCTACAATAAAGATCTTTCACTTTAAGAAAGTAATAAATAAGTTGCTGTCTGAAGGAGCTCTGCACCAATTTAGTATTTATTTATTTAATGTAATTTATTTAGCACCACTTTTGATTCCCTTGCTTATTAATAAGATGAGGCAAATTGCTTCTAGAATCTTCTCAGCTTTCTCTTTCAGTCTTTGGGTGCAAACCAACAGAAACATATGCTTACACTGGAAGCCGAACTAGAGCTATGTTTAATTGTATCATCTGCGTATATGTATGGGGGAGTTAGCAGAGGCATAAATGTCTCATTCCATTTGTTGTGTTCACAGAATGATGTAAAGAAATTTGAAAGGTATATATAAATGGAAAGTTAATTGCCCTCCACAATCCTGTATAAATAAATTTTTTTTCTTTCTAATGTGAATGTTGATCAGATGAGGAGGACGTTTGAGTGGGGGTGGATATTATGTGTTGAGATCAGGCTTTGAATTGTACCTTGGAGGATACTGAGGTGCTATATATTCAGTTACTGCCATGGATAGATCTACATCAATATGTAGTGTTTTTTTATTTTTTTTTTCTCATTTGATCCTGCCAGCCCACTCGTTTGCTTGTAGGGATGCCTTTTATGAACTACATATGGACTATATCACTAGGCAACGGTGCAGTTCTCATGAAGACATTGGTTACGTATGTATGGTTTTGTAATGCATTTCATTTGCAAGGCATACAGATGGAGAATAGTGTATTGTTTTTGTTGTTCTCGTTTGAAATTTGCAGGAGATTGGGGAGGTGATCTTACAGTGGTATTAGAGATGCTTCCATTTTAACTTGGATTTCTCTAATAATGCATGTCTTTTTTGATGATGTCAATTTTTCTGTGTGTTATTGTAAACAGGCTTTGGTTGGCAAAACAGATGGTTAATAGGTATGCAAGATCGACAAACCCCTGGATTGGAGAATATGCCCTTTTCCCAAGGATTGTGCAGCCTAAGAATTGTAATAAATTAGTAAAATTGGGTGGTGGTGTGTAGGAGAGCATGTTTTAAAATTTTCATGCTCTGATGTTATTCAACATTATTTGTCGATGATAATGTGTCAATGTTATGGGTGTTGATATTTTGACTGCTTTTGCGTATGTATGTGTATAAATATATATATATATATATATATATATGTGTGTGTGTGTGTGTGTGTGTGTGTGTGTGTGTATATAGTACTGAATTTAATCAAAGCACCCAAATGTTGACTTTCACAAAATCCATCACAAAATGTCTACATGCTAAATTACATACAAAATTATAACTTAAAAAACAACATTAAAACATGCTAATTATATATACTAACTCCAACATCACACAATGTTAAGGAAAAGGCATATATCCCAACCCCAAGAATTGTGTGATCTCACAAAGCTGTTGACCATCTATGAAGTCAACCAAAGTATGTTGGCTAAACAGATGTAGACCAAATGGGGATTGATTCAATTCAGTTCCCCCGTAAAGATCTGCTATGCCATCTCTATCCTTAAAATGCTAAACAGTACAAAAGAGGTATAACTTGCTGTTATTGAATTTACACTAGGAGATTCTTTTTCTCTGTTTGTCAAGGCACAGATATCTTTGTGTCACTCTCCCACGTCTGTTGTATTAGCTACAGATTTGATTTGTTAAACTGTAGCATAATAACATTTCATCCAAATCAAAATCCTTTTGCATGACAGATTTAGTTATTTTCTGTGTTGTGCATATTGCCAGAATATGTAAAGTATTTAAATTTGTTATTAGACTATGGCATTTATTATTATTCTTTCCTACATGGAAATGGAGGGAAGGTGTCTTTTAAGTTTAACAGTGGATTGCAGGTAAATTGTTTTCATGCATTACATACCTTTTTGTCTTAAGATGTCCTAAGGGCCCTACCAGCTAGTTAGTGTGCCTCTATTGTGCCCCAGCAAGAAAGGAAATCTGGATATGCCACTGCTTGGAGACCTCTAATCCACTTACCTGTTCTTGGAAATCCAGTGCATAACCACTATACCATGGTGGCACACTTTAAGCAGAGTAACATAGCAGTAACCCTTCATTAATGCTATCCAGTCTATCTGCTGGCCTTTGAATGTAACAGCAATTATCTTTTTATTCTTTCCTAATGACTGGCACATGTCTAGAAAAAGCTTACAGTACAACTTCTGAGGCTAAAGTATCCGCATCTCCAAATAATCAGTTACCTGATTAACCTCAGCTCACTGGTACAGGACAAGATGTCTGCCTGTACCTCCTGTGAAGCACAATCAGTTTGTGGCTCAGGCTCGGATATTTTTAGAATGTCTGTTTGCATCCTTTGAGTGGGGCTGTAAGGGAAAGGATTCCTAAATGGTAACCCATTGTGCTATAATCTCCAGTGAAGAACAGAGTCATAAAGGAGTGACAAGTTGAAATGCATGAGGAATGCCCCTGCTGCTGAGTGCTATTTCATACCACAGGGCTCTTGTGTAATGTATACTCCCTGTGGTGACACAGATAGGGGTGTCAGATTAGGAAGCATCTTTAGCTTGAGGACTGATGAAAGTGGGGTCCTGGCCCTCATAGAATTAATTCATGTGAAGTTTTATCTGTTTGATGGGAATATGTTGGCACCAGCTGAATATTACATCTGATAAGATCAATAAGCATTGCAGAGCATAGTTTCATCCTCTTATATCCAGTGGCAGGGACAAACTCAAACATTACTGGGAACAAAGTTCACAAACCAGAAGCCCTTTTTAAATAGTAATTATCTTGACTGAGGAAGTTGGCCAGAATAAGAAAATTTAATTAATATTCATTTAACAAAGTAAAATAATTCTTGTAACTTTAACACATATAATATTGTTGACTGTAAAAAAAAGAGCAACCGCACTTTTAGAAAGGGAGAAGCAACACGAGCCAAAGTTCATGAGCAAATATGTCAGTCAATGCAACTGCCTGTTCTATGTATTTATTAAACGTTTTATTCTGAATTTATGCTTACAGCAAATATACAATGAAAGTAAAAAGGAAGCTAATGACAAAAACTTAGTTCTGCAGTTAGCAGCACTGCTGTACCGCTGTCTCACAGTGCATAGTATAGTTCTCTTGTTCAGTTCCCTACTTGGGTAGCATCTTTGTGCAGTTTACATGTCCTCTCTGTGTCCATTGACATTTTTATGGGGTCACCAATTCTGAGGCAAAGTCACAATCTTCCAAACTGCCCATAGTTGTGTATGTGTGTTTGTATGCACACACGTGTTTGTGTTTCTGTGTCTGTGTTTGTCTTTCAACAGGCTGGCATCTATTTGGATACATGCCTTATATCTATTACCTTCTTGGTTTGACTCCACATCTCCCCACAACTCTGCTAAGAATAAAGAAGGTACTAGAAAATTATTGAATAAGGAAATATTTCAAACAAAATTAAGAACATTCATTAAAATCAGGGATTCTTAATAGTTATGACACAGAGTTACAGTAATAACTATGAAATATAATCTACTTAACTTAATTCCCATGGAAAGGCATGAGGTGTTTATATGTGCTTTATTATGGGTGATTTCTATTGGTTTAACCTACCACAGTTTGTAGTAAACTTTATTTGGTTACTTTTTCTCAGCTGTGTCTATGTTCTGCTTCTTAACAACAAAAATTGAAACGTTTATGTAAAACAGCATAACAGTAGCTTGAAAACTGCTGACATTCCCAGCAATAGTGAATAGTGTAAAGGTTATTGCAAACTGGTCCTTCTTCATTAAAAAACATACACACACACTCTCTCTCTCTCTCTCTCTCTCTCTATATATATATATATATATATATATATATACTTGTTGACAAAATACAGAGGCACTATAATTAAATAGTCTCAGAAGGTTCTGCAGAAAAAATGATGTTTAAAATGGGAACTACTTAGTGGAATTGCATGGATGGTAAAATCTACCTGTCTGCTGTTAAATGTTTTTATGCACCTTACTGCTATACTGTCATTTTAAAAAAAGTTCAGGCTGCATAACTTCCCAAAAGATTACATTACACAATCACAGAATCATTTAACAAATGAAACATTCATTTAAGAAACAAATAATTATCACCTTAAACAACTAAAAGTAACAATCTGAAGAAGCCAGGGACTTACCAGACGATTAAGATAGCACCTAGTGGATACAGCTCATAAACAGAACAATTAACACAGCAGGTGTATAAACAAATAAAAAAATGAATAAATCTTGGTTTGTATAAATAAATGTCACATGCAGTTTTTGTGTTCCATCCTATAAACAAGACTGTTTAATTTACAGACATCTTGAGCAGGAATGAGGCAAACATCCATTACATTTATTCTTCTAATGCTATTGTTCGTCCTTTCTGTAAAAGAATCGCTACAGCAGTGTGAGTTTCCCATCTCGGATAGCAATTTATACTCATTCAAAGGAGACATAATATTTGGTGGCCTCATTCCTGTACACTTGAAAGTCCTTTACCCTGAAATGATATTTAAAGTTAAGCCTCAGTTAAAACAATGTGAACAGTAAGTATCTGTGGTGGGTGTCTCGTTTGTTGCTTAAATGTATGCCAGTAAGTCAGAAGGATGCTTATATGCTTTATTGGATTATATCACCTTAGAAAATGCCCAGGGAATATATTTAATTTCATAACTCTGTAAGTGTGCTCTGAACATATTTTTTATAAAAGGAAAAGTCAGTTGTATTCCATTGCTAACATATTTTTCAGAAATGTCACCATCATGGGTCTCATGCAAGTTTTCTGCTCTAGCAAACAGTGCCTTAATCTTCATGAAAACGTTTACATAAAGAATAGATATATTATCTTTCTATGGGCAACAGTACATCAGTGCTTGAAATCTATGGACCATGTTGCATAATCATGTGTTCATTCCCAGGGACATGCCTGTCTTCATATTTAATGACTGCAGCGATATCAAAGCAAAAGTAGCTAGCTTGTAGATCAGTTCTCATAGGTATGATATCTGCATCATGAGTATGTACATATCTTATAAACAGTTTTTTATTATCTGCATTTTCAGCTATAATAATTTTTGTTGCATCCAGATTGTAGATGTGTAAAGAGAACAGCTGAAGCTCTAAAAGTGATCCTTGTATCACTTCCAACTTCATTATCATTTTATTCTTAGTTCATTGAATAGTTTCACCTTCCATTTTCTACTTAACAGGCATCCAGTAACCCATTTGGTTATGTATGAGTACATTTTATTTAATGGATTTTTATTATGAATTTCTATGCATGTCATGTCAAATGTTTTTTGTAACTTAAGTAAATAGAATCACAGAATCAAGAAATGTACAAGGCCACTGGAACATGTGGCCATTTACACATTTCCAGAACCCACTCTACCTCATTTTTAAGGCACTATAGGCCAGTCATATGGGTGGGGGTGTGAATACTCATCCAATTGTTTAATTGCTTCATAAAGGGTAGACCGTGTGTCACATTGCTTAATGTGGAGAGGAAGTTTATTCCAGATAAGGAGTAGTTATTACATGACAAATCTGTCTTTCCACCATGATTTGTTTATTTACTGATGCAGGTTTAGATCTCCTGTTCTAGTGTTCACTGGACTGCTGTTTCATTTGTGAAGAAATAAAAGGCCTTGAACTGCCAGATCTCTAATGGCACAGATCACCCCTAAGAAGTCCATAAGACACTGTATACAGGAACAAGGCTTCCAGGCTCTCTTTTTTAGCACCTGTATTAAATGAATTATCACTTATGACATAGGCAAACATTCATTTATATAAAAGACAACAAAATATATTAACATATTCACAGTTACAAACAGTATGCATCACATATATTCTCCTGTTCGCTCATCATCAATCCAACATTACATAAATTGCTCAATTCCTGCCTTACCTTAAACCTCACACCTCTTCCAAAAATGATTCTGCATGTATTGTTCCTACAATTTTCATCTTTTTTGTACATAATTTGCTCTTACCCTTTTCTAAAGATCCCACTTCCATTTTTTACAATATTCACTTCTTCAAATACAGTTGGTTTAGATTTCCATTTTCTAGTAATTACTTTTTTGGTAGTCACCAGAATTAAACTTAACAAGGCCTTACTATGTCTGGGCAATTCATATCCTGTATCCAAGCTCAAAAAAGTAATTTCTTTAGTTACCATTTGCTCACCTAATATTTCTGACAGAGTACTCTGTAGGGAATATTTAAAGTCTGCCAACTCATTACATTCCCAAAATATATTGCTCCCAGTTACCTCTTTCTTCCCCACCAAACCTTCACCATTTGCCAGTTCCTGAGGAAAAATTCTTTGAAGACTGCTTGGGGTATAGCAATACCAATACAAACACTTCCAAGCAAAAGTCCTAAATTTTCTAGACTTTGTTGCATATTTGCAGTCGTATATATGTTCACCCACTGTTTCCATGTGAATTGCCTACTCAATCTCTCTCTTATCATAGGTTCATAGGTAGGTACTAGGCTATTGGCCTTAGGGCCCACACAAGCCTAGCCAAAAATGTACCCTGGCTTTCGCTACTCAAGAAAATTATTTTCCTGTGCCCCTGTCGAGCAGAGCCACAGAAGTGATCCCTGGGGTGAATTTCCTATTTCCCATCCAATCATCAAGATTTTTCTTAAAGAGTGCTAATGAGGAGCTCTGTTTGACATAGACAGGTAGTCTGTTCCAGAGTGTGAGATTCTCTGGGACAGGAATCTATCCCTCCTGCATGCTCTGTTTATTGTGGTGACAAGGTTTAGGTCCCTAGAGCATGTAGCTCGGAGGGATTGGGATTTCTTTAAGTGGAGCACGTCCAACAGCTCTGGGTTTGACATAGCTTTGTATGTTAGGCAGAGATCACCTCTGAGTAGGCGATATGCGATGGAGTAAAACTGGAGTTTTTTGAGACGTTCTGCGTAGGGCATCTGTTTGAGCCAGTAATCCTGTTTGTGAGGTATTTCTGTGGCCTTTCCAATTGTTGTAGATGTCTTGTGAGGTACATACCAAAAGGGGTGTTGTACTCTATAATGGGTCTAATGAGTGATGAGTAGAGGGGAACAATGACCTTTTTTTTCTGGATGAGAAACCTTTTGTGATGAGGTGAGCCACATAGAAGGATTTTCTGACAACTGTGGCAATGTGATTATCAAAGGAGAGACTACTGTCCACCTGTGTCCCAAGGTCTCTTATCACATTTTTGGCATTAAGTAGACTACCAGCTATGTAGTTGTTCATGGGTACAGAGTTTTTACCAAAGGGGATGACAATACACTTTTTGGCATTGAGCTTCAGGCCATGGCTTTGACACCAGGCATCTGTCTCAGTGAGGCCCTTTTGTAGTATGTCCACATCATTAGGAGTTTTGATTATGGCTCCTAGTTTGCAGTCATCTGCAAACTTTGTTAGCCAAAGACCTTCTGTGTTAGCCTGTACTTCAGAGAAGTAGATACCAAACAGGAGAGGACCCAGGACTGAACCCTGTGGTACTCCACTTGTCACTGGTACCTCATCTGATTGATTTCTATAGTTATCATGCAACATTTTATATGCCCTACTAATTATTCCTTTCTTAAAAGCAGCTTCTATTCTAGATTCAAATAAAAACTCTACCAGAGCAGGTCTTTCATTTAAGATTGCCCTATCCATTTCTCTTTGGCTATGCACTGATATCAATCACTGATAGAGAATGCAATCTCTAGCCTGCAGTCCAAATGTCTTCTTGGCCTCTTCCTATTCTATTACCTTTCCCTCTCTAATGATTTGCTCCCAATATCTTGGTTCCTTTGCAGTTTTCTCCAGTAAATTCCATCCCCCTCTTGCCTATTCTCTGTATCAATAATTGCACTCATCACTATTGGCAGAATCTTTTTTCTCCATTCTCATGTTGGCTTAGTTCTTAAAATACTTTCTGCTGCTTTATGAATATAATATTTCTCCCTTTTTAATTTCTCCAAATCTTTTGGATTTCTAATACCATGATGGGAATGGACCCCATTCCTAAGTGAAAGTATGATTAAAGTTCATGAAATTAGTATTGTTTCAATCTTTGATGTCAACCAGAAGTGCTCTTTGCAGCACCCACAATGTGTCCGGTAATGACTCCTGCAATTGGTACAGTGTTACATGTATTGGTAACATATCCAAATATGATTGTAGATTCTTTGCTCCTACTACTATTGGAACTGTTTGGGTATTTTTCTTCCACATTGCTCTCATTTCTGCCTGTAAATCCTGATATTTTATGACTTTGTGTCTCTCTGTACACAAGAGACTGTAGTGAATAGGTGTAGCAATTTCAATGATCAATGCTACTTTTGTCTTCTTTTCATGGACCATTATATCTGGTTTTCTCGCATCTATCTTTTGAACTGTTGGTACTGGGTGATCCCATGTGATGTAGACTTTATCATTTTCTTTGATGCTTTCCCGCTCATGTTGCCAGTGTTTTTTAGCTACTTCAGTATTATAATGTTTGCAAAATCCCCAGTACAATGGTCTTGCCACACTATTATGCCTTTCTGTATGCAGTCCTTCTGCCATTTGTATATCACAACCAGCAAAAAGGTGTATGACTGCTTCCAATTCTGTTTTACAAAACCTACATTTGTTTGTTCTCCTACATGTTCAATGGACTTTGTAAACCAATGTGTATGCAGCCCACTATCTTCGGACGCCAATATTAACCTTTTATCTTTTGGTTTGAATTTGCCTCTCCTTAACCATTCCTGCATTAGATCCTCATCAAAATGAGGTTCTTCCAGGAGTTTTCTATACTTGCAACTATATTTATGCATTTTCCACATTTTTTGCCTTCTCATCTGATCCTTCACCTTATATTCTTTCTTTTGTTTTTTGGCACATTCATTTGCTGCCTGATTTTTATCTACTTCCATTCCTGCTTGACACTGATATGCTTCTGCTAGACTAAGCAGGGAAGTAATTTTAGATTTATTCTCTTTAGGTTTTAAAACTTTCACTACTTTCACTGGGTCTTGTGAGGTTAGCAGATATGTATGTAGTCCCATGATTACAGATCAATACATGTAATCAATTTTGAGGAGGCCATACTTTCTTCGGAACGGTGAATATATAATCTTGGTATGCACTGATTTTTATAAATCATTTGATGAGAATGAAGCATTCTTTTTGTTTTCCTATCTAATCTATCAGCACCTTTTAAGGCCAGTCAGTCAGTCCAAAACTGTAAGTGAGGACAGGAGGAGCAAATTGGTTTATAGCTTGAGTGATCCCATGTGATGTAGACTTCATCATTTTCTATGATGCTTTGTGTCTCATGTTTCCAGTGTTTTTCAGCTACTTCAGTATTATAATGTTTGCACAATCCCCAGTGCAACAGTCTTGCCACATTATTATGCCTTTCAGTATACAGTCCTTCTGCCATTAGTAGAGCACAAGGAGCAACAAATGGGAAACTGTTTTCAATTCTGTTTTACAGAAACTACATTTGTCTGCTTCTCCCACATGTTCAATGGACTTTGCAAACCAACATGTACATAGCTACTATCTTGGGCAGTCAATATTAACCTTTCATCTTTTGGTTTGAATTGACTTCTCCTTAACCATGCCTGCATTCGATCCTGATCAACATGCGGTCCTACCAGGAGTTTTCTATACTTGCATTTATATTTATGCATTTTCCACATTTCTTGCCTTCTCATCTGATCCTTCACTTTATTTTCTTTCTTTTGTTTTTTGGCACATTCAGTTGCTGGCTAGTTTTTATCTACTTCTGGTTTAATTTCCATTCCTGCTCGATGCCGATCTGCTTCTACTAGACTAAGGAGGGAAGTTATCTTAGATTTACTCTCCTCCTGTTTTAAAATGTTCACTACATTTGGGTCTTGTGAGGACAGCAGATATGTATGCTGTCCCACAATTGCAGATCTATACATGTAATCAATTTCAAGGAGGCCCATCCCTCCTTTGGAATGGGGAATATATAATATTGGTAAGCACTGATTTTTATAAATCATTTGATAAGCATGAAGCATCCTTCTTGCTTTACTGTCTAATCTATCCAACACCTTTTGGGGTCAGTCAGTCACTCCAAAACTGTAAGTTAGGACAGGAAGAGCAAATTGGTTTATAGCTTGAATTGTGTTCCTAGATGTCAATGCTGTTTTCAGGATTAATTTAAGTCTTCGAAAATATTTATTACTTTTATTTGCATTTGTTCATGTGTTATTGTTGATTCTTAAGCAATTCCCAAATATGTATACACTCCCTCTTACTCAAGTTCTTTTATACCACATTCTTGTCCCAAACTGATGTTTTCTTGGTGCTGTAGCTTTCCTGCCTTAAAGGTTGCTTTTGCACACCTATCAAGACCAAATGACATTCTTATATCATCTGAAAAAGTTTTGACTAGTTGCAGTTGTGCTTTCAGTTCCTCATCTGATGAGCTATACAGTTTAAAATCATCAACAAAGAGAAGATGAGAAGTCTTTACATTTTGTTGCTTTCTGGAAGCCAAATTATAGCCATGACCTAATCTGTTAAGCAGACACCTTAATAGGTTAAGGGCAAGGCAAAAGAGCAACGGTGACAGAGAGTCACCCTGGAATATCCCCCTTTGGATTTTTATCCCTGGAATAATAATTTGCCCTTTATCATGGCTTAACTGCAAAGTGGTTTGCCACTGTTTCATGGTTGTTGTGATGTAGTTTATCAGTGTATGGTGTATCTTATACATTTTTAAACACTCCTTTATCCATTAATGTGGGATACTGTCAAATGTTTTTTGTAGTCAATCCATGCCATACTTAGATTCTTCCCCTTTTTACAGTTCTCCACTATGAATTTACTAAACAACAAATGATCCTTTGTTCCATAGGATTTTCTTTTATTGCCCTTTTGTTCTATTGCCATAATTGAGTTTTCTTCTAAATGACTATAAACTCTGTCAGCATCAATTCCAGTATATAGTTTATATGCCACTGGAAGGCAAGATATTGGTCTATAATTTTTAGGGTAGCTTGCAGGATCAGTCTTAAGTAGGAGGATTGTTTTCCCTGTTGTTAGTCAGGTTGGTGTCTGTTTGGGGTGTGCATATAAATAGTTCTTACTCATAGCTAAATCTTTGTGCAAAGATGTTAATACTTTTAACCAGAACTTATGAACTGTGTCTGGGCCTGGAGTTTTCCAGTTAGAAGCTTTTCTTAACTTTGTTTCAGTCTTTCTGGGTGTTACTTTTCCCATTTCATATCCTGTACCTTTGAAATTCTTATTCTTTCTTTTACTTTTTCTATCCATTTAGCATCTTTGTTATGCTCCACAGGATCTTCATAAATACCTCTCCAAAATGTAACTATTTCTTCTTTTTTGAATTAATTTTACCTTGTTTCTCGATTCTCTATAAAACTTTTTGGGTCATCAATAAATTGCTTATTTTATACTTTTCCTTTATATTTATCTGTGTATCTTCTAAGTGTTTCTGTCCATGCTGATATTTTTAGTTTATTATTTGCGATAGTGCATGATAAATCCTGATCCATTATAATAGTGTGCATTGCTTTTATCACATCTATCTTTCTTAGTATTTTTGTTGATCTGTTCCCTCTTCTATACTGTTGTAACAGTGACACTACTTGTCTTAATTGCTTTATAATTTTCCCTATACGATACTTCTTATGATGGTATTCGATTTATCCTCTTCCTTTCCCTTACTACCCTGTGTTCTTGTGGTAGAATTTTATCTGTTATTAATTTAGCTGTATAGTAATATATCCTGTTTACTTCTGTTATATTGCATGGATCTGTATGCACAGTCTTAATTACTGTGTTCATTTGTTTTATCAGACTTCTGACTTTTTGAATTTTATTGACCTTCTGTAGTCTATTTCTTTCATTGATCTTAGGATAGCTATCCTATCTCTATTAAATCAAGCAACTCTTCTCTTAGCTCATTTTCTTCTAAACTGAGGGCACGTTTTTTGTTCTCCATTTTCTGTGAGCATTCTGTAGAAAGTTCTGTAGCATCTCTCCCTGTGGCACATCCTCTTCAGTTTCATCCTGTGTCATCCGTTGCTTGTCATATGGGAACTCACTGGCCTAACACTCCTTAACATTGACTGAGTTAGAATTGCCACCGTTTCCTGTTCCTTCTCTTGCTGTCCAGCTTCAAGTGATCATTTATACTGGTTTCCCATGGAAGCCTGACCAGTTCCTCCCTGTTCCACTGGTTTCTCCTTAATTTGGCTGTCCATTGCTTTATTCTGCTGTGGTGCTTTCCGAGTTAGATTTTCTACACTGAATCCTTCACTTCACAGGTACTCCATAACCTCAGTTTCTGTTTCTTTAACTTCTCCATTACTTATCTTCTTTTCTACTTTTCCTCTTTGTCTTCTTATTTTTTGTATTGTAAACATTTCCATGTCTGGATTCCTTTGCCTGTATTTCTCTTCAAATATCTTTGGTGTTGCTCTATTTGCTTTGATTAGTTTGGATTAGTTTTGCTTTCTCCTTTGCATAAATATTACACCATATTACATCTCTTTTTCTTTCCCATGTCCATATTTCCTCTTCAGATGTCTTCTGATCTTCCTGTTTCTCCTTACTTTGGGGACTCGTTCCATGATGCTATGATGTAACCTGTGTTAAACCTTCTACAACAAATCCTTCACTTCGTAGGCATTCCATAACTTCAGCTTCTATTTTTTTTAACTTCTACTTTACTAATCTTCTTTTCTACATTCCCTCTTTGTGATATTATTTTTAATTGTGAAATTTTTCATATCTGGAATTTCAAAAATTTCTAGGTTTTGTTGTTTATATTTTCACACTTCCTCAGATGCTTCTTTTTCCAAACGGCTCAAAGTTTTTTGGTCTGTATAATTTTTTCAGAAATCTGTTGCATTAGTGAACACAAATTTTTATTTGAAGCTCCTGACAGTTTTTCTTGTGGAAGTATTTTTCTTTCCTCTAATTTTTGTCTTAATCTTTTTGTATATCTTGTGTCTGGAAATTTTGGGTTTTTGTTTCTGTATGGCTGTTGTTAGTTCCCTTAGCGATCTGCATCTAAAATTCTACTCTGTCCTTATTTCTTGAATTTTAGCCCTGCTTAATAATCATCTCTTTTCATTTTGAATTACAGTTTTCTGCTTGTGTTATGTATATAAGCCTTTACTGTGTAGCTCTAAAATATCCCTTCAAATCAGGTAATCCTAAACCACCTTGTTCTATTGGAAGCATCAATTTATCAAACTTGACCCTTCCTTTCTTCTCTTCCCAGATAAATTCCTTCAGCTCTTTATTAATTGCTATCCACAATTTCTACTCTGATTAATAAAAATATGCCTGACCTGTGTATAAAACTAACGGGACCAAACACACTTTCACTGCTTGTATCTTGCTATCCATGGCCACAAACAAGAGCTTCCATTTTTTCATTTTTTTGTATTATCTTTTATCTTTTCCCACATATTCTGAGCTGCAATAACAGAATAATTTTTAACCCATACTGCTAAATGTTTCATTTTATTGTGCCCCCATAAATATGGGTATTGCTGAACCAATAAATATGTGTGGGTACACAGTTTACAGCTATATCCTTTGTTTTCTCTTCATTAATTTTATATCTCCAAAAGACTTGAAAATGAATTACAATGTTCTACAACACTGAGATCTCCTCTTCTGGTTGTAGCAGATACAAAATAATATTGCTTGCAGATAAAGCCAACTTTTCCTGATAATCATACCAATTGTATCCTTGAATTTCTGAATCCCTTATTTTATTTGCTAATGGCTCTAAATATAATGTAAACAACAAACAGGAAAAAGGACACACCTGTCTGGTTCCTCTGTTCAGACACAACTTATTAGACAGGAGTTCTCCCACTTTAATTTTTGCATCTGATCTCTCATGTAATTTCCTAATTAATGTTATTATTGTATGAGGGAACACAAATACTACAATTGCCATACTCGTAAAATCTGAGATTACTCTGTTGAATGTTTCTCTGCATCAAGACCCACCAAAAACAGTGGACTTTTCTTTCATCCTGCTTCCTGATCATCACTGTTCTATTAATGTTGTCAAATGTATTCCTCCTCTTCACAAAACCACACTGATCCATTTTTATCTATTGTGGCAATATCTTAGCCATTCTTTTAACTATTGTAGACATAAACACTTTATAATCATGGTTTAAAATTGAAATGGGCCTATATGAAGCTGAGTTTGATGGATCTTTACTGTTTTTAGTTATGACAGCCACCACAGCTTTCTTCCAGGATGGTGGTGCTTCCTCTCCTTAAGACCGCTAGCCTTTCTTGGTAGCCTTTTTGCCCATTATGTTTTTTGACAGGAACCTTTTGTGGTCTTTCTAACTGCTTGATATGTTAAGTAAGATATATCAGGAAGGGGACATTGTGTTCAGAGCAGACTATAGGGGGGGGTTCTCCAAGCTTTCAAGTCCCAAGTGTCTCAGAGCCAGGGACTCAAACACCTTGTAACGTGGGTAGGCTACCAATTGCCTTATGTTAGAAGTTGAATATGAGTTCAGGCAAGCAACTGCTGCAGCTTATGACTGGTCTATGGTGCCAAACACTTTATTCATGTTTGATCATGGTAGGTGCAGCAGACATGGTGCGGGAGTAGGAGGGGATAGGAGTGCAGATTATGGCAATAGGAAGGGGAGTTTAGGTTAAGGGGGGGTGAGAGGGGGGATTTTAGGTTTAGGTTGCAAAGAGGAAGTTTTTGGGTATAGAGAGTGGGAAGGGAGTTTTAGATTTAGTGAGCAAGAATGAGATTTTAGGTTTAGGGAGACAGAAGGAGGTCTTATTTAAATATAATGTGTACATTTTGTTTTTCCTAACAATCTGAATTTCCCTTCTATTGAAATAATCATTGTCTTTATCTTGTACTTGATTTTCTTCTCCTATTTTTGTATAATCACTCAGAACATTTTTGATTTTCTGGTAAATCACTCAGAGTTGCAAACAAGTCAATAATGACAGATAGAATTTCAAACTTCTTATTGTTCAGAACATGCATGTTAATGCAAATTTCTGTTGTTCAATTAACTTTTTTAAGTGAACTAGGATAATATTTAAAAATTGTCCCTGATTTTCTACCCCTCCAGAATTCCTGAGGAACGAATTTCAGAGGTATGCAGGGAACAATACCTCTTAACTGTTCCTGATTTGCACATCTCTAATTTTGACTCACATGTTTTGCTCTCTCCCTGATTTTCTGGTAACGCACTGAGGATTACAGAAAAGCCAATAGTGCCACACATTAGACTTTCATATTTCTCACTGATCTGATGCAAAATCTATTGTTCTTTTAAGGTTTTAAGTGAGTTAGAATTATATTTAAAAATTACCCTTTATTTTGTCTCCCCATTATTATTGACTCTCTCCAGAATCCTTGAGCAAAGACACTGAGAGCAATCCAGGCATCCACCCCCCCCCCCCCCCACACACACACACATTGCTCATAGTAAAAGTAAATAATAATAATAATAATAATAATAAAAACAGCGTATGTATTGTGCTATAGGCTGTGAGTACTATTACCTCTGTCTAAATTTTTTTCTGATTTTGTGTCATAATTAAAAAAAATAACTAACTAACTAAATAAAAAAATAAATAAATTGAGGAAAACAGGTACCTACAAAGGGAAAACTGTTCTTGAAGAATGACATCACTGAGGTTCCTGGTGATCTCTAGTCAAATAACTACTTAACTAGCTATGGCTAGAAAAGCACTGCAGTTGGTTACTATGGTCAACTAACTGCAGGTGCTTAGACCGCACAGTTCTAGGTATTCTCAAGTCAAAGTAATATGTGACTAGAGATAGATGATACAGCATTGTGATTGGTTGGTAAGGGCATCTGTTCGCAGGCACTTTGTCAACAGTAATCCATGTTCTATTACTATAACCAGAAAAAAAGAAACAAAAATGCTGGCCACTGTGCACATTTATAGATTCATGGATTCCTAGAGTACAAAAGGCAGAGCTAGTCATTGTCTTACCTGTCCTCATAAGGCACCTCCTACCAGCAGGAGGGAAAATAAGTCAGGATGTGGGTGAATTTATGGGTGACCATCTAATTACCAAAGTCTGCCTTAAAACAAATGAGGGTATCTCTGTTTTTATGTATTATATTCCAGAGGTATGGAAACATTGAATAATAAATTTGTCCTTCAAGCACATCTTATTTGTCTGTTTGTTGTTGTTGTGTCTTTCGGCTTTTCCCGGTTAGGGGTCGCCACAGCAGAACTCCGGTCCGCTAATGATTGGTAGTTGATTTTTACGTGCCGAGTTACCAGCCCTGATGCACAACCTTCAATGAAGGTACGCCCATTCATGCATGTCTCCATGCAGAAGACGCTGTAGCTGAAAATCGAACCGGACAGCGTCTTACTGTGAGACGACTGTTGATGAAGATTAAAGTCTTTAGTTTGAGTGCTTGTGAAACTATTTATTTTGTGAAGGTGTAGAAAATAAAGAAGAGTTGCGTTATTAATAACAAAGAATACTAGACATAAATCACCATGCTGGAGTCTATAAGAGGCAGAGAAGAGGGGTACAGATTCCAGCTTGTCTTGCTAACTGAAAGTCTTTAATCTGCTGATCTTTTAAGTTGGGAATCTCTGGCATCTTCATAGATGTGTGATGTGTTTGTATAGGTGCATGAAAAAAGGGGCATTATTTTCTATAATTGGGCTGATCAGGGTAGGAAAGATAACGTTTTTCGACTTACATGAAATAGTTTTACTTACTAACTGGGCTAGACAGATAGATTTATTTTTATCTGTGCCTTATAACTAATTTATCACATTTGCACTGTTTTAAAGACATTTACTGATTAACAGCATTTCATTACTGTTTAACTGTATTTCATTGCTATTTACTGCAGTTCATTATTGTTTAAGTGCATTTTACTGCATTTCATTCCTGTTTAACTGTATTTTTTCATACTGTGAGTTCTGTTTTGTCTGTAAGTGGTTAATCTGTGCTTTTCTGTGAGTTTTACTTTGTTCTTAACCCCTAAACTGAGCAGCATAGTCTGGATGCAGGTTTGCTGCATCCAGAGCTGTTTGTTTTTGCCTTCTGTGTTTTTGGCAGCCATCTTGTGTTTGTCTTCTGGCAGCGATTTCATGTTGGTAGGGGTCTATCCTCTCTGCTAGTGAGAGTAGCAGGGCTGCCTGGACCTTATCTGGCACAAGCTGCTTGGTAAACAGAGCAGGGTCTAACAGGGGCTAGCAGGATTGACTAGATTTCTGTGTTACTAGAATCTTCTATTTTTTTGTGGTATTTAAACCCCACGTTTGAGCTGCTTTGGGCTTGTTTGCATGTTGTGCACCACAGCTGCACTGTTTTTAACCCATTGCGAGGTATTCCAGCTATAAATTTTCCCTTAGTAGCACTGGTGTGATCACCTAGTGGTACTCATCTTAGACCGTCCACCTTTTAACCCCTTAGCTCTCTCTGACCTCTCTCTCTCAGATTCTGACAAATATGGATGGAAAATTTCCTACTGTTTCTTCTGCCAGTCTGGGTGATATGGACATCCTGAGAAAGTGTAGCAACTGCCTCATGTACATGGACAACCCTCTACTACTACCACAAAGGAACTCAATCTGTGAGAGATGCAATTACATTAAGAACCTAGAGTCTATGCTCTCTCCCTCACAATCCAGTATATCTGGAACTGAGAAGGTTGTCAACACAAACACCACACCTCAAACACCACCCACACCTACACAACACACACCCACATATGCGGAGGTCCTCAACAAAAACATACCAAAACAAAAGAGACTTCCGAGGCAAAAACACATGCAAACTCCACTTCCCACCACACCACACATCACACATAGTCCACACACACCTGTGTCTCACAGCCACTAAGGCCTAACCATAAACACAACATATTAATCATAGGAGACTCCTTTGTGAGATACACAGATGTGATCCTCACAAGGCTAGATAAGGAAAAAGTCATGATTAGTTGCTTGTCAGGTGCCAGAATCTGCCCTATCACACATGCATTCAAATCTCTCAACAACAAGTACTGTTATGACTCTGTCATAGTCCATGTTGGTGTGAAAGACTTGAGACGTACCTCCCTGGACTATATGAAGAGAGACATAATCATGCTCACTAAATATGTGTCCCAGGCAGGTATGTCCCTAGCCTTAAGCAGTATTCTATCATCACCTAGAATGATGCCTCAATACAAACAGTAAATTACTGACTTTAATAATTGGCTTAGTTTCTGGTGTCATTCCAAGGGGATCCAGTACCTGACAACCTGGGAAGGCATGATTGATGGGCCACGATGCTTTGCCAGGGATGGCCTGTGTCTGTATCCCTTGGGCTTCAGGCTTCTGGCAAAGGCTCTTGCCTCCCCCATAGTGCCTTTTTTAGGCAATGCTATGAGGTCAAAACTCCCAACATGAAAATGTAATCAAAAAGCAAATTAAAGGTCATGCTGCTAAACGCTAGTAGTCTAAACATGAAACTGCACTCATTGCAAGCATTCTTAACCTTGGAAGATGCTGACATTTGTGCAGTCACAGAAACCTGGTTCAAAGCTGTGGAGAGCACCCTAGCCATACCAGGTTACTCATCCTATCATACATGCAGTCCCCAAACCATGGACAGCAAAGTTAAATTTGGTTGACCATGGGCAGCAAAGTTAAATTTCGTTGACTTCTTTGAGACAGTCACCAAAGCCATGGATGAGAGGAAGATGGTGCACACCACCTACCTTGACCTGGCTAAAGCCTTTGATACTATTCCCCACTCAGGTATAATAAATAAACTGTCTCAGCTAGGCACCAATCCATATGCTACCAGATGGGTAGCAAACTGGCTCACTAATAGAACCCACCTAGTCAAAATAGGGGAAGCCACCTCAAGCAGTACACCCGTAAAGAGCGGTGCACCTCAGGGATCTGTATTGGGTCAACCAGTAGGCTATGGCTGACCAAGTTTGCAGATGACTGGAAGCTAGGTGCTGTCATCAATTCCCCTAGTGATGTGGACATCCTCCAAGAGGGTATCACTCAAGCAAATGACTGGTGCCAGAAACATGGCCTCAAATTGAATGCCAAAAATGTATCATCATTCCCTTTGGTGTGAGTGATGTCCCCAAAAATGATCACATTAATAACAAGGTCTTAAGAATGCAATCAGTGGTGAGGGACTTGGGTGCCTAGGTTAATAGCAGACTGATGTTTGACCACCATATTGTCTCAGTTGTACAGAAAGCTTTCTACATGGGCCTCCTCATTAGGCAGGGTATCTCATCAAGGGACAAGGAGGTCATAACATCCTTGTATTTTTCCCTTATAAGACCCATTATTGAGTACAATGCCCCTTTCAGCATGTACCTCACAAAGCACATGCTGGAGAGACCACAGAGGTTCCTCACTAGGAGAATCCAGGGCCTCAAACATCTACCCTAAACAGATAGGCTAAAAGCCCTGTCCTTCTACTCAGTCTCATACAAACTCCTCAGAGGTGACCTCTGTCTGGCATACAAAGCAATCTCAGACCTCACCTTGATGGGACTGATGCATATCCGCAAGTTAAGCTCCACTTGAGTAACTGCACGTGCAACCTCAACCTGGTCTGTGACACTAAAATATGTCATATACAAATATTTTATTCAGTAGTGAATAACTGTATGCCTCAGGGCTGCCTTTTGAACAAATACTAGAAGTTATGCAATGTTATTCCAACTTTCATGTATATTACTTTGTTATTTATCTGTTTATTATTTGTTAGCTGGTACAGAAGTGTATTCAGTCATTGCCAATGCCATAAGGCAAGAAAAAAGTACAATGAACTATGAAAATCAGGCCTGCTACAAGCGTACATGTACTAGTAGCTGGCTACACACCTGCTTGCTGTCACTTGTTCAAAACAGCGAGTGCTCTAACTCCCACTAGCCCAATGCTCCTTAATTAGGCCTCCCAACACCCACCCCTATGAAACTATATGGACCTACCAGAGCCCTAACTCTAACCTAAAAAGTCTCACCCATTTCCTAACCTGAGTCCTTGCTCCCCTTCATTAAACTTATATTCCCTGGTCCCTCCATAAACATAAAGGTCCACTCCCCATCCTTAACTCTAATGTCCCTGATTGCTCCCTAAATCTAAAACTGCATTCCCCAAAACTTTAAGCCCCTAGTTGCTCCCTAAACCTAAAACTCCAACCCCCTTCCTACACCTAATCTACAAATGCTCCCTCAATGTAAAACTAAAACCCTCCTCCCTAAACCTAAATTCTCTGATTGTTCTCTAAACCTAAACTTTCCCATGCTCACTAACCCTAAAGCTTCTGTCCCATTTACTCCCCTAATCTGCACCCCCCATGCCCTCTGCATGGATGCCACACTAACCTCGATCGGACTTGAATAATGTGCCTGGGTACGATGCAGCACCTGCTGACCTGAACTCATATTTGAGTCTGAACAAAAGCATCAGCCTGTATGAACTACAATATGTCCCTGGTTTGAGACTGTGGCCTTTGAGTACTTAGGACTTGACAGCTAGTAGTAGAACCATAAAAATCAGTAACAATTAATAAAGCACAGTACTCATGTATATCACAATAAATCTTAAAGATACATTTAGGGTTGGTGCACCATCACCATACATTTTAACCCATCATCAAGAACATGTCAACCTTAGTAAAAACGTAATCATATTTAATCACTGATATATTATTTTAGTAGCTCTAGCATGTGCCGACAGAGCATTCACAAAACTATTGATTTAAGTAAATTGATATAGATAAAATGTATTTCATTTGTGTCTTTATAATAATAGACTTTTATCTCTTTATTGCTATTTGATTCCCATTCTGTATGTCATTCCAGCATTGGTAATCTTGTTTTTTTTTTTTTTGCTGAATGCGAATTCTTGGTATATTTATAAGACCAATCTCATTTCTTTCTTCTCTTTTAACACGATTACATTTATTCCTATTAAACATAGTTCTCCTCTATGTAAATACCTTACAAATACAATCTTTTCATAGTTAAACATTTCTTCCCGTTTTCTATTCACTGTACCTAAACATTTTGATTATATTTATTATTAGAATGCTTTTTATTGAAATTGGCTTTGTGGCTCTGTCTCTCTGTCCCTCTGTAGTTCTGTCTCGTTAGGTCAATTTCAATAAAAAGCATTGTAATAATGACAGAGGGGCAGTATTTTAGACTTTAAGTAAAATATTGTCCCTCTGTCATTAGCGAGACAATGCACACATTCACACACACACACCAGATCCATTCAGAATAACATAGACACATACAGACATGCAAACACACACACACACACACACACACACACACACACACACACACACACACACACACACACACACACACACACACACACACTCCCTCACATCTCCATACATTTCATCCACACAATACGAGTAGCCTTAAATGAAAACACAGACACACACACACACACACACACACACACACACACACACACACACACACACACACACACACAAACACACACACACACACACACATCGACATACACTTTCCTTTGACCTCTTTAATTTAAGACAATATTTCTCAGATACTTTGTCTTTCTCTTTTGAGTTTTTGTAAATATTCATACCCACACACTTAACCCGATTTTCTCACCAAGGGACTTGGCCGGCACAGGGTAATGGCACAGTCTAGACCATTCCTCCTGTAGACAAAACTGATTACTTTTGTTTCTCAGCTCTTGCTTGCCTGCTTTGCTGTCTACTGCCCCAGACCTTTGGAATTTGGAATGTGTACCAAGACCAATAAAAGAAAAAAAAAGTCAATCAATTTGCTATTTTTTCAGCAAACAGCAAGGAGCTGGTCCTTTCCACTGTAGATAGGGAGAAAGGCAGTGCAAGTCTATGAGCAGTAATGAAATTATTCACAATTTTGTTAACTTCTTCTCTATGTGCAGTGCAGCAGAGTAGATTGAGCCTTCAGCCTTTACTCTGAATTATTTTAATAAAAACAGACTGCGGTGGTGGTGCTGCGGTAGCGTTGTCGCCCCACAGTAAGACGTTGTCCTGTTCGATTCTCAGCTAGAGCGTCTTCTGTGTGGAGACATGCGTGAATGGGCGCACCTTCGTTGAAGGTTGTGCATCAGGGCTGGCAACTCGGCACACAAAAATCTACTGCCAATCATTAGCGGACCGGAGTTCCGCTGTGGCGACCCCTAACCGGGAAAAGCCGAAAGACACAACAACAACTATAAAATAAAAACAACAAGCTCCAAACTGACACTGGAACATAAAAAGTACCAAAATAACAAAACGACCAGTTTGCACTCGAAAATGGAAGTTTAATAAAAATCCATGTTAAAAAAACACACATGGTTAAGCAATTTCTTCTAAAAGACATCATCAGAACCATGAATAAACTGAGGAAGTGACCTATGACAATTGGTCCTATTATGGGGGCGTGTCAATCTATGTATTCTTGTATGTCAATTACTCCATTTTGTTCATGGTTCTGTTTTTTGAGTGCTAACTAGTTGTTTTATTATTTGAACTTGTGTTTACCATTTAAATTACTTAAATTTCTCATATTTTTGATCTGATCCTCGTAAAAAAAATGTTTTCTTCCTGGCGAATAGTTGGGAATTGCACACACACACACACACACACACACACACACACACACACACACACACACACACACACACACATGCTCAGACCCACACCTACACCTACACCCACACACACACACACACACACACACACACACACACACACACACACACACACACACACACACACACTCACATGCACATACTCTTGCATACCCTACATCATTTCCTACACACACACACACACACACACACACACACACACACACACACACACACACACACACACACACACACACACACACACACACACACACACCCACACACACACACACACACACACACACACGCCCGCTCACATCGGCAGACACATACTCACAGACACTTAGAGAAAGAATACTTTTTATTGAGTCTCTCTAAAAAGTACAAAATAAGGAAGATGAGTGAACACATGGAAAAGAAACTCAGACAAGTTGATTTCAGAAAAGCATTTGAGGTTGGTTTTGTTGATTCCTGCTATTTCTCCTGGTACCTCATTACACAATCAGCAAAACCTGAAATGCTTTTCTGAAATCAGCTTGTCTGTGCTTCTTTCGCAAAGTGTTCACTCTTCATTATTTTTTACTTTTTAGACTGACTCAATAAAAAGCCTTCTTTTTAAAAAAACTTTTTTTTATATTTTTATTTAAGTAGTTAGTAAAAGCCAGATACAAATCAACAGTTTGCAGTTATAACAAGAATATAAGCTGACCATGAATACACATCAAATAACTAGTCTTGTCTCTGCTGAAGGTATAAAGATATTCAACTCTGCTTATCATAAAACAGTCCCCCTACTATACTGGGCCATATACCAATATTAAAACCAGCATTTATGCCTGTCATATTATTCAGTGGTAATACCGTGCACTAGGCAGTCTCGTTATCCTACCAGTCACGCCACACTCTTACCTTTAAGATCTAGTTAATGACTATCAAAATGCACAATAGAAATCTTAGATTCATAGAAGACCGCCAACAGTTTTGGTTTTAATAAATTTGCATACATAGTTGATAGTTATGTTACTTAGCAGTGGTCTAAAACTCACTTACTGTGGTATACTGTGCCTTCAAATCCCACTGATCAAATAACTTTTATTTATCCCCCCATGTATAGGTTTCCATTGTCCAAACTGTAAAAAATCAAATCTTTCCTACTTAAATTCTAAGAATATCTAAGAACCCTCACAAAATGGAGAATAAACTCTGACATCCCTCAATATACATCCATAAAGTGGATTTGACAATTCCCATTTGTTCGTTTGTTGTCCAGCTACCATAGTTCCTTCATTGGATCTTAAACATATGCCCTCTTCCTTTTGGCAAGACATTAAACACTTTTGAGCACTAAGTTCACTTACCCCAGGATTTAATAAAATCTGTGTAGGCACCATGCAGAGCTACATGGAATATATCTGTGTACATGGCCACGGCCCCCCCTCGGCAGTGCACCACACACATTAATGATGACATGCTGCCGAAGGAGAGCATAGGAACAGGGATAGTGAATTTGTGTAGGGAGAAGTGTAGATGCTACCCATGGTTGTGGATGCGTACAGGATGTGGCTCCCTGTACTGCTCCTTGCTACTGTTGAAATGCTGTGAATTGGGTCAAATGTGTAATATTTTATTTTAATTTGTTTTTCCCCATTTTTTGTATGTTTGTGGAGTGCAGCGCAGAGTGCAGCAATGTCAAGCTGTGCTCACATATAAACAGCTGACACCTGCCAAACATCTAATAACAGAGTAATTAATTATTGTAGTTAAGTATTTTTTTATTATAATTTTCTTTTCCTTTTTTCTTTAAATTGCTATTTGTGCGGTGCGGTGCAGAGCGTTGCATAGCCAAGCTGTGCTCATACATAAATAGCCGACAGTTTCTAGACATCTAAAAATAGAAACCGGGTGTAATTAATTATTTATGTTTGGATCTATTTAAGTGCATTTGTGCTATGTGCCACAGTGCTTAGCAATGCTAACAGGTATCCCAGTAGTATATGGGAAGGTATACTAGTTTTCATAATATCCAGGTAACTAAATGGGTAGAGATACACCCTAACGCTTAGTAGTTCCCGGGCTTGAGTCTATAGCAGTGATAAGATGTCTGTAATTTAATTTATTATATATGTTTATACTTTTGAGCACTATATTTAATTACCCCAGGATTTAATAAAATCCATGTATGCACCATGTAGAGCTACACAGAATATATCCATGTACACGGCCACGGCCCCCCACTGCAGTGCGCCATGCCCATTAATGATGGCAAGCTGCTGAGGGAGAGCAGAGGAACAGGGATAGTGAATTGGTGTAGGGAGAAATGTAGAGGCTACCCATGGTTGTGCATACTGGATGTGGCTCCCTGTATTGCTCCTCACTACTGTTGAAATGCTATGAATTGGGTCAAATGTGTAATATTTTATTTTAATTTGTTTTTCCCCATTTTGTTGTATATTTGTATGGTGCAACGCAGAGCACAGCAATGCCAAGCTATAAACAGCTGACACCTGCCAGGCATCTAATAATAGAGTCATTAATTACAATAATTAAGTATTTTTCTTATTATATATTTTTTTCCTTTTTAAATTGCTGTTTGTGCGGTGTGGAGCAGAGTGCCGCAGAGCCAAGCGGCGCTCATACATGCATAGCCGACAGTTGCTAGATATCTAAAAATAGAAACTGGTTGTAATTAATTATTTATGCCTGGGTCTATTTAAGTGCATTTGTGCTGCATGCCACTGTGCTTAGCAATGCTAACAGGTAGCCCAGTAGTATATTGGAAGGTATATTAGTTTTCATAATATCCAAGTAACTAAATGGGTAGAGATACACCCTAATGCTTAGTAGGTTCTGGGTTTGAGTCCATAGCAGTGATAAGATGTCTGTAATTTAATTTATTATATATGTTTAATTTTAAAAACAAATTTGTGAAATATGGCAGTGCTGCACTGTGTTGAGCATTGCTTAAACATGCTAATGGCTACTTTTGTTTGCACGGTGGTAAGCTTAGCCAAAACCTTGGTTGTGTGAGTTTTCACACAGCTTAGCTGTGCATAGCTGACTTGCACGATGCTAAGCAATGGGGTGCTTTTTTAAATGTTGTTCAGTGACGTGTAAGAGTGGGACACAGCCTATATTAGGAGCAATAGGTGGGAATTCTGCAACATTGTTTGGAGTCTGATCAGCTTGTGATATGGCAGGTGGTGCTGGTGAAGGTGCATGCTTTTGGTGCAGAGATGGGATGTTTAGGAGTCCAGGGTCTTTGTTGGGGTCCTGGTAAAAAGTCATGAACCCCAGCTGCTGCTGGGTAGTTTCCAGAGCTCAGAATGTAAGGCAAAGGCCTGGGACCGGTTGGCCAAGGAACTCACCAGTGTTACTGGTATCCCCAGCACAGGTGAGCAGTGTCGTCACCATTAGGATGACCTGCAGAGGAGAAAGAAGGGAATCTTGGACACTTGGTCCATGAAGCCAGAGCTAGGAATGCCCCACAAATATGTAAGCATGTTTCCATTGTTTTACCAATATGCAAGCTGAATGACTGCATAACTGGTATGCATAAGGGTGTGCTTCTCTCCCAACAGCTGCATCTGAGAGGGCTTGCAATGTCGATTCCTATGCTGGGCTCCTGACCAGGTTGTGCCATGAGTGTGGTATGTGCAGATTTATTATGCTAACTGTAGTGCAATAAGCAAGAACGAGTAAAACATTTACTGCAATAAAGCATACACAATAAAAACTGTAGTGCAATAAATAGGCAAGTAGAACTGGAGTACAATAAATGAATAGTAACAACTGTATTGCAATAAACAATAAACAATACCAATAACAGCAAGCAAAATGGTGTGCAGCAGGATTGCGTTGTCATAACCATTGCAGTTGAGCTGTATGGATTGCTTTTCTTATGGTAAGGTTGCTGCAGTCAAGTGTAACACTGTAACAGCTGTAGAATGCAAAACTAATGGCCTGAAAACTGTACTGTTTAACTCATAGTATGATCCAAGGCTGTCTCCAGGCCAATATCAGTCACATAATGCTCTCTGTTCCTCCTATTTCAGGTAATAAAGGTATATAGGTTAGGTAGCTCACTCTGTGGTCAGATACTGTGTGGACTTTACAGACACTTATCAACAATACCAATAAAGTGTTTAGCAGCATTGTTGATTCCTACAGAAATCTGTTTCAATAAATGCAGTATGGCTGTATGCCACGCATGTGTGTTCTACTGTCACTGCAGTCAAGTATAACACTGTAGTAGTTCTAGAATGTAAAATGAATTCAGTCACACAATGCTGTCTTTGTCTCTCACTCCAGGAACAAATGGTATATGGTTGAGGTAGCCCATGTTATAAGCAGATATGATTGTGCTAACATTTCACAGACAGTTATCAGCAATACCAATAAAGTGTTAAGCAGCATAGTTAATTCCTAAATACATCTGTCTACATATTCCCAGGGTGTCTGTATTCCTTGCATGTCTGTACTAAGCTCCTGCAGTCAATGTTAAATTTTTTGCAGATGTTCCCTGCAGTCACACCTTTTGGGTTCTATTTCCATGCCTGCCATCTAAGGCATGAGGGATGTCTAGTTTATGTACTTTACACAAACATGCTTCTCAAGTGTCATGATTTCTCGCAGTGTAATTAATATTGCCTAATCCGTCTGTCACAGGATTACCAGAAAAATGATTACCTGGAATGCAATGTATTACCAAATCCACTTACAGAGCACCTTGGTAGTTATAAAAGTCCACATTATGTTATAGCGTTCTGTGTAGTTGTGTGCCTGCATTTGTTATTGCTCAGCCCATACTGAACCATGCTAACAGCTTGAGAGGTATGTAAGTGCTACATCAGCTGTGGGAGAATTGTAGTCACTGTAATCAAAACTGACACTACACACCTACAGAGTATTTATTATTAGTGCTTTCAGAGATACAGTCTGCATTGTCAGTAATGGATTGTTTCTTTCTCTTTCTCTCCCCACCCCTTATCTTCATTTATTTATTATTGTTATTTATTATTATGATTTAATATTAACATATTTTGTTTAACTATATTTTTTCAAAATGTGATGTATTATTGTTATGTGTTATTATGATTCAATATTAACATGAGCATATCTAAACAATCCTGTCTTAGTTTGTGATTTGTTATGGAGTTGACTGGTAAGAGAAGTTTTATTTATTTTTACTGTTAAAAGGAGGTGTGACTATGAGCTATAGTGAGCAGAAGCTACTGCGTGCAATGTAAAGTAATTACAACTTCTGTCTGGCTGGTAGAACTTGCATGGTCAGAATAACTTTATTGTATTTTGTTGTGTAACACACTGGTGACAGGGAATGAAGATATCTGTCTATCAGAAAACCCTCAGTCTACAGAAAAAGGCATCACCTCTCCAATGGAAAAAGTAGAAAAAAAAGGCAAGGGGGAGGTGAAAAGGAAGAAATCAAAACTGAACGTGGAAGGACTGAAGAACATTACTGTAAGAAAAAAGAAGAGAAAGACAGATGTTGACCACATGGCTCAAGCTGTGGATTTCCAATGCCAGCTGGATGAGAATTTAATACGCAATGAAAACAGTGGAATTAATAAGACTAATAGTGATGAAGATCTATCCTTCATAACAACTGATAGAGCAGAAATGACTGTATTAGAAGCTGAAGATTCTTCAGAGATGGTCAGCAAAGATATTCTTGTAACTGGAGATTCAGTTATTAGAGGAAGTGATACTTACATTTGCAGAGATGATAATGAACATCGAGTAGTGTTATGCTTGCCAGGAGCAAAAATAGAAGATGTGAAACAAGCCTTGGAATTCCTTAATGTAAGGAAGTATGGATCTGTTTTTATTCATGTTGGTACACATGGATGCCAGAACCATAGAGCGAGGGAGGAGGGGAGCCCCCCACTTTTGCAGATCATACTTCCCAACTGTTACTTCTTTATTATTTCATTTTTTGTGCCTATGATGTCAACTCCTGGCGCAACTTATCAAAATCAGAGTATTTCCGGGCTTTTGCAAGCAGGAACTTATCAGAATCAGAGGGAATTATTTTCAGAAGCTGCTGCTTAGGACTGGGAGCCGAGTGAGTACGCTGCACTCTGTGTGTGTGTGTGTGTGTGTGTGTGTGTGTGTGTGTGTGTGTGTGTGTGTGTGTGCTTTTTAAAATCTGGAAGGCTTCTTTCCTTCCATCTAGTCTAGTTGCCAATTACATCTAAAGCAACATCTGTGTTATGGGGAACACCTTAACAGGATCATAGTAGTTTGTTTTACAGAAACAAGTAGAGTCTACGCAAAAGCATATAGGTAACCCCTCACATACCCCTGAGTGACTAAGGCATCTATCTCACTATAAAATAAAATCAATCAGAATTGATGGAAATAAGCAAGTCAGTAAAGCTGCTGCAACATATCCTTAAAGTTACTTGAATTATGTGTTAATGGGTATGGTACTATGCAGTGATTGTCATGTCTTTCTGCTTTCTCATTTTTCTAGGATACTTACAGCATTGTTTTTGAACAAATGATCACAATAGCCAAAAAAATACAAATGGTCCAAAACAAAGGAAAAATCACAAGTTTTTGAAACTTAAAAGCTATGCTATACATTTGCAAGTATATGTTTGTATAATGCATTAGGGTCCACTTTTACTTAATTTCTGAAAGTTGTTGACTTATTCAGTTGTGATGATAAGTATACTAAGTCTGCCAGGTGTTTGTATATATTGTGTATAGTAAGATGGCTGTCCTCGAGTGACCTTACCCTAGCTCTCTCACAGAACTTTCTCCACAGTCACTGAATCTTCTTTCCTCACCAGTTCTCTCCTTCTTCAGGAAACATTCCACCACAGTCTTCTCCATGAGTCATTCTACTTTATCCACATTACATTTTAACTCCATCACCTCCTCCATATTTTAAATCTTCCTCCTTTCCCTCCCTTATTCTAACAACCTTTCTATTTTGGATTCATAATTATTTAGTAAAAGATGTTTGTCTAATTGACAAAACCACATGAAAATATTGATGAAAGTCACTTTTAGTGAAAGACTGAATAAGATTTTTTTTTTTTTGCTGGGAGGATAAGCCCTCCCCCTGCACCTCCACCCTTCCCTAACTTATATATACCAACTCTAAGGTCAGACAATAGTGAAGAAAAGTGAAAAGCCCAATAATCAGTAGGACAAGCCCCCCTGCACCCCCAACCACCCTTAACTTATATATATATATCAACACAAGGTCAGACAACAGTGAATAAGAGTGAAATGTGTCCCTATTTTGGGGCTGTATTCCCCCATTATTGGCTTTGTTCTGTATTTTTGTGCTAAGAGGTTGAGAGCTATGGTGGGAAGTGAGAACTGAATTCACTAAATGATATGACAGCCATTTAAGTTTGTCTTCCTGTCTTTCAAGAAACTGCTGGTTTAGCTTAGTGGTATGTTGCTCTGACAGTAGTGCACTGGGTTCTGGGTTTAAGACTTGGCAGTGAAATGCATGGTGATAACACAGCATTTTATGCAAGCAACTTTCCAAAATTATACAAGCAATGTTTAAAATGTGTCCCTGGTTTTTGGCCTTTTGCCCCCCCCCCCCAATTGAAAATAAGTTCAAGAAGCTGTGCAACATGCCTATGGCTTACACTCTTCTGTGATTCTGTATTTATATATTGTGTGTAGAAGTAGACTGTTATCATGGATATGTTCTGAATAGGGCAGTTTTGTCATTATTGGTGCATGCATTTTGCTTCATTTCCTACTGGAAAAATGTTCAAACAATACATTTAAAATGCAATTGTGTGTGTAAGTAGACTGTTATCATGGAAATATTCTGAATAGGGCAGTTTTGTCATTATTGGTGCATGCATTTTGCTTCATTGCCTACTGGAAAATGTTCACACAATAAATTTAAAATGCAGTTGTGTATGGAAGAAGACCTTTATGATGGAAATGTTCTGAATAGGGCAGTTTTGTCATTATTGGTTAATGCATTTTTGTTTCATTGCCTACTGGAAAAATGTTTAAACAATAAATTTAAAATGCACTCTAACTTAAGTCTAACAAGTGTGCTGTATTATACAAGGAATATAATTTAATATAATCAGGAAGGTGAATCAAGGAATGCATACATGTATGCGTAGCCCTAAAATGTGTTTGAAAACAGCCCAGAGGAAAGTGTGAAAGGCTCAAAATCATGGGCAAATTTTAAGCTTTACTCTTGTTACCAAAGCAATTGATGAAGGTAAAACAGTTTATACCACATTACCTTGACCTGGCCAAGCCTTTTGACATAATCCCCTACTCAGGTGTAGTACAAAATATGAATAATGTAGGAGCAAACACTTACATCACCAGCTGCATTGCCAACTTGGCTCACAGAATGCAGGAGATCAAAACAGGGGAAGAGACCAGCCACCAATGGAGTCCTCCAGGGTTCAGTGCCGAGACTTTTTCTGTTTGGCATATACATCTCAAAAGTAAAAGGAAATACCAAAGAGCTTTGGCCAGCTAAGTTTGAGATGACTGCAAGCTAGGAGAAGTTATTGAATCCCCAAATGACTTAACCATCATGCAGGAAGGTTTGTCCCAAATAATAACTGGTGTCAAAATCATGACAATGCCCTCTGAGAACTGATCCAATTGTTTGGCATTTGGGAACCTGTGTGTACAGTGACCTAACTTTTGACCAATATGTGTCCAGAGTCATAAGAAAGCCTTTCTATATTGGACAGCTTATAAATAAATTGATTGTGACTAGATCTAGAGATGTTATTGTCCCCCTTTACAAAGCTCTCTTTATGCCAATCATTTTGTATAATGCCCACTTTGGCATGTATCTGTCCAGCCCCATGCAACAATTGGGATACCTTCAGAGATACCTTACTAAAAGGATACAAGTCCTAAACAATAGGTCTTGCATGGACCACCTCAAAGATGTATTACTATACTCAGTATCCTACAGTGTGCTTAGAGATGACATGTTTGGCATACAAAGCATCCTCCGACATAATACAGATGGACTTACTGAACATCAACAAGTCAAATGGCATTAGAAATACTCAGTCCAGGTATCTAAATGTTGTGGAGAGATGGGTATATATCACTGAGGCTACCACTGTTCCGGAATAGACTATCCATAAAAATAAAGCAAAGCTCATCCATCCATATTCAAATGCAACTTGGATCTAAGGATGGGTAATAGAAAATGTACTCCAGGATTTCCCCTCATGCCACTAATGGATAGAGGCAGTTCCTAAATGCTGCATCCCTTACATGGCCCCCTCAAATTATCTATGGTATGATCACAGTTGTTCTCACTAGGGCTAATATACAATTATCAGCCATGGAGATAGCTAAGACCAATCAGAAAATTTTAATTCAAGCACCAAAAGGGAATTGGCTAAGCTTAAAATGTCCTCCAAGTGAACCTATGTTGTGGTAGCAAATAGTTATAAAAAAATTACCCTTTTTAGTTCACTAAGTGCCCCTGTCACCCCCCCCCCCCAGTCTTTAACAGCTTCCGGTGCCTATGTTGGTAGAAATGATGTCACCAACAAAGATGCTTTGACTGTTGGTCAGGATCTGACAGCCCTCCTAGATAGTATAGCTTGTACTGGTGTTAGGGCATATTTTTCACAAATCACCTATAGAAAGGATAGTCAGGTCACTGTGAATGAAAAGATTTTTTGGATAAACACCTACATGGAAAAAATGCCCTGTTTTAAAAAATGGAAATGTGTAGAGCATCCAAGCCTTGTTTTGGGCACACGTGTTCAGACAGGTTGGTGTACATTTGTCTAGATCAGGGAAGAGAATTTTTGCAGCAGATATTTTGCAATATTTGACAAACACTAGCCAGGATTTTTGCCAGGTCAAAAATGTAACATTTCAAAGATAGCAACATTTGATGCATCTCTGATGGTTGTTAATGCTAGGAGCATTAATAATAACGTTTTTTTTTATTGGAAAATTTGCTACATTCCCACAAGATTGATGTTGTTATTGTTTGTGAAACATGGTTAAAGAACAATGACTGGAAACCAATTCTCACAGGGTATAAATGTTTTTACTGTAACATACATTCTAACAAAAAATCAAGTGGAGGTGTTATGATAGGGATTAAAGATAGCTATGAGACCTGTGATTATGACATGTTCAGTGATAACACCAATACTATAGACTGTGTAACTGTGACAATAAAGACAACCCTGGAACATATAACAATTGTTGGAGTGTACAGACCACCAAAGTCAAGTGCAGATGACCTAGAGGAATTCATACATTTCTTGCATAAAACGCAGGAGGGAAGAATAATATTAGCTGGGGACTTAAATTTACCAGAAATAATATTGATTCAACAACGTAAGTAAGGAAATTATTCACAGAGTACGTTCAGGAGCAACAAATGCTTCAGATTGTAAAAAAAACTATCAGGGGACGTAGCATACTAGACATTGTTTGTGTTCCCAAAGAAATTACTGTAACTTCAAGACAAGTTTTACCACCATTGATGTGCAGTGATCATGGGGTCATAAAGGTTAATTTGTTGCTAGATAATTCTGCCAAACTGAAATCTAAGCCTATGCACAGAAGGTTAATTACAGATTAGATGGAAGTAAAATAGTTACTATATAAAACTAACTGGAGTGAGGTGTTGAGTGGAAAACCTGCAGATGGAATGTGGAACATTTTGAAAGAGAAATTGTTTGAGTGCAAAAAGTCAAAAAAATGTTTAACATTAGGATCTAGGCATGCAACATCTGGGGGGGGGGTATATTTCCATAAGAACAAGATACCTGATTAAGGTGAGAGACAAAAAATATAAGAAATGGAAGAGAGGTCAAACTACAACTTTGAAAACTGAAACAAACAAGCTGGACAAACAGATTAAGCACAGTGTTAGACAAGATCAAGAAAAATTTGAAGAAAATTTATATAAAGATACTGAGCATAATAGGAAACCTTTTTGTAGATATAAAATATGTGGAAGGAGTAAAGATACACAAATTGATAAACTGTGTGCAGATTCTAAAATTTATTCTCAGACACAACAGATTATAGATGTATTTACAAAATCTTATGCAAAATAGTTTGGCTCCAGAAAAGGGGTGGTAAGTTGTCCTGGTGACATCCAGGTAACCCCAGATACTGGAAACAAATTAGATTATATTTAAAAAGACTGAATAAGTAACAATGACCTGAGACACTTCAGCAAGAACTTACACTATATTATATCTATTATTCACTAGGTCATATAAATATGGGGAGATTCCTCAAGATAGCAGACATGCACTTATTAAACCTGTCTTTAAGGGAATGGGGAGTAGGATAAACCGAGAATCATATAGACCCTTAAGTCTACTTTCATGTTGTGGAAAAATAATGGAGAAGGTCATACTAGATAAGTTATTGTCAGAACTGGATATGTTGGGACTTGAAACCATATAGCAGCATGCATATGTTGAAAATAGATCTATTACCACCTGTAACATGATGTTCTATAACAATATAATAACAGCTATGAATGAACGATTGTGCTATGATGTGATTTATATAGATTTAACTTCAGCACTTGACAGGTTCATGCACAAAACACTGATCAATAAATTAGTACAACTACGTATTGAAGTACTCTTGACGGTCTACTTTATGTGCTCGAAACACGAAAAACCCAAATCTAAATAGTGCGACACATAAAGAGCGAACCGCGAATATGTAGAACGTACTAAAGTGTGAAATGTAAAACCTCGAACCATCATAGTTGGCCAACCCACTACCCGCAACACACTACCTACCCAAACACAATAAAAAAAACACATACATACACTAACCAAAACCCTACTTCTAACCCTAAATTAAAGCACCAAAACCCTACTGCTAACCCTACACTAAACCCCACATACACAAGTATCTATGCACTATCCTTAACCACTCCCTAAGTCTAAGGTCCGTAACTATCACACACTTACCTTACGGAGCTATACCACAGATGGGACATCTATGCAAATTCGATATTTCCACTTTCGCGGTTTCATTCGTTCGACATATTCGCGGTTAACTCTTTACTTGTCACGCTATTTGGATTTGGGTTTTTCAACTTTTGAGTTCATAAAGTAGACCCACTGTTGATAAGATGGATAGCTGCATGGCTTACAAATAGGACATGGCAAGTATCACACACCAACTGGACAGGTGAAATCCTTGGTTACAGTCAAGGTGTCCCACAGGGCTCTGTCCTAGGCCCTTACTTGTTTAGATTGTATCTTTCAGACCTTACTTTTTCATATGAGGTGTTCTACAGTCTATATGCTGACGACCTGAAATTGGGTAAACTGATTACAAGTGTTACAGATAAGGCATGTCTACAAAATAATTTGACTAAATTGACCATATGGGTACAGGAGAATAATATGTTGATAAATACATCAAAAACTAAGCATATGAGATTTGGGGACATAAACTGAAAGGTGAATATTTAATACAGCACACAATGATTGAAACTTAGACTCATTTAAGGACCTGGGTATATGGGTAGATTCAGCTATGAGTTTTTCTAATCATATCAACCAATTGGCTAATGATAGTTGTAGAACTGTAGGTTGTATAAAAAGATTTATAAAGTCTAGGAAATCAAACATAATGAAGTCATTGTTTGTTAGTTACATTAGACCCAAACTTGAGTATGGAATAACAATATGGAAATCCTATAGGAAAACAAGCATGAATAAACTGGAAAGAGTACAGCAGAAATATACCAAGGGCATCCATGGATGTGAAAATCTAAGTTATTATGAAAGACTAAAATATCTGAACTTGTACAGTGTCTCTTACAGATATCTAAGAGGAGATCTTATTCGGTTATAGAGGGCATTTAGGGACAACTACCTCTGGGAATGTTTGGGGTTATCAAAAAGTACTAGAGAATCATCAGACAACCAGTGTAGAAGATTCTATAGGAATGAGAGGTGTACTAATTGGTTCTCTGACAGAGTAGCTGATACTTGGAATAGACTACCAAATTACATTAAAAGAAGTACTAGTTTAGATATTTTTAAGAACAGCCTGGATATTTATTATGGGAACAAGTGTTTTGGTATATTGGCAAGCTAGAAGGGCATTGATGCCCGTGCTTGAAACATTTGTATGTAATTGTATGTATGTATTTTGTTAAACTAACTGTTTTGTTGGCCTTATGGTTTACTTCTTACTGGCATGCTATTACCATACTGACTGCTATGTGATTTACTGTTGTATTACACATAATGTACATTAATATGTATTTGGATTAATTAAAATAATGTTTTGGACAATGCAGTGGTGCAGCATTAGCGTTGTTGCCTCACAGCAAGAGGTTCTCCAGTTTGATTCTCAGCTGGAGTGCCTTATGTGTGGAGTCTGCATGTCCTCCCTGCATTCGTATGGATTTTCTCCGGGTACTCAGATTTCCTCCCACGTTACAAAGATATGCATCTGGAGCATTTCTCCCTGGGTGTCCATTGAAAATTGACTTTGTTCCAAGTAGGACGTTCACAGTAAACAAAATGTTAAATAAATAAAATAAATGTTCCATTCTCTCAGTACTAACAATGGTTTGGTTATTACTAACTTTAACTTATTGCTATACCTTATTTACCACAGCACATCAAGGTAGGCCAGTTCCAGCTGATCTGCCTACCTTGCCTCAGCCAGCCATGGCACCGGGTCCCAACATGTCTGGGACCCAGACCAGTGGTGCCACCCTCTGCTGACCCCGCACTACCTGCAGTGTCGGGTAGTACCGCTCCACGGGATGGGGCATGGCCCCCCCTCTGGGAGTGGTGGTGGAGGGGGTATTGTCACCTGGGATGATCTGCTGGTCTTGATGTGCAGGATAGTCTACAGTCAGTTTGACTGCTGCCTGCACCAGGTTGAGGGCATGCTGGCCAACCTGGTAGGGCAGTGTCTCCCTGGTGCCCAGCCTCCAGCACTGCTACCCCTGGGGGAGTGAAGGAGCAGTGCTGGCAGCCCCATGGGTGGATATGTGAGTCACTCTGCTGCCATCTGGAAGCACATGGGACTTGGATTCCACAACACCGTCCTTATCCAAGGTGTTCACCCCCCTCATGTGTCACACACCACTCCTGTTTGCTGTCTTCTCTGTCTATCTGGAAATGCATCCTCACCTATCCAATTTACCTCCCTCGCATGTACCTATGTCCCTTCCCCAATATTCCACTCTCACCTTAAAAAAAATGGGCACCTATTCCAAAAAAAAAAATATCATCCCATACATAGCTCTCCATTTCACACACATGTCTACTGGACACGTAATTTGGTCCAATTGGTTTGATAACACAGTTATGTTGTCTCCACCCCTCTCTCTGGGGTTGAGAGTTCAAAGTCATGTAGAAATTCTGTCAAAGTTCACAGTTGTCGTTGTACAAGAAATGGATAGCTTTGGTTCTTTCCTCCACCCTTCCTGCACATCTCTACCTGCCTTTCACTATGTTTTTCTCCTGCTTGCACCCCATTTCAGTACCTTCCTATCTCCCCATTTTTCTTTTCTTTATATTATTTTAGGGTCTTGCTGCATGCTGTACCATGTTGCAGAGCATCGCTAAGCTTAGCTAAATAGAGCTATATTGACTATATTTATTTATTTAAAAAATAAATTTGAACAAAGAGCATAAGGCAGATACAATTTCAATGTTTTCCGACCATTGAACAGTATCAAATATGTAGTCTGTACACCAAGAGCAAAAGGTTAAATGATTAATAAGTCATCTAAAAGTTACCAAACAAGCAAAGTGTTCTGAAGTTCTCCAACATAAAGCAGATGCAATTCCAATGTATCGCTACTGTTACTATGTTGCCAAAGGCACTTTCTGTGCATCAAAAGGCTAAAAGTTTAAATATTTCAAAAGTTACCAAAAGATTCCCAGGCAAACCTGAGATTTTAATGCACTTCCTTCGACGTGTTTGTAGGTTACTACCAGCTGAACAAAACTGTTGAAACAACGCCAGCTAGCTATTCCGTGCAGTCGACCAAAACATGCAAACCAGTATGCAAACAAATCAGAAAGCCAAGTACTTTTGTACCACAGTTACATCCCCTACTAGAGGCATATTCTAAGTTAGTAGAGGAAGAAATACATAAAAATAGTAAACAAAAATTTAATAGAGACCAAATGAAAAAGGGAATTTGACTTATAAAGCTCGGAAAACTTTACAGCTTTTAAAAAATAATCCAGATATAATGATTAGACCCGCTGATAAGGGTGGACCTACTGTAGTCTTGGATATGGACAAATACATTTACAGTATGAAAATGATGCTAAGTGACACTAAATATTATAAGCAGATTAGTACGACAGATGTCGATCTAATTATTAATAATGTCACAAGGTGTATACAACATTTATACTTAGAAGGGAGAATATGTCAGGAACTATATGAATTCTGCCAAGTAGAGGAGCCCAGGATACCATGTATACAAGGGGTCCCTAAAATCCATAAAGATCTGGTTGAACCACCCATGAGGCCTATAGCCTCTGGGAGAGGATGGGTCATGGAACCACTATCATTATATGTAGAGTCCAAATTAAGACCAGTGGTTGAAACATATACATATATACTTAAAGATACCAAACAGTTTCTAACTATGTCGTACAGCTATATGGCAAAAGAAATTATAGTACTGCATTATTGGCTGGTTACTTTAGATGTAGTATCGTTATTTACCAACATTCCCAACCAGGCAGGCGTTGAAAGTATACGTAAATGTTTAATACAAACTGATGTCTATACTATATCACAGGTAGATAGTATATGTTGCCTTATGAATGTAATATTGAATAATAATGTTTTCACATTTAAGAAAAATGTATATATTCAAAAGGATGGCGTGGCTATGGGCACATCATGTGCCAATAGCTATGCCAACCTCGTTATGGCTAATTGGGAACATGACTATTTGTTTATGTTGGAATCTTTTAAACAGGACGTAGCATTTTATGCTCGATTTGTCGATGATTTGTTCCTCATTTGGAAATCTGATTATGAACGGTTAGAAATTTTTGTTCAAGAGGTTAACTCACTATCTGTATTTTTAAAATTTACTATGACAGCATCTCAGGAGTATATATCATATTTGGATGTATTCGTAGAGAAAATAATGGGCGGATATTTAAATACTGGAGTCCATCGTAAGACATGCCATAGGAGTACATACTTGCACAGATCTAGCATGCACCCCAATTACATCTTCAAGAATGTTGTCAGAGGGCAGGCTATGCATGTGTCAAGATTGAACTCCACAGATATAGGGTATAATCAGGAGATTAAGAATTTAAAACAACAATTTACTCAGAGATCATACAAAACGAGGGAGATAGATGAAGCCCTAGTTGATATAGATGAATTAAGGAAAGGGAGAGCATATCCTTTTTTTGCAGACCAGAGTCACATACAGGTAGATTGTATAGAAAGACATAATTATAATATTGAAAACATGCGAATAGGAATATATACTATACACAAGATGTAAATATAGTTAGGAATGCATATAATAAGTATTGGGAACTCTTACAGGTGGACACTGCCATCTCAGAAGTAGTAGGGAAAGAGCCCAGATTTCTATATAAAAATAAGTTGAATTTATATAGGATGTTATGTGGCCCAAATAGAGTGGATCATGAGAACATAGATCAGAGTAAGACAGTTAATACCAAACCATGTGGGAGATGCAAATTTTGTGATACAATAGATGAAACAGTAACATTTATACATCCAGTAACTCAGGAATTGTTTAAATTCCACTGCGAAGCAAATTGTGGGACTATACATGTGGTATATTTAGCTACGTGTCAGCTATGCCCAGCCTTTTATGTGGGAAAGACAGATAGATGGCTCAGGGACAGAATAAGGGAGTACCTCTATAATATTAGAATAAATTCAGAGAGGAATGCATTGTCTAAACATGTAGCAATGACCTCTATCGGACATACATTTAAATTTAGAGTTGTGTATGTCAATAAACCCACTATGCACAGAGGCACTGTACGTAATACCACTGAATGCAATGAAAGTAAGTGGATAATCAAACTTAGGGCGGACCGCGAACCTGGACTTAATGATAGGGTTCCCATCAAACCTATGTTAAAAAATAGACAAAGATTAAATGAATTTATGAACTATTGACCCCGAGTATTTAAAATGAAATTGGTGTATTCATGCTGTACGTGTATTTTTATATATATTATAAAAGTATGATATATTTATTAATATGCGCATGGGTATGTATTATACAATTTAGTTGGGCATAGTGGATAGTTGATCAAGTGTCCTTTAGGGTATATCAATACAGGAGTTCTGTTTGTACATTTGGCTGGCGTGTTTTAAGACATTAATTTGTTTATTTATATATGTATTTATATTTTTATCGTAATTAATGTATTGGTGCCAAGCACCTGAAATGAAATTCAGTGCATTGAAAATGCATTTTTATAGATGTTATACATGTAGGCATGATGAATTCATCAATACATATGGATTATACAGTTTAGTTAGATATATCCAATGTTTTTATGCATATAATTAAGTGACACCAGTGCAAATGCTTTATCTGAGTATTTGGTTGGAGTCCTTTATGGTAAAACTTTTATATATGCATAATAATACATAGTATATTTTTATATATGCATATAATTTTAATATTTTAAGATGCATCGGTGCTAGTACAATTATTCCATTGTTAAAATTTTGCTACTTTTTGTGTGTTTATATTATATGTTTGCCTTTGTCATGTTAAATGTATATAGCGTCAAAAACGCGTACTAACTACAGCTATATATATATAGCATTTAGCATTTGCAATGTCCATTAGACCTAGCAAATGTATGCCGTTTTTGTGCGCAGACTGGGCAAGTATTAGCGTGTGTGCACAGCCACGATAAATAAAAAGTAGAATAGTTAGAAGGTGGTTTAATTATAATGCTAGTATTTTTACTATTTTTGTTAAGAATGATTTAGTTTTTATTGTAGAGTTTGCATATTGATGTTTTTAAAGTAAAACAAAGGTTGAGCGTGATTTGAAAGCATGTAAGAGTTGATGCACTAATTAGAGGAAGTGACGTTATCCTTAAAAAGTATTATAAATGTATTTGAATTTTGCATCAGTTATAAGTGGCCTGATGAAGCCTACGGGTGAAAGCGCTAGCCAATTTGTTGAATATTAAATAAATATAAAGTCCTTGGATTATTTACTTGGTCGATCCGTTTTTTGGAAGGTGGAATGGAGTGAAATGAATATTGCTTCTTTTGAATAAGGGATTCATTGACCGAGTAGTGGAACGCTGTCCAAACTGATTTGTTTGCATACTGGTTTGCATGTTTTGGTCGACTGCACGGAATAGCTAGCTGGCGTTGTTTCAACAGTTTTGTTCAGCTGGTAGTAACCTACAAACACGTCGAAGGAAGCTGGGAATGCATTAAAATCTCAGGTTTGCCTGGGAATCTTTTGGTAACTTTTGAAATATTTAAACTTTTAGCCTTTTGACGCACAGAAAGTGCCTTTGGCAACATAGTAACAGTAGCGATACATTGGAATTGCATCTGCTTTACGTTGGAGACCTTTAGAACACTTTGCTTGTTTGGTAACTTTTAGATGACTTATTAATCATTTAACCTTTTGCTCTTGGTGTACAGACTACATATTTGATACTGTTCAATGGTCGGAAAACGTTGAAATTGTATCTGCCTTACGCTCTTTGTTCAAATTTATTTTTTAAATCCTTGTCTTATTAGGAGCGTATTCAACAGCCAATATTTATATTTTCATATTTATTACTACATTTATCCTATTATTGGCTGTTTCAATAATGGCAGAAACAGAGGAAATACAAATTGAACTCCCATATGTACCGGGAAACAATATGGACAATTCAATTAGATTTCAGAACTATGTAGAAGGGAAAGAGAACCCCTTAAAAATTTATGAGGTCGGAGTTGCTGTGACGGAAGAAGAGATTAACAAGGGAACTGATACTAAAGGACTATCCACGTTGTTGCATCAAATGGAAGTGGACTTTATAAAGCTTAAACGCCTTCAACTCCAAAGGCAACATTTTGAAGTATGCGTGGAGCGACGAATTATACCAAGGGGGCTCCGTATATTGAAAATGCCAACCACAGGCACTAGATATCCTGAACTGTTGTACCGATGGCAGAAAATTAACATAGATACAAGTATACAGTATATGACATTGTTGAATGATTTTTTCTTACCTGAAGAAAAAGCACTTAGGGAACAAGTAATGAAACAGCAGAAAAGTATATATTCGATGTTCCCTAAGCAATTAGTAGATAAAAATATAGAGAAATTATTGGATAATGTCTACTTGTTTGAGAAAAAGTTGTTAGAACAAAAACAGAATAAAATAAATAGAGACACTAGAGATTTTGCAAGGGGCCAGGTCTTTACTTGGCCCAGGGAGGAGAAAATGGACAACACCAACACTTTTAATAAAATAAATGACAAAAGAGGTATAAATATGGAAAGAAAAAATGATAATATGGAGGGGTCTCTGAAACAGGATAATATGAGAAATGTTACTAAAGTAAATGAAAATGTTAATAAAGAAGCTAGTAGTGTTGTAAGTGGTACAGTGACCACTAACCACAACCTAGTAACAGTAGTAGCAGATGTGCACTGTGAACATAGAGACATTCACTTAGATAATAAAGAAGTTGGAGATGGTGTAAATGTAGATGAAGACATCCAAATAGGAAGAACAGAAAATACAACTAATGGTACAGAACAAAATAAAGTAGATCCAGTGCTTAGGAGGAAAATTATAAACTTTAATACAATAGATACAACTGAAATGACCCCTTTCCCCATAGGAGAGAAATGGAAGGGAGGGGGCAGGGACAGGTCAATGAGTCGAGGAAGACAAAAGAGGAGATATACAGATACGGAACCAATGGGGCCCACAATAAAAAAGATGTGGACCAAGAATGTCACTCATTAATATGGAATATATCAAGTAAAATATTAACAACAGAGGAGAAAGAAATATTAGAAAAGGGACTGACTTTTATACCAATGACTAAAAGTGACATAACAGAAACCATAACTGATTTAAAATTATTTGTGAGGAATGTTCAATTAAAAATAAGCCTAGGAGGAACATCAGGGGGGATTAACTGACTGTAGATTAAGAAAGCCAAGTACTTTTGTACCACAGTTACATCCCCTACTAGAGGCATATTCTAAGTTAGTAGAGGAAGAAATACATAAAAATAGTAAACAAAAATTTAATAGAGACCAAATGAAAAAGGGAATTTGACTTATAAAGCTCGGAAAACTTTACAGCTTTTAAAAAATAATCCAGATATAATGATTAGACCCGCTGATAAGGGTGGACCTACTGTAGTCATGGATATGGACAAATACATTTACAGTATGAAAATGATGCTAAGTGACACTAAATATTATAAGCAGATTAGTACGACAGATGTCGATCTAATTATTAATAATGTCACAAGGTGTATACAACATTTATACTTAGAAGGGAGAATATGTCAGGAACTATATGAATTCTGCCAAGTAGAGGAGCCCAGGATACCATGTATACAAGGGGTCCCTAAAATCCATAAAGATCCGGTTGAACCACCCATGAGGCCTATAGTCTCTGGGAGAGGATGGGTCACGGAACCACTATCATTATATGTAGAGTCCAAATTAAGACCAGTGGTTGAAACATATACATATATACTTAAAGATACCAAACAGTTTCTAACTATGTTGTACGGCTATATGGCAAAAGAAATTATAGTACCGCATTATTGGCTGGTTACTTTAGATGTAGTATCGTTATTTACCAACATTCCCAACCAGGCAGGCATTGAAAGTATACGTAAATGTTTAATACAAACTGATGTCTATACTATATCACAGGTAGATAGTATATGTTGCCTTATGAATGTAATATTGAATAATAATGTTTTCACATTTAAGAAAAATGTATATATTCAAAAGGATGGCGTGGCTATGGGCACATCATGTGCCAATAGCTATGCCAACCTCGTTATGGCTAATTGGGAACATGACTATTTGTTTATGTTGGAATCTTTTAAACAGGACGTAGCATTTTATGCTCGATTTGTCGATGATTTGTTCCTCATTTGGAAATCTGATTATGAACGGTTAGAAATGTTTGTTCAAGAGGTTAACTCACAATCTGTATTTTTAAAATTTACTATGACAGCATCTCAGGAGTATATATCATATTTGGATGTATTCGTAGAGAAAATAATGGGCGGATATTTAAATACTGGAGTCCATCGTAAGACATGCCATAGGAGTACATACTTGCACAGATCTAGCATGCACCCCAATTACATCTTCAAGAATGTTGTCAGAGGGCAGGCTATGCGTGTGTCAAGATTGAACTCCACAGATATAGGGTATAATCAGGAGATTAAGAATTTAAAACAACAATTTACTCAGAGATCATACAAAACGAGGGAGATAGATGAAGCCCTAGTTGATATAGATGAATTAAGGAAAGGGAGAGCATATCCATTTTTTGCAGACCAGAGTCACATACAGGTAGATTGTATAGAAAGACATAATTATAATATTGAAAACATGCGAATAGGAATATACTATACACAAGATGTAAATATAGTTAGGAATGCATATAGTAAGTATTGGGAACTCTTACAGGTGGACACTGCCATCTCAGAAGTAGTAGGGAAGGAGCCCAGATTTCTATATAAAAATAAGTTGAATTTATATAGGATGTTATGTGACCCAAATAGAGTGGATCATGAGAACATAGATCAGAGTAAGACAGTTAATACCAAACCATGTGGGAGATGCAAATTTTGTGATACAATAGATGAAACAGTAACATTTATACATCCAGTAACCCAAGAATTGTTTAAATTCCACTGCGAAGCAAATTGTGGGACTACACATGTGGTATATTTAGCTACGTGTCAGCTATGCCCAGCCTTTTATGTGGGAAAGACAGATAGACGGCTCAGGGACAGAATAAGGGAGCACCAGCACCTCTATAATATTAGAATAAATTCAGAGAGGAATGCATTGTCTAAACATGTAGCAATGACCTCTATCGGACATACATTTAAATTTAGAGTTGTGTATGTCAATAAACCCACTATGCACAGAGGCACTGTACGTAATACCACTGAATGCAATGAAAGTAAGTGGATAATCAAACTTAGGGCGGACCGCGAACCTGGACTTAATGATAGGGTTCCCATCAAACCTATGTTAAAAAATAGACAAATAAAGATTAAATGAATTTATGAACTATTGACCCCGAGTATTTAAAATGAAATTGGTGTATTCATGCTGTACGTGTATTTTTATATATATTATAAAAGTATGATATATTTATTAATATGCGCATGGGTATGTATTATACAATTTAGTTGGGCATAGTGGATAGTTGATCAAGTGTCCTTTAGGGTATATCAATACAGGAGTTCTGTTTGTACATTTGGCTGGCGTGTTTTAAGACATTAATTCGTTTATTTATATATGTATTTATATTTATATTATTATCGTAATTAATGTATTGGTGCCAAGCACCTGAAATGAAATTCAGTGCATTGAATAATGCATTTTTATAGATGTTATACATGTAGGCATGATGAATTCATCAATACATATGGATTATACAGTTTAGTTAGATATATCCAATGTTTTTATGCATATAATTAAGTGACACCAGTGCAAATGCTTTATCTGAGTATTTGGTTGGAGTCCTTTATGGTAAAACTTTTATATATGCATAATAATACATAGTATATTTTTATATATGCATATAATTTTAATATTTTAAGATGCATCGGTGCTAGTACAATTATTCCATTGTTAAAATTTTGCTACTTTTTGTGTGTTTATATTATATGTTTGCCTTTGCCATGTTAAATGTATATAGCGTCAAAAACGCGTACTAACTACAGCTATATATATATATATATATATATATATATATATATATATATATATATATATATATATATAGCATTTAGCATTTGCAATGTCCATTAGACCTAGCAAATGTATGCCGTTTTTGTGCGCAGACTGGGCAAGTATTAGCGTGTGTGCACAGCCACGATAAATAAAAAGTAGAATAGTTAGAAGGTGGTTTAATTATAATGCTAGTATTTTTACTATTTTTGTTAAGAATGATTTAGTTTTTATTGTAGAGTTTGCATATTGATGTTTTTAAAGTAATACAAAGGTTGAGCGTGATTTGAAAGCATGTAAGAGTTGATGGACTAATTAGAGGAAGTGACGTTATCCTTAAAAAGTATTATAAATGTATTTGAATTTTGCATCAGGTATAAGTGGCCTGATGAAGCCTACGGGTGAAAGCGCTAGCCAATTTGTTGTATATTAAATAAATATAAAGTCCTTGGATTATTTACTTGGTCGATCCGTTTTTTAGAAGGTGGAATGGAGTGAAATGAATATTGCTTCTTTTGAATAAGGGATCCATTGACCGAGTAGTGGAACGCTGTCCAAACTGATTTGTTTGCATACTGGTTTGCATGTTTTGGTCGAATGCACGGAATAGCTAGCTGGCGTAGTTTCAACAGTTTTGTTCAGCTAGTAGTAACCTACAAACACGTCGAAGGAAGCTGGGAATGCATTAAAATCTCAGGTTTGCATGGGAATCTTTTGGTAACTGTTGAAATATTTAAACTTTTAGCCTTTTGAAGCACAGAAAGTGCCTTTGGCAACATAGTAACAGTAGCGATACAGTGGAATTGCATCTGCTTTATGTTGGAGAACTTCAGAACACTTTGCTTGTTTGGTAACTTTTAGATGACTTATTAATCATTTAACCTTTTGCTCTTGGTGTACAGACTACATATTTGATACTGTTCAATGGTCGGAAAACGTTGAAATTGTATCTGCCTTACGCTCTTTGTTCAAATTTATTTTTTAAATCCTTGTCTTATTAGGAGCGTATTCAACAGCCAATATTTATATTTTCATATTTATTACTATATTTATTTATTTATTTTATTTTATTTTACATTTGTTAACTGGGATGGTTCGACTGGATTAATGTTCATTTTCAGTGGTGGCCCGGGGAGAAAATCTCCAAGGTACATGTACACAATACAGTTGTCAGAACAATTGGTGTACGGCATTTACACCCAGGTTACATTTACACATAGCTTACAAAACAAAGCAATACAACACCACATAACGCCTGAGGCTTAAACATCAATGCAAGTATGTATAAACAGGTAGTAACAGCATATTACCTTCAGGATTAAGAATATATTGAGTAGTTTTAGTTATGGTTTTGACCATTGTGATATTGAGAGGGGTGGCTGAAGAGAGTACACTTATAGAGGAGAGGCATGTGAGATGGACAGGGTGCTAGTCAGGGTTGGTACATGGACATATCCAGTGTGATTTAAGGTAATATTTAATCTTGTTTTTGAATACGGTTAGTGAAGATTCTAGGGTCAGGTCTGGTGGTAGTGAGTTCCATATCTTTCCGACAGAGCCAGCAAAGAGAGAGTTACCAGCAGCATGGTTGGATTTTACTGTTTGAACTAGGAGTTTGGTGGCAGAGCAGAGTGGTTGATTGTTGCTGTAGGGGCAGATCATGTTTTTTAGGGCAGGGGTATTTTCTAGCCGGTGGAGGATTTTATGGTAAACTAAGAACTGGTTGAGTTGTAGAAGTTGAGGTAGTTCAAGCCAGCCTAGGAGATTTAGGTTGTGGCAGTGGTGGGTTCAGTAGGGTGTGCCAGTAGCAAATCTGGTGATATGGTTGTAACAAGATGATAATTTAGTGAGATCAGTTTTGCTCAGGTAAGATAAAAGAGGAGAGGCATAGAGAAAGGTAGATAACAGATGGGAGTGGGTGATTGCAATTCTTGCAGGTGGGGTTAGGAATGATTTGATCCAATAGAGAGAGCCAATTTTTTTATTGATGGTTTTTATAGTTTGATTGATGTGCATGTCGAACCTGAGATTGTTATCAATTGTGACACCCAGGAGTTTAGTTTGAGTTTCTGGGAAGATAATGGTCCCATTACTAGCTGTTATGTTGAAGAGGGGTGGGGTGGACCTACGTGTAGGGGAGAAGAGGAGTAACTTAGTTTTGTTGGGATTTAGGATTAACTTAGTTTTGTTGGGATTTAGGATTAGTCGTTTGTTAATTGCCTTGCAAACAGTACATTTTGCCACACACAGTCCTGGGTTCAAATCCAGTTGTGTGTAGAAGTAAATGTACAGTATTGTGAAGGCAGCAATTAATGACGAGTCATGCACTCTTTATTCACACAATGCATTTCAAATGGCATGTCTGCTTTTCATTGACTGAAGGCACAGGCCTGTAGGTTGGAACACACCACATATCCCTATAGCAAAACTATATGTGCATAAAGTGTCACATCATGCATTAATAGGCATTCACAGAGAATGTCAATGCAGGTACTGCAAATGAGGGCCACTAATATCAGAGCACACCACACAATCCTTCCAAAGTCACTGTGCAGATTATCACAGCTGCACAGCTAACATATGCATTGGAAGTCCTACTTGTAACAAGGCCTGCCCTCATGGAAGCTGCAAATTATTACCAGACTGTAACACATGGCCTGGCAGTTGCCCAATGGTGGACATATTTTTATATTTATACCCCATCTTATCCAAGAACACACCAAACATGTTGCCTAGTACTCTGTTAGTGATACAGTTGCCTAACATACTTATCTTAAACACATGCCTTATTTGGAGTGGAAAGGATAGCCTCACTCTGGCTCTGTCTCTACAACAAGGCTGACACAGCTCCCACAGTTAATCCTACAGCTTGTTGTCCTCCAAAGTGTTCACACACTCTGCCTATGTCTATTACCTGCAGCAGCACCTGCAGCCTGTACCACACACATCTCTATGCAAAGGTTTCTGCTACAGATCTACCCTCTGCGAAGATGTAGCCTTCTCACCCCAGTAGTGTCCAGCACAACATATCAGAAAGGGGCTGTAATCTACACAAAGGCCTTATATAGTGTAAAGTGGTTGCATGTCATTGGCTGATGATAGTGCAATTCAGCTGTGTTGACTGCAATTAGTATTTCAGTCCCACTGATTGGTTTAGAGGCAATCATCTGCTGATGAGAAGCATGTTTAAAAGGCAATCAGCTGGCTATACCCCATCTTACCCAAGAACACACCAAACATGTTGCCTAGTACTCTGTTAGTGATACAGTTGCCTAACATACTTATCTTAAACACATGCCTTATTTGGAGTGGAAAGGATAGCCTCACTCTGGCTCTGTCTCTACAACAAGGCTGACACAGCTCCCACAGTTAATCCTACAGCTTGTTGTCCTCCAAAGTGTTCACACACTCTGCCTATGTCTATTACCTGCAGCAGCACCTGCAGCCTGTACCACACACATCTCTATGCAAAGGTTTCTGCTACAGATCTGCCCTCTGTGAAGATGTAGCCTTCTCACCCCAGTAGTGTCCAGCACAACATATCAGAAAGGGGCTGTAATCTACACAAAGGCCTTATATAGTGTAAAGTGGTTGCATGTCATTGGCTGATGATAGTGCAATTCAGCTGTGTTGACTGCAATTAGTATTTCAGTCCCACAGATTGGTTTAGAGGCAATCATCTGCTGATGAGAAGCATGTTTAAAAGGCAATCAGCTGGCTATGCGGAACCAGTTTGTATGAGACTTTCCTCACACAAAACACAATTTTGTGAAACCTTTACTATCACCACATATCAACAGAGGAGTGGTGTACTCCATCAGGTATGTAACTGATTTTGTGTACAACATGATGCAGATGGGTGAATAGACTTATGAGGAATAGGGATTATGGCATTAAGCCTGTCTTAGACCTGTGATAATGACATGTCATTGATCTCCTGCTGTCTTACACCTACACAGGATGTACAATACATCAAGGGTGCATTGTCATTTGTCATTGTGGCACACTGGTCTCATTGGACTGTCCCTTTATAGTGGTTGTAATAGCACACTTCTATTTTTGTGGCACTGTTCTTATGACATATTATCAGGGGGTTGCCCATAGGGGACACACCACAGTAGACTTGAGTGTTGGGTGTATGACCATACAGCAGTATCTGTCATAGCACACATGGGAATACCTGACTATTGCTACTATCTCAGTTGTATCCACACACTTAGTATGTTTGCACACTGTGAAGTATAACATGTGTGACCAAGCAGTGGATAGTGCCAGCCATTTTGTCCTTGCTGTATCTCTACATAGTGTATTTCCAAGTATGAGATCCTGTAATGTGTTCCCCTTTTGTTGTCTTTTAGGAATCATGTACCCTAGATGCCATGCACCCTTCTCTGATGTGGTAAATGAAACTATACTGAAAGGTCTAAGGCAACATCATCACATCCTACTGTACAGGGGGAGGCAAAACAGGGAATAGCAGACCTTGCCCATGATGTGAATGGCACGGACCATCAGGGCAGGACATATGAGCAGGTTCAACACAGCACAACAGATATGATCAATGCTGCATGACGAAGACCAGCAGATGTAGTCAGGGATCATGCCATCACCAGTGGAGGGCCTGCAGTGGAATAACCACTCTCAGCCACTGAGGAATTCCTGGCAAACTAGGCACACATGACAGCTCTCAAGCATCCATCACACCATACATCATGGAGGTGGGTGCCACAATTTCCACAGCAGATAAGCATGCAGGTAGGCTTATTGTTATCAGCATTGTAACACTGTAGCAGTCAGTGTGTCAGACTGTCAGGACTTTGTTCTTTGGGGGTGAGGGTTTCAGTTGTACTCACATACTCAGAATGTGACCAATACAACAAGTAACATAGTGGGTAATGTAAATGTGAGATATATGGATGTATTACCTTGTTGTGCTGCAACATGCATTAGTACTGTTATTACCTTACCCACAACTTTTCACGGGTCCATCAGGTATTGGCCAAGGCCGTAGTCCTGCTCCTGGTAAGCATGACATTGTTTTGTTAAGGAACATTTATATTCTATTAAAGTTAAGGGCCAGAATAATGCCCTATTTAAACATATTTTGTATGTAAACAGAGTAGAATGTTTTTATTTTCCAGTCTGGAACAGGTACCTAAGGATCTTAGAGGGGGGTAATCACAGCAGTGTAGTTGAACAAAATGAAACACTTTGGCAGTGACAGTTAAGAGCAGATAAGCCTCCTGGTTTAAATGAGGCAATTACTCTAAAATGCCTCTTAAAACACAAAAGGTTGAAAGGAAAATAAATTAGGCAGTGAAACGTGTATTTCAATATATTTGTTTAGATAGGTGTACTGGGTTTTTCTATGTTGTTTCATAAAGTATAGTTTCATATTGATTAATTAAATGCTAAATTTTACTGGTCAAGTCTTACTTGATTTACTTGAAGTGATTGTAATAAAGATCTTGAGTTAAGTGTGTATTTTCTTCTGAGGAAGTCTTTTTTGGATGAAAGTGAAGAAGAAAAATGTTTGACCACTAATCCAGTTGTGGGTCTTTGTTATTATGAGTATTGGTGGATTTTGTGTACACAATAGTGCAGGTATTTAAGTACCACTTTTTTCTTTCTTATTACAGGTGATGGGGGGGTTGGTGTTGTCCCCTACACAACCTGATGTCAGTGTCTCTTCAGATTCTGATGATGATGGTGGCCCCAGTGAGGCACAGGTGGGAGTGTTGGGGGCTGAATCTGTCCCAGAGGTAGACATCCTTCTTCTGCCTCCATTGTCACTGCACACAGTCAGTATGGCCACACATACACAGTCCTTGGAGGCCACAGATATTGGACAGTCAGAGGGTGGGGACATTGAACAGGAAAGTGTGGCAACTATGGCTCCAGTGAGTGCAGACACTGGCCGTAGCCATAGAGCTGGCAAGGTTCCACACAGATGGATTGACAGGGGTGCTTGAAAGAAGCCTGCTGTCCATCCGCCACCTGTTGCAGGTCTCACATCACAGGTCACTCGGCGCATGTTTTGCGCCATCATGGAGGCACAGGCATGTTCTGAATGGAACACCAGATGTATGCTTAGGGTTATGGATGCAGCACAGTCTGACATCAGTGACTGCCTCCACTGCATTGGTGACACCCTGGATCGATTGACTGATGCAGTGGACAGAAGGTGGGCTGGGACAGTGTTCGTCTTGGTCTGCACATTGTCTATGCTGGAACATGTGGTTGGAGTTGAGCATCGGACTCATAGACATAGGTCAGAAACCCCATCTGCTGAGAGTACATGTGGCCATGCACAATCACGCTCCTGCAGTGGCAGTACATCAGTTGCTACAGAGAGGAGTGTGCTGTCCACATCATGATGTGGCAGGCCATGATCTCATGGTCCTGGGTGTTCCCCTGGGGGACACAGTCCCAGCAGACAGCAGTCACCGTCAGGTATTAGCACCGCTTCTGACCTCAGGCATGGAGGTGCCAGTGCAACTCCTGGCAGAGCAGTTCCCGTATTTGGAGCCGGAGATGGTGAACTGTCAATTCTACCATGTACAGTCCAAAGCTGTCAAATACACACACATGTAGGGCTAGTACTGAGTTTGACTGTGTACACACACACATACACTCACACACCACTGTCAAAAGCAGGTCACCTACAGACACACATGGCACCTTTCCATGGTCCATCTTACCTGCTTCCCTTCTTGACTCACACACATGCTGTCAACCTTTTGGGACAGCCTAGGCCTCATGCACCCCCACACAACAGTCAACACCCTTTGCAAGTGATGATACCTGTGCCACATCCCTGTCATCCTCACCATCAATGTAGTGAATTAAAGCTATGTGTCTGAATCACAGGGTGACTATATTAGTTAACATGTACTTGTGTAATGCAGTGTTGTTTTGCCATGTCATACATAGTGCCTAATGACAGATACTGTTTGCTGGCATTTGTCATGAGTAAGCCCCATACTTCTATGTACTTATGTTGTATGATGTTGTAATGGCTGTATAGTTATACAATGACAGGTGTGTCATGGACCTGTTTCTGTTTCAGGAGTCTGTTGGATAACCCATGGATATATGGATACTTAGTGGCAGTAAAGCAGCACAGGATGGCATGTCAGCACAGCACAAATATGTCTTTGGCAAGGTACAGCACTATAAGTGCATGGCTCCATAGGTTCATATATATATAACAGGCTAACAAGGACAATGGGGGCATTGAGCATACTCATGCATCCCTAATCTGTGAACAGGTCTGCTACCCTTGATAAATTTCAGCAGAGTTTTGGGAACACACATCTACAAGCTGTCCTGATGGAGATGACCCATGTACAAATATCCTGTGTCCAGTACAGACAGTTGCCCGACACCAGTTATGATTGGCATGTTCTGCATCCCATTTTATAACCTGCACATGCTGTGTCACAGCAGATGTGTGCTTCACATGCATGGGGGCCTATTTCATGTAGGGTGTACTGTCTGTGTTACATACCTGTCTCTCCAGCATGTACTATGTATACCACAGTGATGTTGTAGGCATGTAGAACAAGTGAGACATGTGTTAGTCCTGTCATGGATATGTAGGAAATACACAGTGGGATTTGACACTTCCCTGTATGAAGCCATACACATTCCCTCCAAAGCATGTAGGAAACAGACTACACATGTACGGCCATGACACGCACTCCATAGGACAAGATATCTACACTGTGTATTGATGTACCATGGAACCTGTGTGGCTGCTACAGGTGTACGATATGCCTGTTTAGTGACATAGCAAGGGTGCCATTGCACGCAATGATAGGTATGATGACTGCCACATTCAGTATAACAGTGACAGTCTGGGATGTATATCCAAACCTGTTGGTATAGACTGTACAACAGTGAATGCATCTCCACATCTTACCAGCCAGTGAGAGTCAAAGGCTACCTTACTCTTTGTCTCCATGTGTAATGGCTCAACTGTGTGCGGTGTGCGGACACTACAATATTTTGCAGGATTGGATGATTTCCCACAGGATAGTATTGTGCAGTTGTTAGCAATTAGTCTTTGTCAGTGGCTCAGAGTATAACTGACTGTATCTTAGGCCATCCTGGATAACTGTTGGTTCTGTGTGGGATTCTGTGACAGTTCCCAATATGCAATCACCTGCTAATGTACTCAGTCAGAGGTCACTGACAGTGGCTGCAACTGCAGAGAGGGAATAGGTAGATGGAGTAGACCAATAATGGAGGATGGTGAACTCCACTGGTGACTGGGGTCATCGCAGCATAGGTCTCTTGATACTATCTTCCCAGAGTATGACTGTCAGAAACTTGCCTATCCACCAGCTGACATAACACTCTGTACATGACATACACCATTTCCAGCAAGGCCTGCTGGCCTAATATTGTCATACACCTTGTCAGATCATGGTTGGTGGAGTGAGACATATGTCTGATATTCACATTGCATAGTGTAACAGTCAGTGGGCTCCACCAGTTACAGTCGGTAGGCATGATCTGGCCTTGAGCAAAAGTAAGTATTTGGTCCATTGTCAGTAGGTGTACAATAGTGTCAGTGCTTGTATCCATGCTAACTTCTATCATGGTATTTCAGGTGACATGACTCAGAGATCTGAGGACACCACTTGGCACTACATGCTAGTTGTCCTCTGTGCAAGTAAGTATTGCAGTTGCTTTTAGCATATTACAAGAACAGAGTCATGCAAGGTGTATGTACAGAGCACAGACAAACATGTTAGGGAAGTGTAATATCTACACTCTCTGTTGCTTAGTCATGTAGAGGTTCACTTGCCCAAAGCATGGTCCAAGTCCTTACTTACAATACCCTGAAGTAGTGCTATGACATCCACATGGGGAATCAACGTAGTGCATCATGTGTTTACCAATATGGGTGACCAGTACAGTCCTCCTAGTATGAGGTCCTCCCTGGTGGGATCTGGCTACAGATCAGTCTCCTTAGAACTACCAGCATGTACTTCCCCTTGCAGACAATACAGACATATATGTCAAGATAGCCATTTATTACATCCTATGGGATGGTTGACATAGCGTGACTGCATTTTCCCTTCAGATGTGACAGGCAAGTATGCAGAGCTCTATATCCATGCATTATGTCAGCAGCATTATAACTGCATGACATTGGCTGTATGTGACAGGAGGGACGTAGGCTCATCATGGCTCAGCAAACCTGAATGGTGGACAACTGCCATTATCAGACTGTACAATAACAGGTGGACAGTGCTGTGTGACAGTTGTGGTGAAGGTGCCCCCCCTAACATGGAGACACTTCCTCTCAGCTAAAAGAAGCACATAGTGCTGTTTTGATGTTGTGTAGGCATGGTAAGTGACAAAAGTAGCCACCCACACAAAGTAGAACCACAACGCACAGTGTAGTTACATGTGTGACCTCAAAGGACAGACCTAGATTGTCACTGACCTCTTATACGTCATGATACCACATATGATGGGTCTGTACTCATATCTAACCTGTACACCCACACTGTCTGCATCAACTACACTCCCTTGTCCCCACCACATGTGACACATGACATTCCTACAACCTGTCCCATAACTTACATATTGACAGAGCAGTTTGTAACTGGCCACTCATTGGAAGATACACAGCATCTATTGCACATGCTAACATTCCCGACTGTATCCCACATGTGATCTGACAAGGATCACTAACACCACTGGGAAACCCTTGAAATCATACTGATGCTACTGGCTGCACTCCCACTGAGTGGATAATGGCAACTGTTATACCCTTGCAGAGAGGTGGTGCATCCACTGATCAACATAACTATACACCTCTTTGTCTGAGTATCCATATCTGTATGCCTGTAGGGGCGATCATCATGGAGCTGATCAGCACACATATATGTGTTCTACACACAGATTACTGTACACAGTTTGGATGTGTGACAGTTCTACACACAGGTGACTGTACACAGTTTGGATGTTTGACAGGGGGAGCATGATTGTTACATGTGGATATTTCCAAGGCAGTCACCATGGGCCTGGGTGAGGGTACATCAGGGCATACAACTCCATAGACTGAGCCAAGCCATCTGACTATATCCCTGCTCAGGCAACATTTACAAAGCACCCACTTAGGCATCCATGATACTGTCATTGTAGGGGGTCACTAATTGAGCCATATGCAACACATGGATATCTGCCTCCAATAGCTGATCTGTAACCAGCAGTGCTCAACAGGGCACAGTCCTAAGTCATCTACTGCTTGGAATCCATTTAACCACAATACATGTGACTACTGACTGAGTGTGGCTAACAATGTTGGCTAATGCCTGCAAATTGTGAGTAGTCATAGAGTATCTGTGGTATGTCACTACCCTACAAGAGGGTATTGCGAACACATGCCTGTTGATATACTAATGGCCATAAACTCCATGCAAATATATATGTAGTATCATTTCCATCAGTTAGACCTATGTGCCTGGTAAGTCGTACATCAGCCAAAACATGTGATGCACATACTCTGGGGTGAACGAACTGGGTACACAGACCTGGCTGCACAGGTTTACACCTAATGTGTGTCAGATCACCATGTCTCTACAGTGGTATGGCAGGAATCATATGGCATAGCTGAGGCCACAGTCACCTGTAAGTGACATGCTCATAAACTCCAAGTACTCTTCCCTCAGCATGCCAATATCTGAGTGCAATAACCATTTGGTGATGTACCTTTCTTAGCAGTACTGGCAATTGCAGACAACAGTATGGTCCCTCACAAGGACACTTCATGTCTTCAGTATGTGTTCAGTAGGGATCATGTGCAATGAGTGTCTTTGTCACCTGTGGCATGTAGAGTACTTAGAGGTGATCTATGCCTTGTATAAAGGACAATGTGTGACCATGCTTGATTGCATATGCTATGTAGGAGGCACAGCAGATGGATAACTCACTGTAAGGACATTAACCTCATATGTGATGTTAGTATTACATGTTTGTGGGAGAGATTTGTCTAGCAGAGTTAAACACTCCCTTAAAACAGAACCCTGCCTAATGGCACACAGAGCACCTCAGTGCACCACAGTACCTGTCATCTGTATGATTGGCTGGGTGACCATCATCTGAACAAGGGGCATCTGCCTGTGTCCCTCTTAGGCTGGGGCAATATGTGTTGATCCTGTAACTAGGGGTATAAAGATATCTATGATTGTGAGGGCTGTATGGCCATTATGCTAGTGAAGTTCAAACATCCTAAAGTTTCATAACATGATATAAAATATTCTAAACAGGCTCACATACAAACATGGCTACATTGAGGCTAGCACCAGTTCCAATCACTGCATACAGGACACACCAAGGCACACACATAGTGCAAGTTGGCTGTATTTAGATGAGAACAATTACCTGTGTAATGGTACACACTACAGATCACAGTACGTGATGCCTGCAACACACCTCATGGGTGCTAGTACTATCAGTTCAGGACATATTATGCTTGATGAGATCAGCAGTGCTTGTTGTGGTCAGTCCTTTGGGGGGGCACATCACATGCTGCAAATAAAATACTGCAAAACCCTACCTATTTCTAAGTTACCAAGCTGATCATGTTTATGCCATCTGGATATACACATACACCAAGTAGCCTGGAGTGAGATTAGAACCCCTACCTATCTAGTTCTTACACACTATAGATCACAGTATATATCACACACACCATGGCTTAAGTCTGATACTATGTTGTCAGCTGGTATTCTTAAGATGGACGACATCATCAGGCCTTGTAGAAGAGGGCAGTTTGGAAGGCAGCAGCAAGTTACAGGGCCAAAAAGTGCATAACCATTGCAGGTGAATAGCCTGTCAGTTATTTTGCAGGGGTATACACACATGGACATATGCCTGGAGTGAGATTAGAACCCCTACCTATCTTGTCTTATTTACTATATACCACACTACTTATCACAAGCACCACAGGGTGAGTCTGCTGTATATGTGATTGCAGACACAGTGTTTGCACACTGCACAAACTGGGCTTGTGTTGAACAGCATCTGTGGCCGGCAGAGTGATATTGCTTCATACTGTTATCCACATCTAGTATCCTAGCAGTGGGATAACTGCTATTATCCTATCTATGTGTGTAGAGTTACCAGTATGGCCATAGGTGGCTGCTTGCAGTTAGATAGGTAAACCTGTGGGCAGGAACATTGTGCCCTGTCCATGTGTGGTTGACAACATTGTACATTACACCACCTGCTCACCTGCGTCTGTCTATGTGGTGACATCCAACAGATAGGGGTCTGTAGGTAAGTGGATTATGTACTGTTGCACTCTTAGTTTGGATCCTTTGAGCAACAGTATGAATGTGTGATAGTGCAGATTTATGCACCGTTTAGGGTATGTAGGACAATACAGATCTCCACATGCATATTTATGTAATTAACAGGGATGTATACATAAATGTAGCTGTTTGTGTGTGTGTGTGTGTGTGTGTGTGTGTGTGTGTGTGTGTGTGTGTGTATGATATGTAGATATATGGGGACAGTCTATGCATCATTGTGATATACATAGCTATATATATCTGTATATATCTATTTGACACTACATAGCAATAGATATACTATGCATGTGAGAGAGAGAGAGAGAGAGAGAGAGATAGTGACAGATGGATATGTATACATTTATGTCTGTATGTATAGACATATCTATACATAACAGATCATTCTGATGATGGGGCAATAGAATTGCGCTCATTTTAACTAAGTGTTTGGGCATCCCCAGTAGGACTGTCAGTACCTATAAAGTGATTCCAGGCCACACCTACCTGTACTCCAGTCTGGGATTTTGTATGTTACAGACTATACCTCTCAAATGTCTAGAGTTTCGTAGACTGTCCAGAGTTTTGGCTCATAATTTTGAAGTGTTCCTCATAAAATTTGTGGTTTTCTGGCAAATCACTTGGATGAAATGAGGACTGAAATCACTAAATAATGAGGCAGAAATGGAAATACAGAAGCCAGGAAATGGCCCCTAAATTTGTTCAACGCAAGCGTTTTCATCTCAAACAATTATTATTTTAAGTTGTATTTGTTATGATATAGTGTAGTATGTATTGGAATTTTTTATATATTTCTGTAAATATTAATTGGGATGTTGCCATGTAATTAGTCATATGTATTTTAGCAAAGTATTTTGAATTAGGGACTATCTGATGAAGTCTTGCCATTGTTTGAGATGAAAGTGCTTGTCTTGAATAAATTTGGGGACCATTTCCTGGCTTCCATATTTCCTTTTGTGCCTGAAAGTGTCTGTGGACTTGTTTATTCTTTGCGATCACTAAATAATGACATACATTTGAGTTTCTAATTTCAAATCCTTTAGAAAAATGTCTGTTGAAACAAGCTTTGTTATTCTAGCAACTTTTTAAGTTTAAGAGAGCAGTATTTAAAATATGCCCCCATTTGTGGGCCTTTGTCCCCCCATTTTGTCTGGCTTTGTCCAGATTTCTGGCACTAAGAGGTTGAGAGGTATGTTACACACATTGGCATCTGTCTTTGTTTCTACAGTACTGCACTTCACTCAAAATGTCTATGGCATTTCCCAGCTGTCTGCTGTACTTAATATGTGACTGAGGTTCATAATGTTACACCACACACAGAAAGAGAGTATCTGAAAACACTGACCTAATAATACCTCACGTGCAAACAGGGTTGCCAGATTTGTAAAGGGACAGGTAACGACAAAAAAAAAGGTCCTTCACGCTAAGTGACGACCAAAAAAAAAAAAGATCTTTAATGCAGAACATCAGGCAGTTCTGCATTAAACAGAAGTAACTCCATTTTGCAATTTTTGATTGGCCCGTATGGTGGTATACGAGCCAATCAAAAAATCACACAGTGGAGCCTCTTCTGTTCAGTGTGGAACACCAGGCATTTCTGCATTAAACAGAAGTGGCTCCACTTTGCGATTTTTGATGGGCTTGTATACCAGCATATGAGCCAATCAAAAAAAAAAAAAAAAAACAAAGCAGAGGCTGCTTTTCCAGGATTTTAACCAGAAGTTCAGGACTCAGGATTGGGTTGCTCATCCCGGGACAGTCCCACTCAAATAGGGATGTCTGGCAACCCTGCGTGCAAAAGATGTGAATACTTCCAGATTAGAACCACCAACACCATCACCCATACTAACTTCCCTAATCCACTGAGCCACACAGACTGCCAGACAGAAAGGAGTAATTCGTCACACATTCAACAGCATAGATATGTACATTGTTATTTCTGCTTTACATGGGACATACAATGTGTGTTACAGTACTATGTTACAGCCCTGAGATTGCCTGGTCTGCTGATATACCATTGCTGACTTACTGTTAAAGCTGTTATATGAGAACACTGCTGTATTGGGGGTGGGGGAACAGCAGCACATGATCTGCTGGGATAGACAGTAGTCCAAATATCATGTGACCCCACTGTTTAACATCTCCCTTGACTGATGTAGTGAATATTCCAACCATGAGGCCTAGTGATTATTAGGGGATGCATACTATTGGACTGGATATCAATAGCCTCTTGTGGATGTTACAGCTGTCCAAATAGCCCACTATATTTCCTTGCATAAATGCAACAGATCCATACATACGATACCATAATACCATATTATATTAATCTTGACAGGAAGTGTGAAGGTTAGAGACTTACCTTTGAGAATGTAGCAGTTTACAGAACTGTAGTTCATGCCTGCTCTGTGTGATGCAAGCAGTACACAGCCAATACATGGATAGGTACAGGTTGTGTGAGTTACCTGGCATCAATAATTTTACTATATGTATGGGAGTAGGAATAAGGTGTCAGTCCCTAGGGCTTTAGGTTGTCAGTGAAAATGCTGTGCATTGTCTCTTAGCCAAAGCCAGGGTATACTGGGCATGCTTATGTCTGCCTACAGGGACATAATCAAGGGGTTCCTCCTCCAAGTCCTCCTGTGAGTGTGGCTGTGGTGACCTAGGCACTGGTGGGGAGCTCTGTATCCCTTCCCTTTGCTGATCCTGCTGCAGCTGTTTCTGCAGGATCATATTGAGTAGCACGGCACATACTGTGGATATCTGTGCACATGTGGCTGGAGTATACTGCAGGGCTCCACCAAATATATCGAGGCACTGGAACCGTGACTTTAGAAGCCCAAACACATGCTCTATGATGTTCCTAGCATGTGCGTTTGCCTCATTATGACATTCTTCTGTGTTTGTGTGTGTATTTCTGATGAGTGTCATCATCCATGGTTCCAGTGTGTAGCCAGCATCCCCCAGTAAATGGCCCTGTGGGATGTCCCCCCAGCAAACATCTGGTACAGCTGTGATGCATGCCAGACATGGGAGTCATGATAGCTGCCAGGGCTGCCACCACACACATTTATGATAATGCCCTGGGCATTGCACACGAGCTGGCAGTTTAAGGAGTGGTACTCCTTGCGGTTGATGTAGATTCTACACTTCTCACCAGGTGGTGACTTGATGTGTATATGAGTGCAATATATGGCACCTAGTACCTCAGGGTACTGTACTACATGGTAGAAGTGTTACATATTCCTGGCCCTTACCTCAGTGGTGAGTGGAAAAGAAATGTGCTCACTGGCATCCAGGAACTGGTGAAGTACCCTAGATGCTGATGCCTGTGAGACCCCCATCATGTCCCCAGTTGGTCTTTGGACAGTAGCTATAGCTAGTATCCTAAGGGCTACACATACCTTTGTTTCCACTGTGATGGGTTCCCCTCTGTTGGCTCTGGGTCTGAGTTGAGGGAGGCAGAACTCAGTGAGTTCTTGTAGTATGTCCCTCTCCACCCTTTAGGACTCTACAATCTCCAGCTCATGTATCCCCTGGAAGGTTACCCTGGGCCTGAAAACTCCTTTCCTTCTCTGCCTAGGCCTATTGTCAGCAACAGCAGCATTGACTTCAGCATCTAGCACATACAGATGTAGCAGACCTGCAGCAGCCGCTAGCATTCTTTCAGTTAAAATTCCCAAGTCTGTACTCCAATGGTGCAGAGTATGGGGGAAAAGTCAGATTGTAGGGTGTATGCATACTTTATAGTGCTCTGCTGTTGGAGCAGACTGTGTGATTGGCTACCTATGAAGCATTCCACCTGCCTAGTATATCATTAACATTACTTAATGGCCCTAGTTTAAGTTAAGCAGGGGGAAAAAAACTGAAACTGCAAAATCATAGCTAATGGCATATTTGTATTATTCCTTTTTCCTCACTTCCAGCTGAATAGCAAATGAATGGAAATGCAATTAAGATGACGTTATGTGTACTTCTAAAACAGGTAAAGAATGCATTGTGGATTAAATAAAATCGTTACCCTATCAACTCCTGCAAAGGATATATGTTAGAGCACTGTGTACCTCAAGGAGGCAGGGTCAGGGAACTACTGAGCCTCTTATTCATCAGAAGTGTTGCTGCTATGACAACACTGCACTTTGTCCATTTTAGTAAGACCAGCTTTGTGCAGGCGAGCCAATAGCTAAAACAAGTGGGTAGCATTATCAATAGGCAGTGAATAGCTGATATTAATTGCATGTTCTCTTCTTAATATTTGCTTACAAAATTCTTATGTTTTTTCATTGATAATACTAATGCTTCTTTCAGCCACACCTGAATTAATCTGACCTTGTTGAAATGGAGAAACTGCAAAGTTGTCATTACAGCAAAATTCTTGACCAGTAAGTTCAAAAGTTCCCTGACATTTCCCCCTTGAGGCATATAGTACTCTTGAAGGTATCCTCTGCAGAAGTTCTGAGCAGTTATGGAAATAAATTTTCAATAGATTATACATCGCTTCAAGTGCTCAATATATGTTTGAAAGTACCCACTGCTAATGCTGTGCAAACATCTAATGCTTAATTTATTATTTTTTATTTATAATTAAGTTATGCATATTGCTAAACTTGATCAAATTTGTTATACTGTACAGATGGCAATATGGCAGTGGGCAACAGCTACAAAAACACTAAATATTAAATTGTAGTAGCTTACAACAATCACATAAATTGCTAAATACATTTGCATAAAAAATGCATTGACCTCCAGGCTCCAGCAGGTCCACCAACACTTTGAAGATTTTTATACACAGTAAATATTGCACTAATAATGAAATTGTCATACTTGCTATAGATCTCAGGTCAGCTGTCTTGTACCTCTACACCTACTGGGCAAGCTGGATTGAGTGTTGGCTTTGTGGGCCATTATACCAGTGCCTGCACTGCCCTCCATGCCTGTGGATGTCAGTAACAGATGACAATTCATTACGTGAATCAGTCCAGGTGTCTTGTGTTTTCAATGGACCAGAAATATGTTAGTCCAACCTGTCCCAGTATGATACCTTCCACAGATACAGAAAGACTTTTGTCTCTTACATGCATCAGATTGGGACCCTACCCTGACCTTTAACATAAGTAGTCATATTTGAATCCAGGTTCAATGGGTGTGAATCACACCCACTGCAATGTGATGTCAGCAGTTCATGCAGCTAATAGCTGCACTCATACTCACTTAGTGCCAAAATGCTAGTGCATAAGCAATGGAAATGTATGTGCACCAGCTTAACACAAAAAAGATGAGATTGAAGCAGTCCAGATGCATGTTCATAGGTTAATACAGTCTCATTATGCTCCTGATCTGTGAGGATTGTATAAATGTTAACCATTCAGCCCCTGTAGTATATGTACAACTTCCCACAGGTGGAAAGAACTAGTGAATTTTTAGGGCCCATAAGTATGAAGAAGTAGTGAATTTTTGGAAGTCAATATGCTTCCTCTATCCAAAAGGGACAAGGGTGCTAAACCAGAGATGAATTTGCAATTTCTCATCCACTCATCCAAGTTGCCTGTGAACAGAGTAGGAGATATGTTTGGTTTTATGTGGGGTGGAACGAAGTTCCATAGAAAGTAACTTTTTGTGATACGTAGTATCCTTCCAGCATGTTTTATTTATGTTGTAGAAGCAATTGACAGGAAATGAGTCAGTGTTTCTGACATTATTGAACTTACAAATGTATAAGTTGAAAGGATAGGGGCAGATAAAGCTCCATATGCTAGGCAAAGGTTACCTCACAGAAGCCTGTAAGATACTGAGAAGAGGGATAGGGCTTGAAGTCGATCAGCATAGCTTTTATGATTTTGGCCCTTGATTTGGTGACAGAGTGATGTGGATCTTCTAATTGTGACAGGTATTTGAACAGATATATACTGAAGGAGCACTGTGCTCAATAATCAGTCAAGTGAGTGCCGAATGCAGTAGAATGATCACATCCCAATGATGTATAATAACTTGTCACGTTCGCTGTGGTACAGAATTATTTATGACAACTGGCACACTTGATGAGATGTGTAGTACTGCAGTTCATAGTGCTATGTGTAGACAAGCCTCATTTACATAAGAAATTTGAACTTGAAGCAAAACTGCTGAAACTTTCTGTGTTGCCATTTTGTGCTCTGTTAGTTACTACGTGTATGTGAAGACTGACAGAAAGCCACAACGAAAGCCTCTTGTTTAAAATAGATACAGTTAATGTCAAAATTACTGGGTTCAACACTTTGCTGTTAATAGAGGAATCTTTTGAAATATTTTCTTAAGTACTGGTAAAGTGAAAATGTTTAACTATGAAGTATACTGGCATTGCTGCATAGAATATCACTTTTTAATGTGCTGTACTTAAATAAATAAATATATACACATATGTGTGTGTTTGTATATATATATATATATATATGTGTGTGTGTGTGTGTGTGTGTGTGTGTGTGTGTGTGTGTGTGTGTGTGTGTGTGTGTGTCTGTGTGTTGAATATATCACTGAGATTATTTGGTTAAACTATTCCAGGTTTGATATGGCTCCCTACATGGATATATTATCTGCAGTTGCTACAGTTGAAAAGATAAATCAAGAGCAGCTTTTATTACCTAATAAAACACTTGGCTTTGTCATATATGACTCCTGTTACTCAGAAATTCAAGCAGTTGATGGTACATTAAGGATTCTGTCTGAGCAGAAGAAAGTGATCCCAAATTATTATTGCAGCTTGTTTCCTACCCTGGTGGGCATTATTGGGGACATGCTGTCCTCTTCTTCCCTTCCAGTTGCAAGGCTGCTGGGGCTCTACCGGTTTCCACAGGTAATAATCATTATTTCTGGAATAGAAAGGTACAGTAGAGGCATTCCACAAAGTATATTTTGCCTTTGGCTTAGTTTAGGTGATATACTGCTATTCTCCACTACAAGGTACATAGGTGTAGTCAAATTATATTTCTATTTTTTTTGGGTAGATAACCATAAGTTACTATAACTAACATTTTTTTAAAAGTCAAATTTGGGAAATGAAGACATGAATGGGGACCCACAGCATAGGGGCTGCTCTATAACTGGATGGACTTTATGGTGCAGTGGCATCTCCAGGTTTTACATGCTCATGAAGAAGTCAGTAATGGAGCCACATCTGTACTTTATGTGTGGTGGTGGGCAGATGGATTCACATGATATACTATTTAAATAGGGAGACTGTGACTCTGTTGTCTCCCCCATTCTATACACGCTAATAAATATTTCCATGGTTATCATAATGCTGACAAAGAGCACTTTGTCCCCCCTGACAGCAGCATATGTGTCCTGACACACAGTGTATAGATTTTGTCACTGTTACACTGTTCCTTTCAACTTTGTAGCCAAATATGCACAAACATGTAATAAGCATACATGTATCATGTGCATTATATAACATGTTCTCATTCATTACACATAATTCTCTGAATGGTGAGGAAGGTCAGAGGAGGAAGGCTAGACTAGCCACTGAACAACAGAAAGTAAAATACACATGGAATGTTCTCAGAAAAGAATGCCTTAAATGATACATAGTTTCAATTTATACTGCTAAAATTGTTGTGTTGCCCTTGTTTACCTGCTGCCCGTATGCACAATATTACTAAAACAACACAACCCTGTTTTATTCATAGATTTATCTATCTATTTATCTATCTATCCATCTATCTATCTATCTATCTATCTATCTATCTATCTATCTATCTATCTATCTATCTATCTATCTATCTATCTATCTATCTATCTAACTATCTATCTATCTATCTCTTGGGATCCACCCCCCTCTATTTGATGCACACACACACACACACACACACACACACACACACACACACACACACACACACACACACACACACACACACACAGATACACACACACACTTGTAATCAACAAATATCCAGTTCATTGTGTTTATATACTACTCATTTTGCTAATTGTTCTAGTCCAAGTGGATTAATGTAACACCACACCCATGAGTACATTAAATGTCGATCATGGGATGTGCTTTCTTTTTGCAAGCATTCAGTTAGAAAAGCCCAGATCTTTTACTTTTATTTTCTCCTAGGAAGCCCAAATCTTTTACTTTTTTTCTCCTATCATTTTATCATTGTTATTGTCATAAAAAAGAAAGGGGGAGAGGTTGGGGAGGTTAACAAGGGACTATGAGGAATTAGTGGTCCCAGATGGGGTTTTAAGACACAGCAAATTGCAAAACAAATATTATAAAGCTCAGTTACAGTTTGGAGTCTGGTACATTATTCCATTACTTTCCAATGTTAGCAAGCTCCCTTTATCTCTAATATCCTTTAACTTAACGATATGGTGTCTTGGTCGCAGTCTCCATTTTAATCACTTTCTTGGTTAGTGTCCTACTGTAGCATCACTAAGCCATTTCTCTCTCAGGAGCCATTCTAAAAATGTTATAATTAAGTACGGCCATTACATACCAAGATTCTATGTGATAGCACAACTACACATATGTAAAAGCAGAAAAAAGAGGAGTGAAAACTTGGGCAACAAAAGGAAACACCTTTACCCTAGGAAGAATAATATATTTTTACAAAGATTTGAATCTGCATAAGTATTTAGCCCTATGCCAAATGATGTTCAGCAGGTAAGACCTAAGGCTCAAGGCTTGGGACCATGTTCCATGCAGCAACAGTCTTCCCCTCTTATCCATTTTAGACATCTGTCCATTACTATGTGTGACACCCATCTGCATTGAAAATCTATGCCCTTACAGTCACCTTGTTTTTTCCAAGGTCAGTGTGCACTTAACCCAGTATCTGGTTGCTTTTACTACACACCTTGTCATCTTAATCCCTTTCTGTTCCACCGAAAATTTCTTTCATCCCTTTGCCTCTGTTGTTCTGCTGTGTAAGAAGTATGCCTGTTTGAATCCACCACTGAGAGAAACTTTAGCATATATATTTCTTCCCTGGGAACTTTCTGTTGAACTACATACAGTATTTATTATTAAGTAAAGCCTTATTGTTAAATAAAAGGCAGTTCTCTGCAGATTCTGCCTTTCTGGATTAGGTTGCCACGGGGCCCAAAATGCATTCCCTGTCAGTTTCTTTCACCTTCCTGCTTATTCAGCATAAAATACATACTTGATATCTTGACTGCTTGCATATCAATAGAAAAGTGGGCTACCTGTACACCTCCTGCATGTTATTGTTCAACAATTGTTAATGCATTTTACCCCAGCATGATCCTTCACAATTATACCTTTAACCCATGATCTCCCATTTAACACCCCTACATTATCCACGTCTGTATTCACCTTGGATTTCCACATAATTATAGGTTCATAGGTTCATAGGTAGTTACTAGGCTATTGGCCCAAGGGCCTACGTAAGACTAACCAACAAGGTTCCCTGGCTTACGCCACCCAATAAAGTTATTTTCCTGCGCCACTGTTGAACAGAGACACAGAAGTGATCCCTGCTGTGTATTTCCTATTTCCCATCCACTCATCAAGATTTTTCTTGAAGAGTGCTAATGAAGAACATTGTTTGACATAGATGGGTAGCCTGTTCCAGAGTATGGGAAGTCTCCGGGACAGGAATCTATCCCTCCAGCATGTCCTGTTTATTGTGGTGACAAGGTTTAGGTCCCTTGAGTGTGTAGCTCGGAGGGACTGGGATTTCATTAGGTGTAGCATGTCCAACAGCTCTGGGTTTGACATAGCTTTATATGTAAACCAAAAGTGATTACCAAAGCACAACAACACCAGTAAATGCAAGAAAATTCGATGTAAGGCAAAACAATGAAGCCATGAAGGGAGATTCAAACCAACATAGAGTATTACAGTAATTTCTCTCTAAGGTAGCTTTCCAGTTATTTTTTTTTTTTTTTGCTGATATAGTTTATATTTGGATATTAGAAGCCTATGTTTTTGTTTTTGCTTGCTCCCAATTTCAGTAAACCTGATTCAGAGTTCCTCTAAATGATAGTGCTAAGTTATTGCATGCCCACATCTGACGAAGTAACTTTAAACGAAAATGTATTGTGACAACGAATTGTGTCAACGTTAATGTTATAGCAGAATAAACTTGTTGGTTTGAATCTCCCTCCATGGCTTCATTGTTTCACCTTACATCGCATTTATAGCTTTATATGTTAGGCAGAGATCACCTCAGAGTAGGCGATATGCTACGGAGTAAAGCTGGAGTTTTTTGAGGCGGTCAGTATAGGGCATTTGTTTAAGGCCAGTAATCTTCTTTGTGAGGTACTTCTGTGGCCTTTCCAGCTGCTGCAGATGTCTTGTGGGGTACATTCCAAAAGGGGCATTGTACTCTATAATGGGTCTAATGAGTGTCGAGTAGTGGGGAACAATGACCTCTTTTTTCCTGGATGAGAACCCTTTTATGATGAGATGTGCCATGTAGAAGGACTTCCTGACTACTGTGGCGATGTGACTATCAAAGGAGAGACTACTGTCCACCTGGGTCCCAAGGTCTCTTATCAAGCATTCAGTGTTAAGTAGATTGCTGCATATGTGGTAGTTCATGGGTACAGAGTTTTTACCAAATGACACTGCACTTTTTGGCATTGAGCTTGAGGCCATGGCTCTGACACCAGGCATCTGTCTCAGCTAGGCCCTTTTGCAGGATGTCCACATCATTTGGGGACTTGACTATGTCTCCTAGTTTGCAGTCATCTGTGAACTTCATTAACCAGAGGCATTCTGTGTTAGCCTGTACTTCAGAGAAGTAGATACCAAACAGGAGAGGTCCTAGGACAGAACACTGTGGTACTCCACTTGTCACTGCTCTGAGGTCAGATTTGGAGTCTACAACTTTTACAGTGTGGGTTCTGTCAGTGAGCCACTTGGCAACCCATCTTGTGTTGTAGGGATTTATACCTAGTTTAGTGAGTTTAACTATAATTCTAGAATGGGGGATGGTGTTGAAAGCCTTGGCGAGGTCAAGATAGTCTGTGTGAACCACCTTACCCTCATCTACGGCTTTGGTGACTGCCTCAAAGAAGTCGATCAGGTTCAGGAGGCATGATCTGCCTTTCACAAACCTGAACTGGGTGGGATCCAGAGTTTGGAGGTTACCAATGTCTTTGTTTATGAGTTCCATGATGATACGTTCCATGGCCTTGCAGACCAGGCTCGTCAGGCTAATAGGTTGATAGTTCCCGGGATCAGTGGTGGCTCCCCATTTGTGGAGTGGGATAACTGTTGCTGTGCACCATTCAGTGGGCACAATGCCTGATGCGAGACTATCATTGAACATGGTGCTTAAGTGTTGAGCCAGTTCGTTCTGAAGTTTGTGTAAAATGCAGACTGGGATGTTGTCCAGTCCCATGGATGCTGTGTTTTTGGCTTTAGAGAGTGCAGCTTTTACCTGCATAGTTGTGATTACAGGGACCCTGCATTCTTCCTGTATAGATATATGTCCTTTAGGGGATGAGAGGGGGGTAAAGTTAGCACTGAACCTATCTGCCAGGATGTTGGCAATATCAGTTGGTTCTGTAATTTTCTTGCCTTTGTGCTGTAACTCAGAGCAGATCTGGGTGTTGCCATCAAGATTCTTGACATAGCTATAGAATGCTTTGCGGTTGTCCTTGGAATTAGTGGCAATTTTGTTTTTGTAGCTAGCTTTGGAGGATCTTATAAGGGATCCCAGCTTCTTACTGAGGCTAACCAGGGAGCTCCTCTGCTCATGGGACTTTACTCTCTTTTGCAACAGTTTCTTCCTTCTGTTGTATAGTTTGTTTATGGCAGGGGACCACCAGATTGGCTTCCTTTTTTAGGAGGATAGCGTCTTGGTTCTGTTTGGGATAGCACGATCCATGCACTCGTGTAAGGGCTTATAGAGTGCATTTGTGTAGGATTCAGCAGCTGTAACTGTATTGTCCATCTGCATGGGTGTCATGAAGTTCACCACTTCTGTCTTAAGAAGCATGAAGTTGGCTTTGGAGAAATGTTTTACTGGGGTGTCCTTAATGGGGGGTGGGGGCGGGATGTGGATATCAAGGGTGATTAGCTTATGGTCAGATCAGACCAACGAGAAGTTGACTTCAGGTGTGGAACACCGGTCACTCATGTTGGTAATGACTAGGTCTAGGATACTGTTGCCCCTGGTGGGGGTGTGGATACGTTAATCCAGGACATTGGAGTTTATGAATTCCAGAAAGCGTTGAGCTAAGGAGTTGGTACAAGAGTAGTTTTCCCAGTTAATGGTGGGGTAGTTGAAGTCGCCCATTATTAGGGTGTTTGGTTGAACCCAAATATTTTCCAGTACATCAAGAAAAGAGGAGTGGGAATCCTGGGGCATGGTGGGGGATCTGTAGCAAGCTACAATTTGGATTGCAGTTTTGCCCAAAGTTAGTTGCACTTGGATAACCTCGGATGTATTATGCTGAGCAACTAGCCTGGAGGTGTGGATATCCTTAATGAATATGGACACACCTCCGCCTTTGGTGTTTCGGCCCAGGTTATATGGCCGAAACGTGTTGTATGAGTTATAGCCTGGTAGTGCAGGGGTGCTCTCTGGAGTCTTGAACCAGGTCTCAGTCACTGCACAGATATCGATGCTCTCCATTTTAAGGAGTGCCTCGAGAGAGCATTTTGAGATTTAGAATTAAAACATATAATTTCAGTTTGAGCACCTTCCATAAACACCAACCCCAAACCCCAATCCTTCCCGAACCTCTGAATGCTAGTTACCTCTGAAAGCTGCCCAAAATAGCTAGCTCCCAGCAAGATCAGTGAAGTCCTTGAAGGAAATAGGCAAGAACAGCATTATTCTTCTTCTTCTGGCTGAGTACACTGAAGTGCTAAATATATGCCTAATCGCAATTTGTACTTTTTAACTTTAGAGGAGTTGTCAGCTCTGCCCTATTGTGCTGAAATGTTTATTATCAAAATGTCGTTAAACAGTTACATGACCTTGGAAGGTTGAAAAGCACTCTTCCGATGTGTCGATTGTTGAATGTTTACATCGATTTTTAAATCCACAAGAGCGAATGCTAGTGTGCATTCACTCTTGCGGATTAGTCATTTTGAATGGAGACCGCACTATATTGGGGATTGAGAAATTCATCCTTTCTTTCACTGTAGTGCAATCTTGGAGTCTGTATATATAAGTAGCAGGGGGTGTGGGGGGTGCAGGAGGGCTTGCCCTCCTGAAAAACACTTGTAGCACATAACCAAAAGTGTAGGTAGTTTTGGTAATGTTGACATTCCTGAGTTGTCAACGTTCCTTAATTCCCACTTTCGGTTATGTGACTGTTGGGCAGTTGGATTTTACGACATTTTGGGTTATATATTTATTTTATTTTACATTTGTTGACCGGGAGAGTCCAACTGGATTACAAGTCCATTTTCAGTGGAGGCCCGGGGAGAAAAGCTCCAGGAGAACAATTTTTTTACAAAACATAGTATTAAGGACAGAGTTTTGACATACAATTTCTATAGAAGAGACTTTGACATACATATTAACTAACAGATAGGATACATTCGTTCTCTACAATATAATATTAAATTTTAGAAGATATTCCTAAGTTTAGGATTCCTGTGATAGATTTACTATCAGAGTAAAAGCAGAAAGACGTAGAATAAGGCTCCAAGAGAGAAGATGATGCTCACTATAGTTGAGAAGGATAACAAATTGATTTACAATATGTCTTCTCCAGGTTTTAGTTGCTTATAGAGAGCTCAGCATTGCTGGGGTAGTTTTCCCTTACTCCTGGAGAGATGGGATGAGCAGTACTATGATTGGTTGGCTTAGCAGTGTTACTTAAGTTAGGTGAAGTGTTCTAATGAGACATTAGCCAGGGAGGATATAGGAGCACAGTTGATTATTCAAAAAGTGAGTTTTAACAAGTTTCTTGAACTGTGATGGGGATTTGTTGTCAATTATGTGGGCAGGAAGGGAGTTCCAGGTTTTTGCTATACAGTGGCTGTAGGCAGACTTACCAGCTTCATTGTTATATTTGATTACTTTGAGGAGTTTTTGTGTGCTCAACCTCAAGGGCCTGGCGGTTGTATATGGTTGCAAAAGATTTTGTAGGGCTGGGATGTTATATATTATTTTGTGGGCTAGTGATAGTTGATTCAGTTGAAGTAGTAGTGTTAGTTCTAGCCAACTGAGTTTTTTTAGGCATTCACAGTGATGTGTTCTGATGGGAGAGGTTGTAGCGAATTTAACTATCTTATTATAACAACTATCAAGTTTGTTTACGTCAGATTTGTGGAAATTTGTAAGCATGGGGGAGGTATAAAGTAAGGTGGATAGTGGGTGAGTCCTCTCTATTGTAGTTTTGGAGTGGTCAGTGAGGAATCTTTTATTGCGATACAGTAGGCCAAGTTTTTTATGTACTTTTTTTATGGTTATAGAAATATGTAGGTCAAATCTAAGGTGATTATCTATTCAACCCCTAATAGTTTGATATGATTTGTGGGGGTGATTGTGGTCTTGTTAAAGGAGGAGATGAAGAAAGAATCAGTGGGAGGCGTGGCTCTGTGGGAGCTAAAGAGTACTAGCTTCGTTTTACTTGGGTTCAGAATGAGCCTTTGGTTTGTAATCCAAGTTTCTGCTAGGGAAAAGCATTCTTGTGCTGGGGAGTGGAGGATGTAAATTGATTTAGCTGCACATATTATGGTGGTATCATCTGCATATTGCACTATTGAGGCTTTAGGAATACTGTTTGGGAGCTGATTGGTGAAGACGGTAAAAAGAAATGGTCCCAGGATGGAGCCTTGGGGTACTCCTAGGGAGACTGGTAGGGAGGGGGAGAGTTGGTTTTGCCACATAACAGCTTGTTTCCTTCCCTCTAGGTAGTTTTTGAACTAGGAGATGGCAGGGGTGGTAAGGTTTAGAGTTGCTAGTGAAAGAAGGAGTTTATTGTGGTATCGAATGCTTTGGACAAGTCAAGGAAGGTGGCAGATACAAGAAGTCCGTTGTTTCTGTGAGTATTGATAATGTTGGTGAATTCTGCGGTGGAGGTGCTATGGAAGGGTCTAAAGCTATGTTGTTGTGTTGCTATTAGATTATTTTCTAGGAGACATTTTATTAATTGTTTGTGTATTACCTTCTCTAAAATTTTAGATAAAGGGGGTAGTATGGCTATAGGGCGGTAGTTATTGAGTTCCAGGGAGGTTCCCCCTTTATGTAGAGGGATGATATGTGATATTTGCCATAGCTTGGGTACTGTACATTCAGAGATGGATATGTTAATTAGGATGGAGACAGGATATGATATGGCTTCTGCAGCCAGGTGGAGGTATTCAGCGGGTAATTTATCTGTGGCTAGAGAAGTTGGTTTGAGCTTGCAGAGTAGTTTTTCAATGGATTTGGTTGGTTCTGGGTGGAAGCTGAGCTTGGGGCAATTGTTAGTTGGGGTGGGGGTGGATTTGCAGGGGTGGGGATGTTGTCATAGGGTTGGTTGTTTGAACACTCGCAAAAGTGAGTTGCGAGATTTTGATAGTAAACATTGCTGAAAAGGTATGCACATTTAGATAGAACATAGTCAGTAACACCCTACAAAATAGACAGTGGAAAACCAGGGACTTTATCCCCAAAATTACACTATTTGACATTTTATCCTATAGAGTATATGCTCATTATTAGCTCCCAAATTCACTTACAAGGACCATACTAACTCTTTTCTTATGAATATATAGCTGAACCGACAATTGAATATATCACCACTGTCTGTGCAGTACAACTACTCTCTGTTACTTGGATCTGCTGAAGCAGTGAAAAATAACTAGAAATACAACTGAAGAATAGTTGAGCTCAAATAGCTACCTCTGCACCAAGGCTATTACTCTGATTTTTGTTTTTGATGCCTTCACCATCTTGTTAGGAGGGTCATGCTTTGTTCACCATCGCTTCACTTGGGCTCTCTGTACTCCCCTACCCCTTTCCCCAATTCCTACCCCCACCCACTTAGTCTGAATTTAAACCTCCTTAACTCCACCCATACAACCAATTATCCAATTAGCATAGCTCTGAAACCATCTCCCCAAGTAACCACTCGATCACCTCCATAAGCACCACCTACTCCCTTATTCCTCCCAATACCACTCCATATTAAACCTCAAACACTCACTTCCCAATAATCTATAATCCCTTCTGTCACCTACAGTTGTCCACATTGCTGTCCTCACTCATCTCAGTACTAATCAACTTCCCCCTCTAAATTATTTTCTCTCTTCACTTTCTCCTGTACTCTACTTCTCCATACATTCACTCTCTTTCAACTACCGCCCTTCGACTTATACCGCTCCTCCTAGCGCTCTCATTCTTAACCCATCTAATCTCCTTTCCCAATCACACTCATCTAAACCATATTCTCCCACTTCAAACAATCCCAATTAAAACACCACACTCTGGCATTTCATTTTGCTTTAGCGATACCTAGTTTTCCTTTTGTCACTGGTGATTTAATTTCACATGCAACTCTTAACACCTCCTTAAAATTCTAGTATATTATTTGTCTATAAAAATAGTTCACTCATACCTTATCTGATGTATGTTGCATGCCATCCAAAATTACATTTTTTTGTGGATATTCTCTGATAGTCTGTAGCCAGTGGTGAAAGCTTTGGTTTTAGTATTGTTCAAGGTATTACCTGCCAGTTTTCCAAATGCATCCAAATGCTGCCAGAGACATGGTGGTGGTGGTGGTGGTGGGGGTGTTCTTATACTGGTCATAAAGATCTTTATGTTATCTACAAAAATGTTTATTTTCTATCCTGTCACTTCCACCCTCAAAGCTTTTCATCTGTGTCTTAACCGAGAAATATTGCTAATGTTCCAACTGCCACTACAAACAATAGAGGAGACAAAATATCTCTTGTAGCCTTTTCATTTCTAACAGAGAGAAGGTATTCTCTCACACATTGACCATGCAGCTGAACCAATATACATAAGGCCTACAGTGGCCTAATGAACTGCTGAGGAAAACAAATTTATTTAGAATTTAGGAAAAAAAATAGTCCCCTTGAATTTATTGAATGCTTTTTCAACATCTAATCTCAGCAACAAGTATGGTAAATTCCTGGATCTTGCACTCCTGGCACAAGGGTTCAGTGAACATTATAAAAGGTGTGAGGATTCTTAATAAATCCTAAATATTCCTGGATTTTGGCAGCACATACTCATAGAATAGGCTGTAGTTGATATTTAATAATTGCATCAACGTGTACGAAGCCTTGTTTGACATTTAGAAACATTCATCCACCATCTAAATTTGATTTAAAAGTGGTTAAGGTGTTGCTTTGTACGGCATTGAGGGGAAGTCTATTCCATAGGTAGGGGTAGTTTTGGATTAGATTGCTAACATACCAGGAGGTTATATTTAAGTGTTGACAAAGGTTAAGGTCTGTGGTGTGGGTGTTTGCAGTGAGTTTTGGATTAAATTGCTATTGTACCAGGAGGTTGTATTTACATGTTGACAAAGGTTAAGATCTTTGGTGTGGGTGTTTGCAGTGTGTGTTTTCAATTAGATTGCTATCATATCAGGAGGTTGTATTTATGTGTTGACAAAGGTTAAGATCTTTGGTGTGGGTGTTTGCAGTGTGTGTTTTGAATTAGATTGCCATCATACCAGAGGTTGTATTTACGTGTTGACAAAGATTAAGGTCTGTAATGTGGGTGTTTGCAGTGTCACTGTCCTTACTGTGGTGAATGAGGTATGAGCTAGGGAAGTCTTGCTTCCCAGTTAAATTCACACAACAGTATTTGGAATTGAGACTGAGCCCATGATCACTTCAAGTACTAGTGCTGTCTAGCCCTTATTGGAGTATCTGAACATCAGCAGAGGAGCTTAAAATAGCCAGTGTACTGTAATCAACAAAGCTGATTAGTCACAGGCCTTTGACTTATGCCTTGAAACTGGGGGAGCCATGGACTGAACCATGAGGTATACTGCCAGGAATGTTTTTTGTAGAAGATGTACCCCTAATCCATACTATGAGGGTTCTACAAGTGAGCCATTTGGCCATCCAACAGATGACATAAGGGTTAATATTAAGTTGGTTAAGTGTACCCTTAATGTCTGCATGGGTGATTGCATCAAAAGCCTTAGCCAGGTCTGTAGAGAAAGTGTGGACTGAGTGATTTTGTCTGTGGCTTCAATAACCTTTTCTAAGAAATTAACTAGATTGAATAGACAGGATCTGTGTTTCACAAAGCGAAACTGAGTTGGACCAAGGAACTAAACGTTACCTGTGACTTTAAGTTCAACTACAATGCATTCCATGACTTTGCAGATTATATTATTGATACTTATGGGTCTATAGTTACTTGACTCTGTGGAGTGGCCACCCTTATGAAATGGTAGCTGTATGGTAGTTCTCCAAACCACTGGACATGTTCAGGCTGACTAAGTTCAGGATCAGCTGAGCGAAGTTATGTTAGTTGTTTCCAAGAAGAGAGCCAGGTACGTTGCTAGGACCTATGGAAGTGGTGTTCTTCATTTTATATAATGCAGATAGGACCAAATCAAAAATAATTTTTGCAGCGAAGGTATAGTTTGGAAGGCAAATGGGGTAACAGAGAGGTGAATGGGTGAAATGATACTGGAGATGATTTTATCAGCTTTAATGTTGATTGCCATGGATCGTAATAAGTGGTTCCATTAGATACAGGCTCTGGGCAGTACTGAGTATTGCATCTGTGTGTCTCTAAAGTAAAGAGAACCTCATGTTTGTCTTTGATAGAGATGGCAACTCTGAGTTCAAAGCTAGTTTTAAACATTTTAATGGTGCACTTGGGATTTTTCCTAACCTGTTTTAGATCCTTTCACTGGATTTACTGTATATGGCAAACAGTCTTTTTCTCTTGTTAGAATTTGTTCATGAGTGAATTCAAATATTAGGGTTTATTCTTGAAATTCTTATTATATGTGGGACAGATAGAAAGAGATGTCTCAATACAATTATTTAGATGTGAGTTGAAATCAGAGATATACACAGCGACATAGCAATGGGTTTGTCAGGAGGAGGGCCACTTATACAGTTTCTTAGGGCTTTAAGTAAACAATAAAATAGCTATAGAGAACTCACTAAATACGGCAGGGTTTATGAATATAGTGATAGTGGTTCTAATAAAGAAGATAACCTATTTGTTAGACTTTTCCAAGATGGAGGAGACAGGTAGAGGTGCAGACATGGACAATAGCTGAAAGAATGAGGTCAAGGAGATTTGTGCCTCTGCTGGGGAGGTGGGCAATTTAGTATAGGGAATTATCACTCCAAAAAATTAAGAAATGCTGTGCATATCTGTTATTACTTGTGTAAGTTTGCTGCTAAAGGCAAGGTAGTTGAAGTTGCCTAAAAGTAACATTTTGTGTTTAATAGATTTGTTATCCAACTAATTAAGTTTATATCATGATCATCAGGAGACATGGAGGGCAGAATCAACACGTTAACTGAAGATAAATTCTTCAGCAAATTGGCCCCTTCAGACTGTACAGTCAATTATTGCAAAGGCGAATGTCTGGGTCGGTATTTATTATGACGTAAACGCCTTTCCAATCTTGATTTGTCACAGCCTTTGAATCCTTCCAAGACCACAATTTTTATATGAGTTAATACAGGCAATCACTTTGATTACTTGCTGTACAAAATAGATTATAAATATGACTGAATGTATTTTTGGAGCATTTTATGTTGGGCAGATGTCATGTTCTTGGAAACAATAAGTAGCTTTACATTTGAGTGACCTTACATGTAAAAGGGAACAGAGTGCCTTATACAGCCATGTTCTTATGGCGTCTATATTACCCAATTGGACATTTAGGTTAGGGAATACCTAAATGTCAAACTGATAATATCAAAAAGTTAAAACAGCGAATGGCCGATTTAACGTAGGGAATCAATTTCCTCGGCTGCAAAAAAAAAAATTTAAACCAAAATTAAGTGGGGGGCTTTGCCCCCAACACCCCCCATGTGAGGGGCTGTGCCCCCCACACCTCCCCTAACTAAATATACCAACTCCAAGATCACTCTGCAGTGGGGAAAGGGGCAAAATCTGCATAACAGCCAAGGGAATTCTTTCCCTGCGTTAAATCGGCCATTGGTGTTTTTTTGCTTTCACTATTAGCAGATCGACATTTAGGTATTCGCTAACCTAAATGTTCGATCAGGTAATAGGGAACCCTTCTTATGTACACCACAACCATTTATACTTTTATTGCCATTGTTAAAGTCATTGAAACATGCCTTTTCATTACTCACAGACATAAATGGATGTGCACAAATAGTAAGTTACAGTCACTCTGAAGTGACCATCTCGTCTACTTACACAAACTCTACCTAAGTGGTATACAGCCAGGAGCTTATGCCCATCCCCACACCTGTCCAGGGTATCTCCTGAGGGTTATTTCCAGATGAAGAGTGAGTGTCCAGTTAGCTTCAGAAGTTTAGTTCAGAACTAGTATCACATGTAGTGACATGAAAAACTGAACTTAGCTGTGTATAGCCTTTCAAAAAGTTCAGTCTTTTGCCTCAGCAGATAGTTGACATTCTATGCCTGCATATACTGCATAACCCTCTAACAGAAAATAAAATGCATCCTTACTAGAAAACAAAAAGTCACACCGATGTGTTCTTTCACTGGGGTAACTCACTTATTGTTCCCCTTTAGCTCATGGAATTAACCTTCACTTCTCTCAGGAGACAAGTAACCTTAGGGAGATGGTAAGTAGTTTTCAAGTATCGAAGGGAGTACACCGTTTTTCTTTAGAGCACATTGAAATAAGTTCAGCCTTACCACTGATGTTTAAACTTCTTGAATAAGTAGTTATCATCCAAGCATCTTATTTATTTTAATATTCATGTTCTGATGTGCCATGATCAGTCACACTCTACCTTACTGTGCTTGTTAAATCTCAGTTTTCAGAGAATTAAGCAAAACTTTCAATGCAGTATCTCACCATTGAGTTATGACATCACTAGCTAGATATGACCTAAGTATTCTGCAGTTCTCAGCATACTTAATTAACCACTCATACAGATTCTGCATGTACAGAATGTTTTCTTCCTCTCCCATCCAGCTTGTCTTCAGTTGTAGGGCTCCATCCCAGATTATTTCCTTTTATTACTGAGAATAACACTCTGTCTCTTCTTAATTTGAAGGCCATAAAATGTCCTGATAGTCTGGTTCTGTAGAGAAATGACAAATCTCACCAGCTGCACACTGACCTTTTCAGTTATGAGCTCATTCATACTGCAAGGTGGTTCATGTGTAAAAAAACTTTGATTGTTTGCTAAAGCTAACTTCCTGCTGTCTGCAACTGTTGCCAATATAACAATTAACTGCTCTTCCAATTGTCATAGTTAGCCCTAACTTCCGTAACAGTCTAAGCAATTACTTTTGTTCAGAATTAAAACACTTGGGTCTCTTAATGGATTCTGTTGTCACTATCTCATAGTCTTATACATCTCTAGTCAGCTTTAATGTACATGCAGACTATTACATCTGTTTAACCTGCTCAAACCACATGGTACAGAGTAGTCTCATTGTCTCTATATCAGATAGTCATTATAAGCTGTTTGTGCTGCCTATAACTCTGACTTTTTACAAGTGCTCTGTAACAGGCCTTGCCATTTTATTAATCTGCTGCTTAGGTATGACTGTTAATTTAAGACTGTTTTATTATCTCACTGCCTTTCAGTACATCTCAGAGTTCATACTTCATTTATATTATGCTGTATTAAGTCCAAAGTTACACTTCCTTAGATATAGCTTACAACTCACATACTCTTCCTTTATTTACTCAAACTAAACCTGTGAACAAGAAAACTGAATAAACACTGGAGACAAACTATTTTTATGTTGTGTCCTAAACAGGAAAACCTGTGCCACTCATAACAACTTGCCAAAAATCTTCTCATTTTCACCAGCGTTGTCACAACCTTCCTTAAAGATAAGGTAGAGTGTACCTGTTTCCTCATCTAACACACAATAATTGGTAGAATGAGAGATTAATATATTTATAGCAATGCTAGACTATTTGCTTGCAAACTAAATGCATCTTTAAATTTTCTATATAATAATGATTTCTTGACAGACTGACACCATTTTGTAAGCAAATGTGTATGGTTTCTACCTAATGACTTAAGATGTTGGCGTTACCTGTTTATCCAAGTAAAGCTGCAGAAACCATACTTTTAATCCTAATAAATAAGCAACCATTCTGATTTTAGCTATGACCTTGTACTGGATCTATATAGCTCATCTCAACATGCTGTTACTTATGGTGTGACTGGAAGTTAAGTATATCTCAGTAGAATGTAACATCTTGGCTATTGCAGACTTTGATCTTATGCATAATTGTATCAACTTGGACTTACTAATTTATTCTTGTTTTCCTAGTGTTTGATGTGATGGGGTTGGGGGTGTCTCCTGCACTTACTGTGCCTTTTCGCCTCTTTGGATTACAGCAGAAAGTATTATATTGAGTCATCAGATGGGGATCCTTTGGAGGTATGGTGAGTGGCAATTGAGGCATGCTTGAAGTGGGGCCTCATATGTTATATGGTATACAGAGATCCCAGTAAATGTTTCCATTTACTGCTCCAGAGCAAATTTACATGCAAGCTTGAGAGTGTTTTGACTGCATAAAATACCCAGTGAGCCAGAGTTGCAGCCTAGGTCTATATTCAGGACCTGTGGTCCTGTAGTCCATTACATGTCATTGTGTTTGAATTCTAGGTCCATCCACAACAAGACTGGCATTGGTGCTGACTTAGTACTAAAAACTTGACTTGATTCCATCCTTAGGTCTCATTTGGAAGCCTTGATACCCCCAGGCATCCTGGTTATTTGACACTTCTCATGTGACATCATCACTAGAGGCTAACTATTTTAAGTCTGAGATGGGCCTGACTCAAGTTAACCAACAATTTTTAGTGTGTCATGGGACAGGAATAAATTGGTGGTTCCTTTTAACTCCATTAAGGTCTTTTTATACCTTAAAACTCTTACTTCCTTGTTGACTGTAATGCTGACTCACCCAAACTGGTTAGTGTGGAATAATTTTAACATTAGGATCAATCATGACAATGTGGTCCTTGCTAAAGAGCTTGCAGCCATTATGAAGGGTTTTGGATTTGTTTCGATTGTTAATTCAGCTGTACAGCTGCATTGTGACATAGGCAACATTTATATAAAACTTATAAAACCATGCTAACAAGTTCATATTTACAAACTATACATCATATATATTCTTCTTTGCAATATAATTAATCCACCATTACATAAATTGTTCAGTTCCTGCCTTCTCTTAAACCTCATTCCCCCTCCAAAACATTTTCTGCATGTATTGTTTCACAATTTACATTTTTTCTATGTAATTTGCTCCTGCATTTTTCTAACTATCCCACTTCCTCTTCTTTTATCCCTGCTACAACATTCACTACTTCAAGTACGGTTGGTTTATTCTTTGATTTCCATTTTCTACTAAGTGCTTTTTTGGCAGCTACCACAATTAAACTTAACAAGCCCTTACTATAGCAAGGACATTCAGATCCTGTATCTATTCTCAAAAATCTCATTTCTGGGTCTATATTAGATAAATGAATGCTTAAATGTTCGAATCTCTAAAGGTCGACCTTTAGAGATCGAACAGTTAACTGTTCGAATATCTTTAAAAATTAAAAAATAAATAAATAAAAGTAAAATAAAAAAAAACTAGAGGGTGTAAGCAGGGGGGGGGGACAAGCACCCCTGCACCCCCCACACCCCTGCTACTTAAATATACCAACTCCAGGGTCACACTACAGTGTAGGGAATGGGAAATTTCCTGTTTCCGCTCTGCCGTGCACTGAAGTGCGATCTCGGAGTTGGTATATTTAAGTGGGGGGGGTGTGGGGGTGCAGAGGGGCTTGCCCCCTGCTAAAACCCTTTCAGATTACCTTTTTTTTTTCTTTGTGTTATTACATTTTCGAACAGTTAAATGTTCGATCTCTAAAGGTTGACCTTTAGAGATTCGAACATTTAAGCGTTTGTCAATGTAATATAAACCCTCATTTCCTTAGTTACACTCACTTGCTCACCCAGTATTCCTAATAGAGTACTCTGTAGGGAATTTTTAAAGTCTGCAAACTCATTACACTCTTAAAACATGTTCTCAGGTACCTCTTTCTTCCCCATCACACCTTCATCATTTATCTAACTAAAGAAAATTTCTTTGGAGTTTGCATGGGGTATAAACGTACCTATGCAAACACTTCCAAGCAAAAGTCCTAAATCTTTAGACTTTGTTGCATATTTATAAGTAATACATATATCCTCCCATTGTTTTGTTGTGAATAGCTTATCTAATATCTTTTTCCAGTCTTTTCTGACCTTCTCTGATTGATTCCTATAGTTATCCTGCAATACTTTATATGGTCTATAATTATCCCATTTGTAACAGAGCTTCTGTTCTAGATTGAACTAAATGCTCAACCATTGCAGGGTTTTCACTTAGGATTCTCTATCCCTTTCTCTTTGCCTATTCTCTGATATCAACCCCTGATAGGGAAGTCAGTCTCAAGCATGTAGTTGAAATGTCTTCTTGGTCTCTTCCCATTGTGTTACTTTTCCCTCTCTAATTATTTGTTTCCAATACCTTGCTTCTTTTGCAATCTTCCTCCAGTGAATTTCAGCCCCCTCTTGCCTATTCTTTTTACCCTTAATTGCAGTCATCCCTATCAGCAGAATCTCCTTTCTCATTTCCTGGGTTGGCTTTGTTGTTAGTATGATTACTGCTACTTTATGATTAAAATATTCCGTATGACTGTTGTTATTCTTCTTAAAAATCTGCATCCAAAATCAAACAATCATTCCTTATTTCTTGAATCTTCTCCCCACTCCCTCATCATCATCCTTTTCCACTTTGAATTGCAGCTTTCTGCTTGTGTTATGTAAAAGAACCTTAACTGTGTGGCTCTAAATTATCCATTCAAATCAAGCAATCCTGAACCACCTTATTCTATTGAAAGGATTAACTTATCCCAATCGACTCTTGCCCTCGTCCCCTCACAGATAAAATGCATTACCTCTTTATTAATTATCCACAACTTCTTATATGGTTGATAAAAGTATCTCTGACCTGTGTATAAAACTAAAGGGACTAAAAACATTCTACCTGCTTGTATCTTGCTATCCATATCCATAGGCAAGAGCTTCCAGTTCCTTAGTTTTGGCACTATCTTTTGTTTACTCTCTTCACCCATATGCTTAGCTGTCATAACAGAATCATTTTAACCTACACTCCTACATACTTAATTTTCGCATGTCCTCATAAATATAACTACTACAGAATCAGTTCATGTGTGGGTACATAGTTTACAGCTGTAGCCTTTATTTTATCTTTATTAATGTTATATCCCAAAAAGCTTGGAACTGCCTCAGAATGTTCCACAACACTGAGATGTACTTTTCAGGTTTTATCAGGTACAAAATAATACTGTCTGCAAATAAAGTCAACTTTTCTCAATTACCATACCAATTATGTCCTTAAATTTCTGATTTTTTTTTTGCCAACGGTGCCAAATATAGCACAAATAACAAAAGGGAAAGAAGACACCCATACCTAGTTCCTCTGTTCAGACACAACTTATCAGAGAGGGACCCTCCCACTTTGATTTTTCCCTCTGATCTCTCATATATCCAACTAATTAACCTTATTACTGTATCGAGGAATGCAAATGCTTCTATTGCCCTACTCACATAATCCCAGCTTACTCTGTTGAATGCTTTCTCTGCATCAAGAACCATCAATGCTCTATTCACCTTCTTGAGGAAAAATTGATATTGGATATACATTATTCTAGGTGTCACCATAAGAAGGTACTTATTTGTTCAGAAAGAGCATTATTCTGAGGAACAAAGCAATTATGCTTTTCTGGATGGATAGCAGGCTGTATAGTTTCACCTGGTTGATCACCCAGAAGACATTTATATCACATGATTGTGAACTATTGCATCACTTCTTCACAGACAAGATGGACAGAATTAGACAGGGGATTCTCCTAAGAGTGCATAGTGGGTTTGCACTTGCCTAAGGCACAGGCTTATCAGATGGGTCAGAAACTGATACTGATGACTTGAGCTTTGTGATGTACATGCAGTTGCTCTTACTTTTATTTCCCAGTAATCCCACTACATGCGGATTGAACCCTAAAACTACTAAGCTACTTCTGTATTGCCTTACGTTTGTAGGGCTTTTCCTTTTCAGAACTCTCCAGTCCTCTTTGAGAAACAAAGAATTTCCATGTTCTTTTAAATGGGGTCTAGATTTCATCAAACTCTGGAATTCTACCTTAGATCCAGGCTAGCTTAATAATAACCATTCTATATATAACATTTTCTTTATTTTTACAAAGATTGTAAATAAACTATTTGGTGCTATTATTGATGTCTATGAACTCCAGAGTCAGTTTCAGTCTGGATTCTGATCTTACCATAGCACTGAAATGATCTTTTAGTTGGGTGTTTGAGGATGATTTAGTCACGCATGATCAAATGTGATTTTTCATCCTGGTCTTATTGTGTTTGATATGGCTGATCAAGTTATCTTTTGGCACATTTGAAAACCTATTATGAGATCTTTGGCATGATACTAGATAGGATTTCATCTCATTTCTAAAGCTGTAGTCAGAAGTTAGTATTTGATTAACTCACCCTCTAATTTCACTTTCAGGTGTGGAGTTCCAAAAGGCTCCATCTTGGGTGTGGCTTTATTCACTATGTATATGCTCCCACTCATTGAGCTGTTCTAGTGGGGAGGTTTATATTACCATAGTTCTGCTGCTGAACCTCAGCTTTGCCTCTTCTTTCCCATGGACCATGTAGATTACATGGACCAAATTTCTGATTGCTAGGAGGGTCTACTGAGTTGGATCACAGCTAATGAGTTGAAGCACATTCTTTCCAAAACTGTTGTTGTACCTTCACAGTTCCTGCCCTTATTCCCCATCCTGTATGTGGATACATAGTTTGGAGTTTGTGTTCAAGGTGCTAATTCTTGGACTGATCTTTGATGGCCAGCTGACATACCAGAACCAGGTGTCAATTACTATCTGGTTTTGTTGTCACCAGTTGAGAAACATAATGCACATTAAGCTCTTCTTTCCATTTGAGGACATGCTAATGGCTATGCAGGGCTGGTTACTTCTCATCTGGTCTACTGTAATACCTTTAACATGAGGTTTTCTAAGAGTTAGCTTGGTGTGTAATATGGGTTACAGAAATTAAGTTTCCAGATAAAATTATATTGCCTTAGTCCTTTGTTCCCTACTGTGGCTCTCTGTTAGGTATCATATCAGCTTTATTAAGTCAGTGTGATTGTGTTGAAAGTCCAGCATGACTAGAGCCCCGCCTAAAGAGCTGATGGTGCAGTACCAGCCTTCTATTGTACTCTGCTCAGCTGGTATTGTTAGAGGTCACTCATTTTAGGATTGATTTATCTGAACTTGGATCATTTTCCTTCCTTACTATTAGAGGATTTTTACAAAGTTAGACTCATGAGAGTGAGTTTTTATATTCTTTTTGGAGATGCATGAGAACTCACTTATTTCACATGACAGTTTAGCTCAATTCAATCCTTAATTTTGATACTGTTTTTATCCATAGCCTGATTGCTGGCTGACTGATCCTAGGTAGGACTTTAACTGCAATGCCCTATAATTTATGTTATTATTGTAAGGTGACTGGATGTAGGCATATTAATAAAGTTTGATTTGGCTTTCCACTTCTAAAGTGCACATTGTGGTCTTGCATTCCATACTTATTTTCAGTTGCACTCGTGTTTCCACACATACTTTATAATTTTCTTACTTTGCTTCATGCTTGTATATGTAATCCATGTGCTTTATTGTTTTCTGGGTTACATTCAAAATGGTTCAATGGGATTAGTCTACCTACTTAGGAAAAAAAGTCTAAATAAATACATACAGACGTATGTACATAAATAAATGCTTTAGTTCTTTGTTGAACCCAAAATCAAAAGTACATGTTGACAGAATACACAGTGATCCATGGCAAGATCTTGACATCACTCATTCAAATTATATTTAAAGCTCTCTGTGACATTGCACTATTAAACTACTTTTAAAATATGTGTATTTGGTGAATACCTACACAGATTTACCTGTTTCTGTTGCTGATTTATTTGCATCTTATTTTCTTCTTTCAGATAAGTCATGGTGCCTCTCTACCAGTACTGAGTGACAAATACCAGTTCCTATCTTTTGTTCGAACAACTCAGAGTATTTACTTCCAGCCATATGGACTTGCTCAGTTGATTATGCACTATGATTGGACATGGGTAGGGATATTTGCATCTGACAATGACTTTGGAATAACTGGAAGCCAACAGCTCAAGGAAAAGCTAATCAAGTCTGGCTTCTGTGTGCAATTTTATGAAATCCTCCCCTCCCAAATGACAAAGGGTAAACTCATATCAACAGTTGAAATGATAAAAAGATCAACAGCTACAGTTATAATAATTTATGCTTTTGTGAATCAGGTGATTCCTTTAATGGAAGAGATTATAATACAGAATATCACTGGTAAAATCTGGATTGGAAGCACCAGTTGGATAATGTCAGTGTCTACAAGGAAAACAATCTGGAAATCATTGCATGGCACAATTGGACATATGACGTACAGGATTAATATTCCAGGACTGACAGAATATTTTTATGGTATACGCCCTTCTAGATATCCAAATGACATATTTATTAAAGAATTTTGGGAGACAACATTTAACTGCAAATGGCCAGGGAATTACAGCATTAAAATGCCTGCCTATAAAGCAGACATTGAACAGACTGTATTCTGCACAGGACAGGAGACACTTGAAACTGTGGACAGAACTGCTTACAATGTGGATAACTTCCCAACTATATCAAGAATGCACAATGCTGTCTATACTCTGGCACATGCATTACATGACATGCAGTCCTGCAGATCTGGAGAAGGACCATTCATTAATGGAACCTGTGGAAATATTAATAAACTGTATCCATGGCAAGTAAGAGTGATGATACAATATATTTTTTTCCAAAATGTTTTATTCATTTTATAACACAATAACAACAGTATAGTAACAAGAAAAAACAACTAAACTATATACAATGTCCATAACTAAAAAAACAATATACATAGGAGAACACTTAATATTTCACTAGCAGATTAGACAATTTTGTCCAAACAATTAAATGATAAGTTGTGTTGTTAGTCCTTGCTTTTATAGTAGCAGTCTCATTCTTACAAATGTATTTCACAAGATAAATAAACTCAACTTTAAAGACAGAAGTAGATTGGGATTTCCAATTTTTAGTAACAATTTTCCATGCTATAGAGAGGATAGACCGTAGTAAAAATGTTTGTTTTTAAGGAATGACTTCAGGAACATTGAAAAGGATAAGGGAGTTAGAAATTATACAATTGTCATTCCATAGAGCTTTAAAAAGATATTAAGTCTAACCAAAATGGGAAAATTATTTTGCAGTTAATGACCATATGTATCCAGTCAGCATCTGGGTGTCCACATCTCCAGCATTTCATTTCATCTTTCCTGTACATTATTGCTAGTCTATGTGGGGTAAAAAAACATCTGTGCAAAAATTTCCATGTGTATATACACCAGAACAGGGAAGATGTGGATTATTTCACCAAATGTAAACAAAGTTTTTTATCTTTCTCTGAGAATACTTATCTATTAACATCACTTCAATAATTCCAAAAAGAAACATCTGTTTTGCAAAAATCATTTCAGAGAATTTTATAAATAACAGATATGTATGAAGTATTCTTGGGTGAGCTATTAATAATTGTTGAGATAAAATCCAAGATTTGTAAGTTACTCTTATTGTATGCCTCTAATGAGGGTATGAGCTTAGTATGTATAAAATCTTTACAAGTTTGGATGTCCAGCCAATTGCAATTTTGCAAACTATATCTGCTGATCAAATAGTCTGCAGAACTTATTTTACTACCTGAGTGAAATTGATTCCAATATAATAGGTCACACTTCTTAAATTCTAACATTTTCTGAGTATCAAAAGATTGCAAACATTCATTTGTGCAAGCAATAGGAAACATAATTATTAATAAATTCTTAATTAATTGATTAGAAAACATAAGCTTTTTAAACAACAACAATATTTGGTTTATAAGAGGCGTGAGCACAAGTTTTCACCTTTTACTTTGAATGTATATTTTTAAAGTCCATATAAAGATGTCTGTATGTATTTGAGTATATGGTTCAAGCAATGTCCTGTTATTATTAAGGTTTCATGTATTGATTTCCAATATGATGTATAAGAAGTATTATTCCAAAGCAACACTATGTTAATAAATGCAGAGTTTAAATAAAAATCAATATTTGGAAACCCTATACCTCCTTAATCCCAGCTTGTGGTGTGCCAGAGAAGAGAAATTCTTGTATACTTTAATAATATAATTTTTATTTTATTATTTTTACAGATATAACACCTAGTTTGCTATTTTTTTCCAGAAAAACTATGTATCATACCTGTCAACTGTCCAGATTTTCTAGAATGTCCAGATGTTTGCCACATATTTTTGGTCTGTTTCTCCAAAAATTGTGGTTTTCTGGTAAATCACTGACAAATCATTGAGGAATAAAGTCAGATATTAATGACAGAAATTTCAGTTTTAGATTTCATATCCTTTATAAAATTCATGCTGATATGAAACCTATTATTCTATCAACTTTCTAAGTCTGCAAGAGCAATATTTAAAAATTGTTCCTATTTTTGGGCCTTTGTCCCCCCATTTTTTGAGCTTTGTCTAGATTTCTTGCTCTAAGTGGTTGACAGATATGATACTTATTATAATTCTGATGTGTAAATTGTTTTGTTTTGTTTTATTGGGACTGCAAGCAAAACAAAAAGTTTCACTTTACAAGCATGGCAATAGGATTTTTTCAAATAACGCAGTGTTCATAGATTAGTACTAGGCTAACTGCCCTTTTTGGGCCATTTGAAGCCTAGCCAGTTATCCCATGTAAGAATCACACCCTGCACCTTGTTTCTTTAAGGTAAACACCTTAACCATTATGTCATCCTCCCACCCATTTCATAATATGTAAAATTTATGATCATGATAAAAGAACATAGTGTAATTCTTATGACTGTGAATAAAGAGAATGGATAAATTAGTGGCAAGAGTTAAATAATTCTGGAAATGAGTGTGCAACATTTTCTGTCAAAATATGCAAGAGAGGTAACCCATTAAAATGTCAGGACCAGCTTTAGTCAGTATCATAATAATGAGACTGAATGTACAAAAAAATAGACTTACATGTACCAAGTTCAAGATGGTTATTTTTTGGAATATTCCCTTTTCTACAAAGTATGTTGATATTAGAGTTAGTATACATATGTTTGGAGTGTGTGGAATTTGTCCCCCAAATTGGGGGGGGGGTTGCAGGAGGGCTTGCACCCCTCGGCAAAAGAGAAAAGAAAAAGTGCAATGTTCAGTATTCACTCTTCTGCATTTTATTTTTTTTCAGCATGCTGGCACTCAATGTCATGAATGCCGACATATCAATAAGGAGCCTGCAGGAGATGCATTGCAAACATAGAACCTAGTAAGGATATCATACCAATGTAATCCACCTCCACTCATATGAACTATTCAATTAAAATGTACTTAATATCAATCACGTATGTCCACAAGTGAATGTATGGCATTTTCTGGCACAGTACTTGTTGGGTGACAGATGCATCTGTTGCTTTAACTTCAAAGGTACATTTATTTTTTTTAATTTATTTTACATTTGTTTACTGGGATAGTCCGACTGGACACATGCCCATTTACAGTGGAGGCCCAGGGAGAAAAGCTTCACATTCAGTACAGAAAAACAAATAGCTGAATAATTTGATAACAATATGACCAACTATACAGAAGCAAAAAATAAAATACAACTTTTAATACAAAAACACAATTTAACAGTAGATAAGCATTATAACTGACTATAGAGACAGACAGAAACTACTTATAGAAATTAATTATTGTAATTTAGCATGAGCTATTATAACTATTAGAAACTTGAGCAGAAACTATAATTCCTGATACTGTAGAAAAATTACAGTAGGTATAACTGGATATGAAGCTATCTGGGGTGGTAGAAACAATGAAGATTAGGTAATGCATGGACATAGCCAGGAATTCATTAAGTGTGATTCAAGTGAGTTTTTGAACAGAGTAATAGTCTACATTCTTTCATCTTCCAGCAAAACATCCTTAAAAATATTTACCTTTTTTTGGAAAAATGCTGCCATCTTTATAGCTTAGTCCTTCTGTGAGATGTTTCTTCCTCAGATATGCCATAGTTGTCTCTTGTTGTCCTCTCCTCGCTTGTCTGATGAAACATACTCATTTTTCTTGCTGCATTTCCACTGAACACTTAAGCATCTTGTGAAACCTACACACAAATTTGGTACATGATATGGCTGATATTCTTTATTATTGTTCCCATGTTTAAGGGTTCAGTATTGTTCATGCACATGTATATTTGCATATACTTATCAAAGTATTGCACCCTCCATTTTATCCTCCTTGCAGTGTTTCTGAAACATTCTTCTTAGAACAGGTTGGTGTCTTGACTGACCAGTCTTGCACTCTTTATGCCACACAGTGCTTTCTTTCTTTTATTTTCCACTTAGACAGCATACCTTTAAGAAGGAGTTCATGTCCCTCCCATCTCCTTACTTCTGAATCTGTTCAAGTTGATGGCCATATCTGGCTTGCCTAAGACACAGGGCTGTGGCCACAAGGTACAGTGTTGTGTTTAGAGTGACACACTGCCATTGGTATGGGTCTATATTACACACCAAAATGCAAATTAACTGAATACATAAACATCAACACGAAAAGACCGATAAACCAAAACTACGAATGGCCACTTGATTTTTTTTCCCGGGGAAAAAAAATTGCTTGGCCATTATCAGGAATTTGAGCTTTTCTCCACTGTAGAGTGATCTCAGAGTTGGTATATTTAATTAGGGGGGCTGTGGGGGCACAGCCCCCCCACATCGGGGGTTGTTAGGGCAAAGCACCCCAGTTGATTAGGGCTTGAGAGTTTGTTTTGGTGTTGGTTGGCCCAGGGATTTTTTCCCTGGGAAAAAAATTGTGGAAGTGGGCATTCATAGTTTTGGTATTTCGGTCTTTTCATGTCGATGTTTATGTATTCGGTTAATTTGCATTTTGGTGTGGTGATATAAACCCCATGGTACAGACACCTACTGTTGCGCTACATGGTGTGACATCCATTCTTGGTCATAGCAGGAGTTGTGTGAATGTGTAGACTGTAAGACTTGCAGCTACAGCAGAAGTGCTGGATGCAGGCCTCTCCTGTGACACACTGACAGACTTCAGTACTGATTACCTACAGGTTTGTCCAGCTTGGGCAGGACTGTAGCTTTTGCCATGATACTGAATGAGGTGACAGGTTTCTCATCATAGACATTGTGAAAGAACTCATACAGGCTGTGCGGGGACAGTAGGGTTAGACATGTACTACACACACTGACATTAAGCAGCACATGTAGCATCTCCATGCACTATAACCCTGTACAGCTGGCATTTACAGCAGACAGAAAAATATATTGATATCATTCAATGAATTAATTGATGCTTTGTATGACTTTTCATAAATTTCTATGGATGAGATCAGACGGTCTCAACTAGAGATTTGATGAACCAGGTGTTAGTGTCTCTGCATAATGGGATACCGTACCATGCATAGTTCCATGCTGGTAATCATTATATGTGGCAGCTGTGACTATAGCAGCAGCCACAATGCATTCTTGATATGTAGGCTGTGCTACTCATCTCTATAAAGCTGTTGCAATATGGGCCTATACAACTATGTGAAATATGTGCTGCACATGGTACAAAATTATAAATGCCCAAAAAGGTGTGCAACTAAATGCCAGACATAAAGGACTGTGTACACAGTTTATGCAATATTCAGACTGCACTATGTTACAGACTGTCAAAGGCACTGACACATGCCTGCAGCTCATATTAATTGATGTATATCACATATGGATGGGTCATGGGCACATGTAGCAATTTTACATCCATACATACATTAATCAGACTGAACATCCATGGGACACTTTCTCAGTGTCATTAAATGGACACACACAGCTTAGAGATGCTGCTTCAGCTAGCTCCTGTCCTCTACTTTGGTATCCTGGAGCATGTCATGTTCACCCCTGGTCTGTACCAAGTACTAATTGCTATAAATGCCCATTCTGTAGTGACGTATTGAACAGCATGACATGGACCAGGAATATCCTTTCAACCATGACTAGCTCACCCGTGAACCTTACCAGATATAGGAACTGCCCCTTTAGGGTGTGTGTCAAACACTCTATAAACCTCTGTGTTTGGGTGTGAGCTCAACTATACATGTTCTCAGAATATAAAAATGTAGGGGTCACCTTCTATGACTGTTGTATGTCATGGTTTCTTGTAATCTGACACAAAATACATGCCTATGAGATTAATTTATTCATTTTTCCTTTGTTGACCAGGTATGTGAACTGTTCACTGGATCTTCATGATCTGGGTACAGATTGAACAATTTGTTACAGAGATAAGAATTAAATGACTGATTACACAGATAATTTTGAAATGATTGAGAGTTAACATATATTTCAACAAATCCATCCATCCACAACAGCAAATATTACATAAATAATGTTAAATGAGTGTGACAGTGCTATTTTACATCTCATAGTACAAAGGTTATACAGGGTAAAGAGATCTACATGGCCAGGACTGTTTCCTTCTCTAAAGTGCTTTTATTAGGCAAGTTCAGTCTTCACAGATTATCTACATAACTAGTCATAATTAAAACTATATAAAGGTATCTTTTTAATGCTAGAAGCCTAAACAAGACGTTGCACTTCTTGTAGGCATTCCTTGCTCTTAGAAATATAGGTGCTTGTGCAATTAGTGAAATATTACTCCACAACAGCAATAACACCCTTGCAGTGCAAGATTTCAACATCTACCATTCCTTAAGACCCAATGTGGAAAATGACAGTATTACTAGAGGGGCAGTGTCTTTATTCCTAAGAAGCCATCTCATCTCCAAACCTGTAAGCCAGGACAGCAATTTTTTTTTTAAACAAAAGGCATCTTTATTAAATTATTACATAAATTATAAATCATACATTTATATAAATGAAAACAAACCATATTGACATAATTTTATTTGCAAACATTATACATCAAAAACATCTTGACATAATTGTAGTTGCAAACATTATACATCACTCATAATCTGTCCAGTCATTGTCAGTGAAACATTACATTGCTCATTCAAATCCTGCCTTCTTTTAAACCTCATTCCTCCTCTCCACATATTGTTCCCACAATTCCCATTTTTCCTATATAATTTGCACCTACCCTTTTCTAAATATCATAATTCCAGTTGTTTTATCTCTGTTACAATATTCGCTACTTCTAGTAAAGTTGGTTTAGACTTTGATTTCCATTTTATAGTAATTGTGTTTTTGGCAGCCACCAAAATTAGACTCAGCAAGGCCTTACTATGTCTAGACAATTCCGATTCTATATCGCAGCTCAAAAATTATTTCTTCAGTTACACCAATTTGCTCATCCAGTACCTCTGAGCAGAACAGTCTGCAGGGAATCTTTAAAATCTGCCAACTCATTACACTCTCAGAAAATATGTTCCCAGTTACCTCTTTCTTCCCCATTACACCTCCAACATTTGCTGTTTACCTGAGGAAAAATTCTTTGGAGTCTACTTAGGGTATAAAAATACCTATGTAAACACTTATAAGGATCCTAAATGTTCTAGAGCTTATTGCATATTTGTGAGACATACATATGCCCCCATTGTTTATTTGGCATTGTTGTAGTTATTCAGGGTAGAGAGATCTTTTGCTTATGGTTACTACAACAAAGTCTGTATTGCATCTAATGCATCTTTTTTCTCCTTTAGTTGGAGGTCGTCTCCAGGCTGATCTCAGTGCATGTTCAGAAGCAATACATTACAAACACTTAACATTTACTGAACTAGTATGTTGCTTGGAATCCACAGGTTGTTTTAGAATTTGTAAACTGTGAGTTCTATGTATAGTACATGATCACCCATCCCGCCAATCTCTCTGTTCCCAATCCTTTCTAACCTCCTCTGATTGATTCTTATAGTTATCATGCAATATTTTGTATGCTCTACTAATTATTCATTTTTTAACAGCAGCTTATTTTCTACATTCTACTAAAAACTCTACCAGTGCTGGTCTTTCACATAGGATCCCCCTATTGCTTTCTCTTAGCCTATACTCTGATATCAATCCTTGATAGGGAAGGCAATATCTATCTTGCAGTTCCTTCTCTAATGGTTTGCTCCTAATACCGTGGTTCTTTCATGAGTTTTCTCCAATAAATTCCAGCCCCCCCTCTTGCCTGTTGTCTGTATCGCTAATTGCAGTCATCCCTATCAACAGAATCTCCTTTCTCCATTCTAGTTTTGGCTTATTTCTTAGAATACTTTCTGTTACTTTATAAATATAACATTCTGCATAGTTATTGTTATTCTTCTTAAGGATCACCGTCCAAAATCCCAGTCCCTCCTTGTTTCCTGAGCTTCCCCCTTGTTTTATCATCATCATCAACATCCCTTTCCACTTTCAATTATAGGTTTATGCTTGTGCTATGTTTAGGAGCCTTAACTGTGTAGCTCTGAAATACCCCTTCAAACCAGGTAATCCCAAACCACCTTGTTCAGTTGGAAAAATCAGCTTATCCCACTTGACTCTTGCCGTCTTCCCTTTTCAGATAAAATCTTTCAGCTCTTTATTAATTGATATCCACAACTTATTTTCTGGTTGATAAAAATATGCCTGACCTGTGTATAAAACTAAAGGGACAAAAATATTTTAACTGCTTGTATCTTGCTATCCATATCCATATCCATATAACAGAGCTTCCAGTTTCTCAATTTTTGTATTCTCTTTTGTTTAGTCTCACTCTCTTCCCACAATTCTTTGCTGCCACATCAGAATCTTTTCTTAATTCATACTCCTAAGTACTTCATTTTATCATATCCCCATAAATATGGATATTGCTAAACTGATTTGTGTGTGGGTACAGAATTTACAGCTATTGCCTTTGTTTTAGCTTCATTAATTTTGTATCCCAAAAAGTTTTGAAGCTGCCCCAAAATGTTCCAGAACACCAAAATGTCCTTTTTTGGTTGTATCATGTATTAAATAATATTATCTGCAACTAGAGCCAGCTTTTCTTGACTACCATAACAATTGTATCCTTGAATTTCTGAGTCCCTATTTTCTTTGCCAATGGTTCTAAATATAGTGCAAATAAAAAGGGGAAATAGGACACCCCTGCCTGGTTCCTCTGCTCAAACAGAAATTATCAGAAAGGAACTCACCACTTTAATTTTCACCTCTGATCCCTCATATATCCTCCTAATCAACTGCATAATTTAATCAGGGAATGGAAATGCTTCCATGTACCTTCTCATAAAATCCCTGCCTGTGCTTCTACTAAGCACTGTCTGCTTTTGTTTTATATTTATTGCTCTCCCAGAATGAAAAAACACTTGAATGCTTTCAGAAAACATTATTTCCTAGCCATTAAAAGAAAGCCATTAAAACAAGGAAGTATTCTGTTTTTATTGCTCAGATTGTCTCCATTAAGACATGAGAACCAGATACGGGGTTGCTTCTACAAGTATTTATTTATTTATATATTTGCTAAAGGAGAGATTTATTAGATTCAGTGTTTTTTTTTTGTTTTATTTGCTTTCTCATAAAACGTGTTACTAGCTAAAACCAACAGCCTTAATCCTGTCATTCTCCTTTAAAATAATGAGAAAAAGCACATCATTTTTCTTGTATCATACTCTTTTTTTTACATTGTGAGTCCCTAGATCTACTTGGTGAGGTACTTTTGGGGCCATTACAGTTGCTGCAGGTGTTGGGTAAGGTACATCCCAAATGGGGCATTGTATCCAAACATGGGCCTGATGAGTATAGGGGCACAATGACCTCACTTGATCTAGATGTGAAACCTTATGGGATAAGGTGAGCTATATAGAAGGTCTGTCTAACCACTTTGGCAACGTGATTGTCAAAGGCGAGAGTACTAACTACTCATGTCCCCAAATCCCTAATAACACCTACCGTACGTAATGGATTACCACCTATGTGGTAATGTGTGGGCATGTTGTTATTCCCAAAGGGGATGACTATGCATCTAATGGCATTTAGCTGTAGGCCATGGCTCTGGCACCAGTTATCCATCTCTGTGAGACCCTTTTTGAGGATGCTTGTGCCAGCTGGAGAGTTGATTATGGCACCCAGTTTGCAGTCATCTGCGAACATGGTCAGCCATATTCCTCCTGTGTTCGCCTGTACATCAGAGAAATATATACTGAACAAGAGAGGTCCCAGGACTGAGCCTTGTGGGATGCCACATGTAACTGGTGTATAGTCAGACATGGCACCTGCAATACTGACCATGTGGGTGCTATCCCTGATCCAGTTAGCAATCCATCTTGTGACATATGTGTCGATATTGAAGCTGGTGAGCTTATGTATAATGCCCGAGTGGGGTATTGTGTTGAAGTGTTTTGCAAGGTCCAGGTAGGCTGTGTGGTCAACCTTCTCTACGTCTATGGACCTGGTAACTGTTTAAAGAAGTTGAACAGGTTCAAGAGGCAAGATCTGCCCACAACAAAGCCGAATTGTGTGGGATCCAGTGTCTGTATGTTCCCGATGTCTATGTGTATGAGTTCCATGACGATATGCTCCATAGCTTTGCAGACCAGACTAGTTAGGCCTATAGGGCAATATTGTCTGGGGTCTGTTGTGGCACCACCTCTGTGGAGCGAGACCACTGTTGCTGTACGCCATTCCTTGGGTACATATCCTGTAGTAACTCTGATATTGAACATTGATTTAATATGAGGGTTACGTTCATCATGAAGCACATGTAAGACGCAGGCCGGGACACCGTTCGGTCCCATTGATGCTGTGTTGTCTGCTTTGGAGAGTGCAGCACTCACCTGTTCATCTGTGATGTCAGGGAGGCTATACTCTGTTGGGATGGACATTTGCTCTTTAGGGGGGATGGGGGGGGGAATTTACACTGAACCTGTTTGCCAGGATGTTGGCATGTCTGTGGGTTCAGTGTATGTTTTGTCATTATGCAGTAACTCACAGCATATCTGGGAGTTTCCACCCAGGTTCCTGACATAGCTAAAGAAGGCCTTGTGATTGTCCTTAGTGTTTGGTGCAAGTTTCCATTAGAAGCGGGCCTTGGATTAATTCATGAGTGATCGTAGCTTTTTGCTAGTACTGATCAGAGATGCCTTCCCTTTATGGGATTGTGCTCTATCATGTAGTAGCCTCCTCCTTTTGTTGTATAGCTTATTAATGGCTGGGGTCCACCAGACAGGTCCCCTGCCTTTGGAGGAGTGAGTCTTGTTGTTATTTGGGATAGCACGATCCATGCATTCCAGTAGGTGTCCATAGAATGTGTTTGTAAAGGATTCAGTGATCTGAGCCATATTTACCACTGTCCCAGGGTCTTTGAAGGATACCACCTTGGTTTGGAGAAGTGTGATGTTTGCTTTTGAGAAGTTCTTCACTGAGATTACCTAGGATGGGGGTGGGGACGGGATATGGATGTCCAGTGAAATAAATGTATGGTCTGACCTTACCAATGAGGGGTATACCTCTGGTGTGGAACATAGAGTCCCCATGTTGGTGATGATCAGGTCCAATATGTTTTCCCCTCTAGTGGGTGTGGTGACCAGTTGTGCCATAGCATTTGAGTTTATAAATTCTAGCAACTGTTGTGCGAGGGTGTTGGGGCTTGAGTAGTATTCCCAGTCAATGTTTGGGTAGTTGAAGTCACCCAATATAATGGTGTTTGGAGAGACCTTCATATTCTCCAGTGTTCCCAGGAATACCGAGTGGTGTTCCTGAGTTCAGGAGGGTGGTCTGTAGCAGGCTACAAACTGAAAGGCAGTTTTGCCCACTGTTAGTTGCACATGTATGGTCTCCGATGCTTCTTGCAGTGCTACTAACCTGGAGGTGTGTGTATCTGTGATGTATATGGATACTCCCCCTATTTTTGTTGGCCGGTCTGAGTCTTGTGGCCGAAAAGCATGGTATGAAGTATAACCTGGTAGTGCTGGTGTGCTTTTGGGAGCCTGAACCAGGTGTCTGTTACTGCACAGATATTGACATTCTCCATACTGAGGAGAGTCCTGAGTGCATGCATTTTGAGGGTTAGACATCTGGTGTTGAGCAGCATTACCCTTAGTTTCTTTTACCTTGTAACGTCTATGGAGGTGGGTTTGTCTTTTGAGCCTCGCTTAAAAAAGCTGCTATGGGGGTGGCAAGAGCCTTAGCCAGTATTCGAAAGTCTAGGGGTGACAGGTGCAAGCCATCCATAGGGAAGCTATGTGGCATGTTGAGCATGTCATCCCAGGCTGACAGACACTGGATCCCCTTTGAATGACACCAATATGTTAGCCAACTGTTAAAAGTGATCAGTTTGTCTGTATACTGTGACATCATTCTTGGTGAGGGTAAGATACTACACAAGGTCAGGGTCATACTGGCCTGGGCTACATGATCAGAGAGCTCCTCTATGTCTCTTGTCATGTAGTCCAGGGAGGAACGTCTGAGGTTATTCACACCAGCATGGACAATGACGGAGACATATTTGTACTTGCTTTGGAGTGAACTGAGTGCATGTGTTATGTGGGGGATCCTGGCACCCGACAGACAGCTCAAAGTGACCTTCTCCTTGTTCAGCCTGGTGAGTGGGACATCAGTGTGTCTGACAATAAGAGTCACCTATTACAACTGTATTAGGTGTGTTGTTTAGCCCTAAGGGCAGTGACTGTGTGGCACACTGACTTTGTGAACTATGTGATATGTGGATATTGTTATTTGGGGTAGCAGTTGTTTGGGTGTCTGCTTTGGAGGTCTCTGCTGCTTAGGCAGAATTTATTTAGAGCCTCTGAGTATGTATTTGTGTGATAATGTATTTTGTTTGCTGTCACTATAGGTCTATGTGAGACTGGATATGTGGTGTGTGTGGTTACCTTCACCACCTGATAGACTGTGCCAGTCACGGGTCGAGAGAGCTCAGCCTCCTGTTTGTCTATATAGTTGCATCTCTAACATATATCTGAGTTTGTTGGGAGGAGGAGAGGGTTGTCTGTGTACATAAGGCAGTTGTAACATTGCGTCAAAATTCCTATATTCACCAGCTGGACAGGAGAGTACACACGAAACCGACCTTTGGACATGCCAGGATATTATGATGACATACTCTGTTGACTTGATTACAAAGGATTAGTAGGGTGTTAATTGTGTAAAAGAGTATAAAAAGGGTTTAGTGGTCATGTTTGTCTGTGTTTTGGAAAGATTATCTGCGAAGGAGTCCAGACAGAACCATGGCACCTCCTTCAGCTATGTCAGAAATAGCAATGTACACTCATATATGTCCTGAGTCAGGGCCAACTGTACCTGACTGACAATGCTGACATCCTGTCAGACAGGCCCATATATACATACCCACCTCCTACTAACAAGAGGCCCTATCATCATACCAGAAGATATCACATGTAGAATGGGTAAACAACTCCTCCCAAAGCTGAAAACATGGCATCAATTGGATTACATTGTTTTCCTATATGTGTCATAAGTGAACTACAGAACAAACAGACCCTGCACCTGAACAGTCTGTTGAGCCTCACCCTCTTTACAGGATCTGAAACTGTTGAATGTGTTACAGCAACATATGGCACACCCCACAAGTGATGGTGCACAACAGACCATGGGAACTATAGTCCTATAAGCCTATGAAGTCTGAACTGCAAGGCCATGGAGTCCATCATGATTGAAGTCATAAACAGAGCTAATGGAAGCCGACAAACACACAACCTTACCGACTGTGGTATGTTCATGGGCAGATCATGGTTCCCAAACCTGCTAGACTGTTTGCAAGGCAGCCACCCAGGACATACATCACTGAAAGGAGCTACACACGTCCCACATAGACTTTGAATAGCCCTTTATCAACATACCAGACACATGTCGTATCCACAAAATCAACAATCTGTGCATAAATATGTATTGTCATATGAAGGAATGGCAATTTGTCCACAGATAGATCACACAAGTTAAGAATTGTGGAGTCCTGTTCAAGCTGTTAACACCTGCTGACCCACATGGTTCATTCCTGGGATTGCATAAAACAAAGTGCACACACATTACCATGTCCAGTCTGATGATGTCAGTATCCCACAAATACAGCAGTGGAAATAAAAACTCCCAGCAAAGCATATAGTGCGTTGTGTTAATGCGTATCTGTCTAGTATCATAACATAGTTAGGTAGGGGTTTGAATCCTGCAATTGCTGTGTGTGTGGGGGCGTGTGTGTGTGATTTCCTTTGAGAGGAGTGGCCTTTTTGGAGACTGGGAAAACACATTGAAAAAGGTAAATTCCTCTTTGGCAAGTCTGATGATGTCAGTATCCCACAAATACAGCAGTGGAAATGAAAGCTCCCAGTAAAACATATAGCGCGTCGTGTGAATGCGTTTCTCTCTAGTATCATAATATAGTTAGGTAGGGGTTTGAATCCTGCAATTGCTGAGTGTGTGTGATTTCCTTTGAGAGGAGTGGCCTTTTTGGAGACTGGGAAAACACATTAAAAGAGGTAAATTCCTCTTTGGCAATTCTGATGATGCCAGTATCCCACAAATACAGCAGTAGAAATGAAAATTCCCAGTAAAGCATATAGCGTGTCGTGTTAATGCGTATCTCTGTAGTATCATAACATAGTTAGGCAGGGGTTTGAATCCTACGATTGCTGAGTGTGTGTGTGCGTGGGGGGGGTGTGTGTGTCATTTCCTATGAGAGGAGTGGCTTTGTTGGAGACTGTGAAAACACATTAAAGGAGGTAAATTCCTCTTTGGCAGGTCTGATGATGTCAGTATCCCACAAATACAGCAGTGGAAATTAAAACTCCCAGTAAAGCATATAGCACGTCATGTTAATGCGTAACTCTCTAGTATCATAACATAGTTAGGTAGGGGTTTGAATGCTGCACTTGCTGAGTGTGTGTGTGTGTGTGACACTGTTGATTAATGTGTTGTTGGTTTTGCTTTTACTACTGTATGACATATCAGTAAAACAACAGTATGTGCATTGCACACTTCAGGTATCTGTGTGGCAAATGCACATATGTACATGTGATCTCAATTGGTAACTGTGTGGCCAAGACATAGATGTACATGTGACCTCAGTCACTTCATAGGTGTGAAGCCTGCTTTCAACACGAATACATCTGTTACCATTGACAGTTTGTGCTGCTGCTTCTCAGACCGTAGGTCACATATGTATGTATGTGACAAGTCCAGCCACTGTAGTGATCTGTGCCCTAGGTCATCTGTGTCACACACACACATGACAGTTTCTATCGAATAGTGTGAGTGAAGGTTTATGCCTGGGGCATATTTCAGACATGTTCAAACACAGCACAGTCTGTCAATAATGGGCATTCATTATAGGTGTACAACAACTCCGTGGATATGCATACAGACCCCTTATTGCTTATGTGATACACTGAGGGACATCAGCATACCTTTGGGAATGTGAATATCAAAGGACAGATGACATCACATGTGGCTGTATGTACACATCAGTACCCCTGCTACATGTTGTGGGCTACTACCAATGTGGTACTGTCAGGATACTATGTATAGTAAATGTGGATGACTATGCTATAGTTGGCTCATAGCTTCACAGCATGGGTTTGTCAACAGGTATCTGTCTGTATGATACCCTTGTGGAGGATAAGTGTCTAATCCAGAGAATGCATTGTAGGCCACTGTATGCATTACCAGATGTGGACGGACATATCACTAGTGTGTCTGCTTGTACCTAGGACAGCCACATGCCAAACAGGAGTGGTCACGGGAATGTGTGGCGGTCAATACCACTGGTAACTGGTATAGTACAGTACCAGAATGATTCAAATGCTACTGTGTATCCTACAGCTGTGTGTCAGTTGTCAAGACATCATCTAACGATTGGTTAAAATCAGGCTGTTGAGGTTATGTACACTACCAGAATGCAAACCAATGACCGATATTAACAATATCACCCACAGCATAGTGTCATACCATGACATACACACATGCATACCCAAGTTGTGACATATGTGTAGTAAAATGCATACTGGACACCAATAGGAAATATGAAGTGTTAACACTGTGTAATATAGGGCATGTCACCCTTCCCATGTGTCCATCATGCAAGCACATGCAGACAGTGCACCTCCACCATGTTCACAAATGTACACCTTGAAATCTGTACTGCACACATCACACGTAACGTCCACTCACCAACACATGTTGCCAGTACCACACACATCAGCCAAGTGGCACATGTGCGGACAATCCATGTTTGAAATTAACACTGGTGTAAACAATACTACATTGATAATCATAGCTTTGATGCATCATGCCTGCTCAGATATATCTACAAGAATATCATTACACTTTACTGTTGACAACATGCTAACATTGCTACACTGCTATTAGGTCACTCTGTGCATCAGCACCATGTTAGCCTGTTCCTGCATCATTGTCACAGATGACAGGAGGTGGCACAGTTTCATCATATGCACAGGGTGTATTATTGGTTTGCCAGAGCCCGACAATTACCCATCCAATCGACATGTATGTGTGTGTTTGTGTGTGTGTGTGTGTGTGTGTGTGTGTGTGTGTGTGTGTGAGGGACAACAGTATAGTATGGGTCAGTGTTGATGTAATGTGTGTGTGTATGTGTTAGCCCTAGGTGTTGGTTTTATGTGTGTGTGTCTGCATGCACACAGTTCCCTCTTGTGGCTGCCAAATACGGAAGGTTGTGGGACAGCCACAGACTGTACCTGCCAGGCTGTACAGATCACTGTCTCCGGCCACGGACACAGTACCTGTGCCTGGCAGGGGTGACACGGACAGTATCGGGTACTAAGCCAGACTGGGTACTATCGTCAGAGGCAGAGGGATGTTGACTGGACCCATGTCCCTGCTGGGACTGGTCAGAGCCACGTGCACGTGGTCATCTTGGATGGTCTACCGACAGCCCAGCCACAACATTGCTGGTGCTAGTACTGCCACTACAGGAGTGGCTGGGACTTGTGTGTCGTCCGCGATGACTGCCAGCTGATGATGTTGCTGGCATACATCCACGTCGACGTCTCAGCCATCCTGCACTGTCCTGGCACATGGACATTACATTGCGGAGGACATCTAGTGTCTCCCCCCAACATCTATCAATGACATTGGTGTAATTACGGATGGCACCGGCAAGGTCACGGATACTGTCATTATAGCGGTGTTATGAGCCCTCTGCACCATTGGTCCCTGCCTGGTGTACTGTTCCATACGTGCCTGTGCTTGCATTACAGCCCGGAACATACCTGAGGTTGTGAGACCTGTACAGGCACGTATGCCAGGGGCATTATGACCAGTGGTGCTCCCACAAGAACCCCTGGACATATGCCTATGTGGTACTGTTCCAGGTGTCTGGGCATGGCTGCTGTGTGGGGTTGCATGTGCCATAGATACCACACTGTCCTGGTCAATGCCTACCATATGCTGTTCCTCACCTAAGGCCATTGGTGTTGAGGGATGTATTGGCAGTATGTATGTGCACATAGATGGGGTGGAAAGCTGTGTGCTGTCGATTGGCGGACCAACAACAGACCCTGTCAAACCTGCCTGTTGTGTGCATGTGTATTGACTCTGCCTATACAATGTCCACTACAGTGTACCCCAATTGTTTGGGATGCTCTGTGTATTGCATGTGTTTGAGGCAGCTACTCATGTTACTGGGATGTGCATAGCCCCACAGAGAACATGCAGAGCATGCACTATGTATAGGTGTTTAACATGTGTATATGGCCTACAACTCTCCTATGACATGCACATGTTATATGCTATATTAAATGTAGAACACTCACCAGCATGGGTCTGCTGTCTTGCTATCACACCAGAGGGACCTGCAAGGATATGATACAGTTTGTCAGTGTCAACAACTATGGCATTGCTGCTGTGAGTTTGCAATTTTACAGTAGTACATGAGGTGACAGTCACAGGCATACAGATAATGTCCCAAATTATCAGTATTGCATGACACCAGGCTCCACATCTTCTGCATACACAGTACACATCTGATAAATGCATGTTCTAACAATTGAGATAACAGTGGTCTACAGATATGCCATGTTACCTGCACGCTTTGTATCGCCGTGCTGGGTGACTCTGGCCTCCATGATGACACATGTCTGTTCTACTGGTTGGCCAGGAGCCACCATGCTGAGGAGCAGCTCTTCCACTCTGGTGAGGGGGGGATGTGTTGCGGCACCACCACCTGTGGCAAGCTGTTGTCTGTGGACATCGGAGGCATGCTGCCGGACATGTCTGATTATATCACTGCAGTGATGGCGTACCTGCTCATAAGTCTGGTTATGCATGCCTACATCATTCACCCTACGGACAACATCCTGCCACAGTGCAGTGCGCCCATGCTGGTCCTGGCTGGTTCTGGAGAACAGCAGGTTGTGATGGTGTATGAGGGCATCTGCAATGACTTCCTCCTCCTCAGGGGAATACGCAGGTTTCCTGTTGTGAGACATGTCCCTGGAAGACAATAAAACAGTAATTGTAAGCAAGTCATGTGGCACACTTAACATTCCAAAGTACAGACATCAATGGAATGCCATATATAGCAACCTTTTGGCTGTCAGTAGATACACACTTTTAATACCACATATGACTGCTCAACCCACAACTGCCTGACAGTGCCTGGCACATACTATATACCAAACCATGTTCTGCACAACAACAAAGTGAAAACAGTATTTAAGACTATACAACAGTACATGGCACATTGTATGTGACACAATGCACCACCTAGCCACCGGAGGTGTATATGAAGCTAATGCATACAGACATTTGTCATCCATTGAAATGAATGTACAGTACGGTTACAGTACTACCAGTACACCACACTACTTGTTGCACATTCATCACTATAGGTGGCATACTGCTGTACTACACTATACATGTTGCTAGATATGCACGTATACCCTGTGACACACATACCATCGAGGCCATGTTACAGGCATACCCACACACATCAGACATACCTACATGACACAAACCCAGATTAGTTTTACCTGTGTACCATACAGTACTGTGTGTCAGCCCCTACAAAACCTCATGCCTGAGGTATGTAATGTGTGAGGACTACAGGTAACAAACAAAACAGTGTTACCAAGCAATGTGGATATAAACCATACTGTGCTGTTTAGGCCTACAGCTTCAGGTAGTACTACAGTTCATATGTGATTTGTATTCACTAGTGTTAACAATCAATAAGCATACATGTACTGCTACCTGTGTACCATACAGTACTGTGTGTCAGCCCCTACAAAACCTCATGCCTGAGGTATGTAATGTGTGAGGACTACAGGTAACAAACAAAACAGTGTTACCAAGCAATGTGGATATAAACCATACTGTGCTGTTTAGGCCTACAGCTTCAGGTAGTACTACAGTTCATATGTGATTTGTATTCACTAGTGTTAACAATTAATAAGCATACATGTACTGCTTTAGCCTACAATCGCACACTCCAGTCAACACCATGGGACTATGTCACACCGTATGCCATACTGCTTTTCCTGCATAGCAGTAGCATACGTACCTTTTGATGGGATTAGAGCAACAACACTACATACCATGATATACACAGTTTCCCACTAGGCTGTCACACATATACACATCTTTGACACATTCGCCTACACATTTTCCATCACACCCAGTCAACCTCACATAGCATGTGATGCAACAGGTACATCCGTGTGTGTATCGGCTCCTAGGTAGCTAATAGGCTATTATCCCTAGGGCCTATGGAAGCCTAGCCATATGGAACCCTGCCCTTCAACACCCATGTAATGCAGGTTCATGTGCCCCTGTCATGCAGAGCCACAGAGGTGATTACCGGGTTGTGTTTCCTATCTCACATCCAATCATCATGATTATTCATAACTGCTAATGAGGACCTTTATTTGCTATTGATAGGTAGTTAGTTCCAGAGTATGGTATGTGTCTGAGATGATAATGTGCCACTCAAGCAGGTTCTGCTTTTTGACATTACAAGGTTTAGATCAGTACAGTGTGTAGCTTGTTTGGAGTTTCATCTGTTTACATGGAGCATGTCCAACACCTGTGGGTTTGGCCTAGCTTTGTATGTTAGGCAGAGGTGACCTCTGGGTAGGCAGTATGCGATACAGTGTAGCTGCGGTTTTGTAAGACAGTCAGCATAGGGCATCTGCTTGAGTCCGGTAATACTCTTTGTGAGGTATGTGTCTGGCATCTACAGTTGCTGTGGATGTCTTCTGAGGTACATACCAACAGGGCCATTGTACTCTATGATGGGTGTTATGACTGATGAGTAGAGTGGAACACTGACCTCTATTTCCATGGATGACACACCTTTACTGATGACATGTGGACCGTACTCAGTTTACATGACTAGTGTGGCACTGTGATTATCATAAAGGACACTACTGTCTACCTGTGTCCCATAGTCTCTTATCACACTTTCGGTGTTGAGTAGACTACCACCTATGTGATAGTTCATGGGTTCAGGGCTTTTAACAACAGGGATGTCAATACGTGTACAACATTGAGCTTGAGCGTACATATGAACATCCAGTGGTGTACATATAGATATACATATCGGCACATATACAGTCCACCTTTCATGGTAGGAATATCAATTATGCAAAGGTTGAGAGGGATACAGTTATGTAATGATATTGCACAGTCTTGTGCAGAATGCATGGAAGGTATTCTCAGCCCATGTATCTTTAGCAGGACCCCCTATCTGGAAGACTAAAAACCTAACAATTCATACCCATGGCGTTTGAACACCACATGTCATATGCCAGCACTGTATGCTGTCTTGTTTGACACACACTACAACCTACATATGAATATGCACATAACAACCTGCACCAACATATAAATGTCCACCCTTCACAAACAGTTGGAGTATGTCCCTTGCTCTATGCACATGTTCAGATGCTAATATATTAGACACATATATATCTTGCCATATGTGTGTGCCATACAGACACAGGGTCCACACTGTTGTAGGTCCATACACCTCATGGATGACCTGTTGGGCCTTGCTACAACATGGACAGTTGTCACATGTGTGCATACAGTAATAGTACAAGAGTATATATAGCTGCAAATGATACATTACTATACTAGCCTGGTACAGCAGTTGACTATGCTAAGCTACACATTATGTGACTATCATGCATGTCTTACTCTGTGACATCCACGTTTATATAGGTGTTTGCACTACTCCCCCAAATTGCCATTAAACACAGTACTGTATAGACCATAGATAACATGTTCAGATGTTTGACATATAATGCTGAGCTACATATGTTACAGTTATGTCCCACTGCACACAGCTACACACCAATTTCTCCATGGCAGTAGTTATGCATGGCATCAGTGCATACATACCTAATGCTGCCACATATGCATGTTTCAGAGTATGTACAGTACTATTCATAAACATCTACTACTTGCCAGTAACTACAAACTGTTACATACCTGTTTGTCCCTTTCAGGTCCATCTGTGTATGCTTTGACAGTTTATTTTTTTTTATTAAGTAAAGATTCTTACTTAAGTTTAATTTTTGATTATTGCTTAATTTTTTTTCTTAATTAATAACTTTATTTTTTAATTAGGTCTTTATATTTGTTATCTAATTATATATTTATTTCTTACGTGCTACAGTTTGTCAATACTCTGCAGGAGTTGTACAATTGCTTACACGTGCAATGTAATGATTGCATGTGGGGATAGCAAGTACAATCTGCTTCTATAGGTATCTGCACATGTGCATGTGATGCCCTCTGCACCACTTGTTGCCCAGCATTTGGTAAATGCATACAGCCTACTGTGTGGTAATTGCAGTACTCACTGTCATAGCAACCCAATACTACAAATTGCTAAGGTATGTAGGCATAGCCCTTTCAGATTTCCAGAGTGGGCCCATGCTTGTTTGCTGTGGACACTGTTGTGTAAGTCAGAAGGTTGGTATACATCTTATAAATGAAGCTAGAGGTGTAGACAGTGATGTACATGTTGTACTCAGACCTGACTGTTGCCATTTCCAGTACAGAGCTATCAGTGTAGAGTTTTACTCACCCCTACAAATGCTTACACAACATTTATGTGACTATGTAGTTTCTTTTCTACTCATATAATTAACTGCCATACAAATGTAGTTATTGAGAAGTATTCTTTTGGCACATGAACTGTTTGTGAACTGTTATACTGTGAATATTAATGTACTCACTTCTGCAGGGTTTGTGTTTTTTATTGTTGACATTAGCACAGGGTTCGCAGGACAGCTGGACAATTCCAGTACTGAGTATGCCTACCTACACCTTTGGTAGACCCTAAACACACAAGTATCTTTTAATTGTTGGGGGGGCTGTGCTTACATACAGAGAGCATTATGTATTAATGTGTGAATATTATCTTACTGGACTTAAAGGATTGGTGTGTACCTGTCAGTTTATCAAGGCAGGTGGTCTGTCTGCATAGTTCCCAACTGTGAACCTATCCAGATGGTAGCCAGAAGTTACACTGTTATTCTTTGTCTGTGAAACTCACAGGTGTTTTCAGGACTGGTACAATGGCATTGTTACAGTCAGTTGCTACCAGTACATGGCTACATCCTTTGGTATTTCTGTGTTGTACTCCTACATAAGGGTATGCTTGTGGAGGTCCTACCAAAGCTATTTGCAGAGTGTGTAACAGCAGTATAGCTTATATGCCTGTGTGTTTGTGCCTCTGCCAGACCTATGGAACACTCAGATACATCTTTGCATGGAGTCAGGGATAGGTAGTTGAAAGTGAGGTACACCTTACACATAATAGGGACAGTAGGTGTAGACTTCAGTGAAGCAGTGCATATGAAGTACAAGAGGTGTCTACTGTTAATATTGTCAGTATTCATTGTGTAATACCCCACCTTTCTGACTGACGTCAGTACTTTTCTGAGGGATTCGGAGGGACACAGCTAAAATATGTTTCACAATCAGGGACATCCCTGGAAAGTTGTCACAGTTAGGAGGTATGGCCTCTGCCCTACTCAGATATGCCAGTGTTTGTCCTGCTATGATACTGTGTGGGGGTTGTAAAGTGCCTCTGTAACATTATTTGCTGCTTGAATGGCTGCTTCTCACATCACACTCATGTAAAGCAATTCCACAACAATTGCTGGTAAAGATCCACAGAACAAGCTTTGTGTTATGACCTTCCTATTTTTCCTTTACATTCACTCATTGTAATGCATGATATAGTTTTTCAGCACCAAATTACTGTATATCTGTTGTGGCTTAGTGGTACTTCCTGCAGTCTAGTGTGTCCAAGGTCTGGGGTTTGAGACTAACAGAGTTATTTTATTTTGCTGCTGAGCAGAACAAGGACCCGGACATAGAGTGACTAAGGCATTTTTAAGCAGTTGTAAGCGGGTTTGTACGGGTTTGTGCAATGCTTAGCGATGCTTAGCTAAGTGCACACATGCGCACATTCGCTTAAACCCGCTTACTACTGCTTAAAAGTGCTTACTCCTGCTAACCCCCGCGCTAATTTCTTTGAAAGAAAAGAAAATGGGGCGATAGGAAAGTGGTGAAAAAGGGGGCACAAAGAGGAAAAGACAGTAGGAAAACAAGCTCGGGATGTGCAGGACAGGTGTAGGGAAGGTCCATAGCTGCCCATTTCTTTACCAGCAACAGCTGTGCATATGCAATGAATTTGGAGTGAAATTTGAATCCTTCCACCCCTGGGAGAGGGGTGAGGACAACAAAGTATGTTGTACTGCCAATTATAATTATCATTGGCACAATGTGTGCAAAATGGGCAGCTATGTATGGGGCGTAATTTTTTTGTGGGTACAGATTGCCCTTTTTTTTTTTTTTTCAGGTGAGAGTGGAAAGTGAGGTAGAGGAAGTAGGTATATTTGGGGAGGTAGTTTGGGGAGGTAAACAGACAAGACAAACAAGATGCATACAGGGGCGGAGTATGATACATGGGGTGGGTGAACACAATTTATGGGGATGGATGTTTGGAAATCGCAAGTCCATGAGCCCACAGATGGTAACAGTGGGACTGAGATCCCCACCCATGGGCAGTCACCACTGAACCTTCACAGACCCAAGGGTGGCTGTGCTGGGGGCTGCGTAGGAGGGGCAGGCTCACCTGTGAGTCATGCCACTCTTGCCTCGAGCTGATGTAGGGGATCAGCGACTAAACGCTGGATCTTCCTACGCACCACAACCCGGACCCTTCGGAGGGTGACAGGTGGCCCTTCTCCACCCACGCTTGTAGGGGGGGATGAGCCCCATCCCCTGCAGCGCTTCCGCCCGAAGGTGGCACAGGACCAATGGAGGAGAGTAGCCTGGGCTGGGCACCAGACCTGCAGGTGCCATTTGCAATCGCCAGCTGAGGACGGACATTTGGGTCCGCTGAGACCAGCCTTCCCATACGTTCTATGATTAGGTGTGTTTAATTACAACATAGACAACAACATTCCAAATTAGTTTAACAGCATGCAGTAATATTCCCATTAACCCAACACACCAGGGTTACAACAGTTGAACAGCAAGCATAACACATGCATATATTGAACGACAGTGGACATTACAACAGCATGCAGGGATGATTGGTGGCAACAGGCCACCAAGATTGTGGTGTTTTAACAGGGGACATGCATCAAAGTAAATGCAGATTTTTATAGAACAACAGGACATATGTCCCAACAAATGTTTTGAGATTAGACATACCCATTGAGGTGTGGAATTGCATTGTTTATGCACATGGAGTAGGGTGTAAAAAGAAACCTCCATTAACATCTTATTAGTACTTTAACTCTACACTACATTCCTATTGACTGCAGGTGTATATCCCCTACATGTATTATTACACTAGGCAACATGCATTAGATTGTGTAATGGGTTTGGCTAGTTCATTATATACCTGACCTATATCTGACATAGTAACTGTCCAAGCTGCAGATGTTACTGCTACATACTTGTATTTTATTTTTATATTTATGTATCTACACATCTGGATGTGTTCCCATGACATTTTCATTTAATTTTCTACAGAACTCTACATTTCATGAAGCACACTCACATTTCTGGGGAACACCTTGACAAACTACTCGTGTGCCAGATTTACCTATGCATGACAGCCATTTAACAACTGTTGAGGACTGTTATATGCTTCACAGCTACTGGCACTTCCTTCATCCACTTTATATGAGACTGCACAACTGTGGGTTGACAGCACTTAATACAACAGTGCTATTTATTGAATGCAAGGGTACAACAACATTTCTAAGTAACTGACACAGACACACTCCAAGTATTATACCTTTATTATTCACATTAAACACTCTTTTCTACAGGCTCTCTCCTTTATTTGATATTACAGTGCATACAGAAGACATATTCAGGACATATTATACCTTTATTGATAGGTTATAACACTCTTTTTCAGGCTCGCTCACTTATTTTATATGACAGTACATGCAGAGATAGTATTCCAGACTTATTTTACCTTTATTAATGGGTTACTACACTCTATTCCTGGCTCTCTGACTTATGTTATATAACAGTACATGTAGAGAATTTATTCAGGGAATAAATGTTATATGCTTCACAGCTACTGGCACTTCCTTCATCCACTTCATATGGGACTGCACAACTGTGGGTTGACAGCACCTAATACAACAGTACTATTTATTTAATGCAAGGGTACAACAACATTTCAAAGTAAGTGACACAGACACACTTCAAGTATTATACCTTTATTATTCCCATTAAACACTCTTTTCTACAGGCTCTCTTCTTTATTTGATATTACAGTGCATACGGGAGATCTATTCAGGACATATTATACCTTTACTGATAGGTTACAACACTCTTTTTCAGGCTTGCTCACTTATATTATATGACAGTACATGCAGAGATAGTATTCCAGACTTATTTTACCTTTATTGCTGGGTTAGTACACTCTATTTCTGGCTCTCTGACTTATGTTATATAACAATACATGCAGAGAATTTATTCAGGGCATTTTATAGCTGTATTATTGGACTACTACACTTTTGTCATGCTCTCTCACATATATTATATAACAATACATGCAGAATAATTACTAACCTGCCTGGTGGCACAGCCTTAGCAGCCTATCTGCATAGGCTTGCTGATTCATAGCACGGACACCTGCAGCTGTGAAGTAAATGAAGGGATATTGAGACATACCTATCCATTATTTAGACTATATTAGCATGCTTACATACTGCATTTCATGGCTACTTACTTAGTAGTGGGGCAGCTTGCGTATGACGGGACTCCTGGATCCATTGGTTCAGAAGGTCCTGCTTCCGCCTCTTCAGGTTTGCATGGTGGTGATGGACCTGTTCACTAGTCCGAGGGACACCTGTGGCACTGGTGAGTTCATGAGTCAACTGGTTCCAAGCCTCTGCCTTATACTCCGTCCCTTGGAACTGGCCCTGCAGGAGTCGAGACTCATGACGATGGACTAGGAGCCAAACCATGTATTTTGACTCCTCGATGCCCCAGCATTGTGCTGTAAAGCGAGTACCCTCTCTAGCACCAGACATTCTAACTGCAGATGGGAGCTACAATCAGTTATGGTGAGTATTCCCACCTATGGAGCTTAAATATGCCGCATTTCCCGCACTTTTTTGTGATTGGTCGTTTTTGAAAATTCTCGGCTGACTGCAGACCTGCTTAGCAATGGTTAATCTAACATTTATAAGTATATATATGTTAACAGTGGATATTTATCCTAAGCTGTCGTGGCTTAGTGGTTCAGTACTTTGATTATGGTGCACAGTGTCCTGGATTCGAACCTTGTCATTGCTTTTTATTTTACTACTGTCCAGACAGGTTAGGGGGTGTGGCTGTGTTTAAGCAACTTTGCTCTATGTTGCTCCACGTTGCCTGACGATGTGCTGGTTGGCGCGGTGCGCACCACCGCGCAAACTGATTGTGCTGGGTAAAGCGCTATTTAGCTATAAGCAACAACATTGCACTGGGTAAAGCGCTGCTTAACTACGGGCAATATATTGTGCTGGGCAAAGTGCTGCTTAACTACGGGCAACTATATTGTGCTGGGCAAAGATTTGCTTCACTGCGGGCAATTATATTGCGCTGGGTAAAGCGTTGCTTAACTGCGGACAATTATGTCAGGTTCCTTTATAAATATATATTTTGTTCACTGATACATAGGCCATTTCAATTCTTTTTAGTAAAAGTTTAATCATATATGTCAGAAATTATTTCATATACTCATTTTGAACATAAAATAGGAAGGGGAGTGGTGGGACTCGAACCGTGAATGCTTCCTCTTTGTGCGAATGCTCTACCACTACGCTATTAGTATTTGGTGTAATTTGCATACACATTACTTATTATGCTCCTCCATGTCGAGATTGCTAACTGCAGCTAAGCAATGGGCACACCCGCACACACACGCGCAAATACGGGCAGCTATATCGGGAATTAGAAAACAAAACATTAATGTTTTATTTTTTATAACTGTGTTGGGGGTTTACAATGTCAGGGAGTGTGGTGTTGGGTACATGGACATTTGAGCGGACTCGCTCTTCTGTGTTGACATTTTGCATTTCACATACTTGCAGGGGCGTGGACCTTTAGACTGCTCGGCAGTCGGACACACCCCCTGCTTGCCTGCACTGTCCGTGTTAGATTTGGGGTATAGTCAGTGTGCCCTCATGAATATTCATGGCACGCTGATGTCATACCGTTCAACTGCAGCCTCTGAGTAAGACTTATTTAGTCTTACACGGAGGATTCGTGAATCAGAGGGCATGTTTATTGAGAGTACAGATGATAAGACCATCTAGTCCCTTAAAAGTAAATGTTGATCCCGGATGCTTAAATAAAGCACTACATTCTCTGGAACAGTGGATATCACACAAGTGTATTGAAACATGCTTTTTAAATTGGAAGGATGTTTCTCCCACACAGGATGTACCACAAGTATATAAAACAAATTAAATAAATATTCTGTTCTGGTGTACATTTTCTGAGTATTATGGGTTGTGAATGTTTTACTATTATAAATATACTGACAAACAGTACATGGCCCACAAGGAAAACAGCCCTGTGCGTCATGTTGGGAGGGTGGCCTAATGGTTAAGGTGTTTGCCTTGCAAGCACAAGGTGCAAGATTTAAGCCTCACAAGGGATAATTGGCTGGGCTTAAAATGGCTCACTAGGGCAGTTAGCTTAGTACTAATCTATGTTTACTACTCAGCAATGTTTAATTAAAGTTAAGCCTATCTGTGTTTTTAAAACCAGCCGATACTTTGTTTCCTCTTGATAGGTAAAATTACATAGTCTTAGGACCAATTTTCCAATACATTTATATATGAGTCACTCTTAAGTTTGTTGAACGAAACTTTGATTGACATCTGCTTAATTGACACTATTTGGTCAACAAAACAGATGATCAATGGGCATACAAGATCAACAATCCCTGGTAGGGGAATATACCCTTTTCTCTGGAGATTGTGTGATCTTGAAATGATGTTGTCTTTGTTTTTTTTTTCAGTTTTGCATGCACAGAGATTAATTCTCAATGCATGCATAATAGCTTGTCAACATGCATGATGTCGATCAATTTGATTTAACATTATGCATGTGACATAAGTAGTGTTCAGCTAATTTAAGCCTATCCGTCTATCTATGTGTGTGTGTGTGTGTGTGTGTGTGTGTGTGTGTGTGTGTGTGTGTGTGTGTGTGTATATTTATATATGGATCTGCTTCAGAAGCTCAAAGTTTCAAAACTTCAAACTTTAAATGTGTGAGGCTATAAGATTGAAGTTTTGAAACTGCAAAAAACTAATAAAAAATAAATACAACAACAAAAGTTTTGAAACTGCAAAAAGCTAATAAAAAATAAATACAACAACAAAAAAAGTTTTACTTTTTTGCAGGGGGATAGCACTACAGTGAGGAAAATGGTAATTATACAATGACCCCCCCATTAATATTCCAAAACGTGCATGCTGATTGGTCAGCGTGCCCATTGTAAATCAGACTTATACTAATGGAAAAAGGTCCGGTTGCCTGGACTTTTTCCATTAGTATAAGTCTTTTTTTGTGTGTTGGACAGCAACGGAGAATGTAAGAGCTCTGTTGCTGTTATCTCGCTGATCTTCTTTTCTCCGTTACTTTTTTTAAAGCTGTCTCGCTATGTTAAACTCATTTAACACAGCGAGACAGCTTTAAAAAACCAACAGAGAAAGGAAGATCTCCATTGTTTTTTTAAAGCTATTTCGCTATGTTAAACTCTTTTAACATAGTGAGACACCTTTTAAAAAGCAACGGAGATCTTCCTTTCTCCATTGCTTCCACATACAACTCTGATGTACTGCGTAACCATACGCATGCGCAGTACATCAGAACTGCCGCAGAATACTGGACAACTGTGGAAGGGCAGCAAGGAGGCATTATACAATGCCATTATTTAAGAAAAGTAAGTATTTTTTTTCTTAAATAATGTCATTGTATAAAAGCAATAACCCACTTCTGGGTGTGGGTAATGCTGGATTTACCCACGATTTTCTTTGTTTGGCCACTTGGGCTTCACCTTCATGACCAAACCACACCAACCATGGGTAAATCTAGCATTACCCACACCCAGGCGTGGGTTATTTCTTAAATATCCCATTCCGTGCTGTATGGTGATCTCCATTCAAAATGTTCAAAGTTTGAAAACCTCAATCTTATCGTCTCAGCCTTTTGAAGTTTGAAGTTTTGAAACTTCAAGCTTCTGAAGGCGATCCATATATATATATATATATATATATATATATATATATATATATATATATATCTATATATACCTATATATACATACACACATACACACACACACACACACACACACACACACACACACACACACACACACACACACACACACACACACACACACACACACACACACACACATACACACCTTTAAAACTGGTCAACATTTATCATAAAGTTGACTGTCTTTAAATATATTATTACCATAAGTTGTAACGAACCTTGTTTGTTTGCAACACTTTGATTGGCTTGTCTTCTTATTATTTTAAAGCAAATGGTTCACTCTATCCTTGCTCCATGCTTTGACAAGTACTTGCTGTACAACCCTATGATTGCCTTACCTATTAGGAAACCTAACTTGTAAATAGCCTGTTTATTTCACTGCATCCTGTGGATTATTACAGATTAGAACTAAATAAAAATCCAAAAATGATAGAACAGCACCAGCAATTTATTGGGCCAGATTCACGAAGGCTTGCACGGAGTCTAAGAGTAGAGTAAGACTCCATGCAGCCAACATGTCTGCCGAGCGATCCAGGAACAGCCAGCAGGGGCGTGCAAGAGAGCTCCTAAAACTCCTCTTACACGGACAGGGTAGGATATGCAAATTACCTCATTTGCTGCAGAAAGTTATGCAAATGAGGTAAATTTGCCATCCAGGAAACCCTAACCTGTCCGAGTAAGAGTAGTGTTATGTGCAGAAATGTACTTGGTTGTCAACTGAGTACCGTTCTGCAAATAGCAAAATGGAGCCGTGACAGCTCCAAATAAAGGATGCATCCAGTTGAGGAAGCATGCCAATGGCCAAATATACGGCCATTAGCAATTCTACCCGTTGCAAAAAAAAAAATTAATACATTTTTTTTTACCTCAATCTCCAAAGTTTAAGCTTAGCGCAGCGTTGCGCAAAGGCGTTGCGCTGTAAAAACCCCAAAATAAAAAATAAAAGCCAAAAATAGGCATCTAATGATAAATATACATCTGCCACGCAAGTGAATGGCAGGCTAAAGACAACATGGCTACTGAGTAGAGGTTGCTAAGGGGTGAATCTCAGTCTAAGAGATGTAACCAAGCATTAGTAGGCAATCTTATGCAAATGAGGGTAAGGATAGTGAATCCCAATTTCACATGACAAATGAGCAAAGTCCGTGGAGTGTAAGAGCAGGATAAGGGAGTATCAGAGTAGAAGATAGGTGACATCACGAAGGGGGTATGTATGAAAGAATGTAAGCTCATTGGAGCAGAATGACATGTGTTTGCTGTCAGTTATCCATCTCTGGAAGAGGCATGTCAACAGGTACCCCAGCTAAAGGCAAGAAATAGAAGGTGTATGCCATGGACAACACCAAAGTTTCTTGTAGAAGTGCCTGCACCGTGTATACGTGCGTGTGCACACCTGTAAAACCGAGTAAGACTGTGTGCACGCGTGTGCACCTGTGTGCGCGCGTTTAAGCCGGAGTAAGCAAGTGTAAGGATGTTGAAACCTGTGTAAGCGTGTGTGTGCCTGTGTGCGTGCATTTAAGCCAGAGTCAGCAAGTGTTAGGCTGTGTAAGCATGTGTGCGGGCGTGTCAGCTGGTGTGCGCGTGTTTGTGGTTGTTTGCACGCCGCTTCCCCCTGTGGAAACAGAAAGGGAAAAGGAAGCACAACAAATAGTAGGAAGTTAACCAAGGAGAAGTAGCAGAGCTAGCAGGTGAAAACAATCAGAATCAGCCAATTACACAGGCAGTACACTAGCCCAGCCCAGCACAGCACTTAAAACTCTGCAAACAACTTTCCACTATGTTTTTCTCAGAGACACTGCAACACTGCAGTAAGCTAATAGAAGTGAAAACTGAAAAAGCTTTACTGAGACAAAGAAATGTTAGGGGCTGCCATTGTTGTTATAAGGCAACATATGCAACGTGCTGAGGGTGGCGACAATGCAAATGCTGCTGAGCAACCTACAGTGAGGAGATGGAGAAGAGTGTACAGGCCCAGGGTAACCTACCAGGGGCTACATGAGCTGGAGATAGTGGAGCACTATAGAGTGGACAGAGACCTCATGCAGCAAATTGTTGAGCTGTGCAGGCCATGCCTCACACACAGAACCAACAGAGGGGAACCCATCCCAGTGGAAACCAAGGTATGTGTTGGCCTAAGAATACTAGCAACAGGTACCGTCCAGAGACCAACTGGTGATATGATGGGCATTTTACAGGCATCAGCATCCAGGGTACTGCACCCGTTCCTGAATGCCATGTCAGCACATGTTGGTGATCATGTATATTTCCCCAATTCCCATGAGGTATTGGCCAGCAATATGCGTCTTTTCCAGCAAATATCGGAATACCCTGAGGTAGTGGGTGCAATAGACTGCACGCACATATGCATCAAAGCACCAGCTGGTGAGCGGGGTAGGGTCTACTATAACCACAAGGGTTTCCCCTCCATCAACTGCCAGGTCGTGTGTGATGCCCAGGGCATAATAATGAATGTGTGTGCTGGCTGCCCTGGAAGCTACCATGATTCCCATATCTGCCATCTGACACAGCTGTACTAGACATTTTCCAATGGGGGCATCCCTCATGGTTACCTAGTGGGAGATGCTGGATATGCACTCAAGCCGTGGCTGATGACACCCATCAGAAATGCACACACACCTGAACAGGAACGCCATAATGAGGCACATGCACAAACACGAAATGTAATCGAGCATGTGTTTGGGCTGCTCAAGTCACGGTTCCGGTGCCTGGACACATCTGGTGGAGCCTTGCATACTCACCAACCACATGTACCCAAATAGTCATGGTATGTGCTATGCTACATAATATGATCCTGTGAAAACAGCTGTAGCAGGAGCAGCATAGGGCTGGGCCAAACAGACCCCCACCATTGCCAAGGCCATCACAGGCAGAGCATGACTCGGAGGAGGAACAACCTGAGCCTGCCCCAGTAGGCAGAAGGAGGCATGCCCAGTATGCTTTGGCCTTGGCAAAGAGGCAACGCATAGCATATACACTGGCTCAGTAGGAACCCTGGAAATGATACCTCTCTCTGACTCACACTTATAGTAAAATGGATGCCTAACTTGACACTACCTGTTTTCAAACATGTATAGGGAGTGTAATATGTGCATCCGACATAGGCAGCCCTGCAGCACCACCTGAGGCATGATTGCCATGTGTTAAGCAATATAAAGCAGTGCTAAACAGCTTTTACCACTGTTTAGTATATGTAAACAAAATTGCACACACTAAGTAGCACAACTTTGGGCAATGTTGAGCAATATTGGGCAGCGTTCAGCAATGTTGGTTAACGTTGAGCAATGTTGTGCAAGTTTGGTCAAAGTTGGGCATAGTTGAGCAAAAGCAGGTAAACATGGTCATATTTGCTTTACTGTTCCTTAAGCAGTCTGGTCTGCCCAGTATGAACATATGAAGCAGTGACAGTCCTTGAACCCAGGATACTGTGCACTATTGTCACAGTACTGAACCACTAAACAATGCCAGTATTTCATTGGTCAGCTTGTAGGAATAAATGTTGATAAGTCTATGCAAAGTGTCTCCTGGAAACCCCGCAGGCACAGCATAATCCCTGTAGAGTTATGACACAAAGGTGAGCCCTGCATTAAAAATACAACTCGATTTACAGCACACGTATAGTATAAATGTTAATATTGGGCATGTTCACACACATCAATAAATGTAGTGGACTTCACACAGCAACATACTGAAAGGTCATACTGGGCATGCTCACACACTTGAATAAATTAGGCAAATGTCAGGCAACAACATACTGAAAGGCCAAACTGGGCATGCTCACACACTTAGGCCATGTCTGAGTACAGCAGTGGGTCACACATATCAGGCAGTTGCATGTGTTAACCCAGGAACCTCTCACAATTCACCAATCTTGACTTGTGCACACAGTGATATGACAACAGACACATATATAATATATTGGAACCCTGTCATAATCAAATATGTACTACAGATACTTAGGTTGGTCATAGAAAGTTGAAAAGCAAAGAAAAAGAAAACCCGAAATCAGTATCATCAATAAACAATGTGCACTGCAAACACTATCCAATCCAGGTCATGGAAAGATTATCTGTGAAGGCGTCCATGCAGAACCATGACACTACCTTCAGCTATGTCATAAATAGCAATGTACACTCATATATGTCCTGAGTCAGGGCCAGCTGTAAATGACTGACAATGCCAACATCCTGTCAGACAGGCCCATACATACATACCCACCTCCCACTGACAAAAGGCCCTATCATCATACCAGGAGATATCACATGTAGAATGGGTAAACAACTCCTTCCAAAGCTGAAAACAAGGCATCAATTGGATTACATTGTGCCCCTATATGTTTCATAAGTGAACTGCAGAACAAACAGAGCCTGCACCTGAACAGTCTGTTGAGCCTCACCCTCTCTACAGGATATGTAACTGTTGAATGGGTTACAGCAACATATGGCACACTACACAAGTGTTGGTGCACAGCAGACCATGGGAACTATAGTCTTATAAGCTGATGAATTCTGATCTGCAAGGCCATGGAGTCCATCATGATTGAAGTCAGAAACAGAGCTATTGGAAGCCTATAAACACACAACCCTACCAACTTTGGACTGTTCATGGGCAGATCATGTTTCCCAAACCTGCTAGACTGTTTGCAAGGCAGCCACCCAGGACATACATGAATGAAATGATCTACACATGTCCCACATACACTTTGAATAGGGCTTTTCCAACATCCCAGACACATGTCGTATCCACAAAATCAATAACCTGTGCATAAATATGTATTGTCATCAGATGGATTGGCAACTGGGCCACAGATAGATCACACAAGGTAAGAATTGTGGAGTCCTGTTCAAGCTGGTAACACCTGCTGTCCCCCATGTCTCAATCCTGGGATTGCATAAAACTAAGTGCACACACATTACCATGTCTAGTCTGATGATGTCAGCATCCCACAAATATAGCAGTGGAAATGAAAACTCCCAGTAAAGCATATAGGGTGTCGTGTTGATGTGTGTCTTTCTAGTATCATAACATAGTTAGGTAGGGGTTTGAATCCTACAATTGCTGAGTGTGTGTGTGTGTGGAGGGGGGTATGTTTCTGTGTGATTTCCTTTGAGAGTATTACCCTTTTTGGAGACTAGGCAAACACCTTAAAGTGTTACATTCCTGTTTGGCAAGTCTGATGATGTCAGCATCCTACAAATATAGCAGTGGAAATGAAAACTCTCAGTAAAGTATATAGCGCGTTGTGTTAATTCTTTTTCTCTAGTATCATAACCATAGTTAGGTAGGGGTTGGAATCCTGCGATTACTGAGTGTGTGTGTGGGGGTATGTTTCTGTGTGACTTCCTCTGAGAATATTGCCCTTTTCGGAGACTAGGAAAACACCTTAAAAGTGTTACATTCCTGTTTCGCAAGTCTGATGATGTCAACATCCTACAAATATAGCAGTGGAAATGAAAATTCTCAGTAAAGCATATAGCGCTTCGTGTTAATGTGTGTCTTTGTAGTATCATAACCTACTTAGGTAAGGGTTTGAATCCTGCAATTGCTGAGTGTGTGTGATTCCTTCTGAGAGTATTACCCTTTTTGGAGACTAGGAAAACACCTTAAAAGTGTTATATTCCTTTTTGGCAAGTCTGATGATGTCAGCATCCTACAAATATAGCACTGGAAATGAAAACTCCCAGTAAGGCATATAGCGCGTCATGTTAATGCAAATTTCTCTAGTATTATAACCTAGTTATTAAGGGGTTTGAATCCTGCAATTGCTGAGTGTGTGTGTGGGGGTATGTTTCTGTGTGATTTTCTCTGAGAGTATTTCCCTTTTTGGAGACTAGGAAAACACCTTAAAAGTTTTACATTCCTGTTTGGCAAGTCTGATGATGTCAGCATCCTACAAATATAGCAGTGGAAATGAAAGGACCCAGTAAAGCATGTAGCACGTGGTGTTAATGCGTAATTCTCTAGTATTTTTTTAATTTTTTGACCGGATCCCCGGAAAGTAACAGATCCTTCCATAGATCCTGGCCTCAGCGGAGGGAGGGGAGAAATGCCAGAAGCATGTCTTATGGAATGGAGGGGAGAGGAGGAGAGTACCAAGGAAACCCACACCACAGAACATGCAAACAATGCAAACTCACAGAAAGGCACCCAGCCGAGAATCGAACCGGAGAACCTCTTGCTGTGAGGTGACAGCATTAACCGCTGCACCACTGCACCGCCTATTATAAAATAGTTAGATAGTTGTTTGAATCCTGCCATTGCTGGGTGTGTGTGATGCTGTTGGTCAATGTGTTGTGTGTTTAGCTTTTACTACTGTATGACATATCAGTATAACAACAGTATGTGCATTGCACACTTCAGGTATCTGTGTGACAAATACATATATGTACATGTGACCTCAATTAGCTCATATGTGTGAAGCCTGCTTTCTACATGAATACATCTGTCACCTATGACAGATTGTGCTGCTGCTTCTCAGACCTTCGGTCACATACATATGTTTGTGACAAGGCCAGCCACTGTAGTGATCTGTGGCCTAGGTCATCTGTGTCACACACCCATGACAGTTTCTATAGAATAGTGTGAGTGAGGGTTCATGCCTTGGGTATATTTCAGACATGTTCAAACACAACAAAGTCTGTCAATAATGGACATTCATTATAGGTGTACAACAACTTTGTGGATATGCATACAGACCCCTTATTAGTTATGTGATACACCGAGGGACTTCAGAATACCTATGGAAATGTGAATACCAAAGGACAGATGACATAACACTTGGTTGTATGTACATATTGGTACCCGTTCTACATGTTTGGGGCTACTACCTATGTGGTACTGTCGGGATACTATGTTTAACAAATGTGGATGACTATGCAATATTTGGCTTACAGCTTTACAGCATGGGTTGGACAACGGGTATCTGTCTGTATGATACCCTTGTGGAGGCTAAGTGTCTCATCCGGAGAATGCACTGTAGGTCACTGTATGCATTTCCAGATGTGGATGGACATATCCATAGTGTGTTTGCTTGTACCTAAGAGAGCTATATGCCAGACAGGAGTGGTCCCATGAATGGGTGGCAGTCAATACCACTGGCTACTGGTATAGTACAGTACCGGATGGATCCAAATGCTACTGAGTTCCCTACATCTGTGTGTCAGTTGTCAAGACATCATCTAACGACTGGTCATGGTCAGGCTGTTGAGGTTGTGTACACTACCAGAATGCAAACCAATGACAGATAGTAACAGCATCACACACAGCATAGTGTCAAACCATGTCATACACACATGTGTACCCAAGTTAAAATGTATGTGTATTAAAATGCATAATGGCCACCAATAGAAACAATGAAGTTTTGACACTGTGTAATACAGGGCATGTCACCCTTCCCATGTGTCCACTATGCACGTACATGAAGACAGTGCACCTCCACCATGTTCACAAATGTACACCTGCAAATCTGTACTGCACACATCACACACGTACTGTCCACTCACCAACACACGCTGCCAAAACTACACACATCAGCCAAATGGCACATGGGCGGACAGTACATTTTTGGAATTAACACTGTTGTAAACAATACTACATTGATTATCATAGCTTTAATGCATCATGCCTGCTCAGATATACCTACAGGGATATTATAACACTGTACTGTTGACAACATGCTAACATTGCTACACTGTTATAAAGTCACCCTGTGCATCAGCACCATGTTAGCCTGTTCCTGCATCAATGTTACAGATGACAGGAGGTGGCACAATTTCATCATATGCACAGGGTGTGTTGTTGGTTTGCCAGAGCCTGACACTGACCCATCCAATCGACATGTATGTGTGTGTATGTGTGTGTGTGTGTGTGTGTGTGTGTGTGTGTGTGTGTGTGTGTGTGTGTGTGTGTGTGTGTGTGTGTGTGTGAGGGACAACAGTACAGCATGGGTCAATGTTGATGTGATGTGTGTGTGTATGTGTTAGCCCTAGGTGTTTGGATTATGTGTGTGTGTCTGCATGCACACAGTTCCACCATGTGGCTGCCGTATACGGGAGGTTGTGGGACAACCACAGACTGTACCTGCCAGGCTGTACAGATCACCGTCTCTGCCATGGACAGACTACCTGTGCCTGGCAGGGGTGCAACGGAGAGTATCGGGTACTAAGCCAGACTGGGTACTATCATCAGAGGCAGAGGCATGTCAACTGGACCCATGTCCCTGCTGGGACTGGCCAGAGCCACGTGCATGTGGTTTTCTATGACAGTCTATTGACAGCCCTGCTCCAACATTGCTGGGGCTGGTACTGCCACTACGGGAGCGGCTGTGACTTGGGTGTCGTCTGCGACGACTGCCAGCTGATGATGTTGCTGGCATATGTCCACGTCAACGTCTCGGCCATCCTGCACTGTCCTGGCACATGGACATTACATTACGGAGGGCATCTAATGTCTCCCCCCAATGTCTATCAATGACCTCGGTGTAGTGACGCACTGCACCTGCAAGGTCACAGATACTGTCATTGATAGCGGTGTTATGGGCCCTCTGCACCCTCAGTCCCTGTCTGGTGTACCGTTCCATGCATGCCTGTGCCTGCATAACAGCCCGGAACATACATGAGGTTGTAAGACCTGTGGGGGCACGTCTGCCAGGGGCATTATGACCAGTGGTGCTCCCACGAGAACCCCTGGACATCTGCCTATGTGGTACCGTCCCAGGATTCTGGGTATGGCTGCTGTGAGGTGTTGCATGTGCCATAGGTACCACACTATCCTGGTCAATGCCTACTGTATGCTGTCCCTCAGCTAAGGCCATTGGTGATGAGGGATGTATTGGCAGTATGAATGTGTGCATAGATGGTGTGGAAAGCTGTGTACTGTCGATTGGCGGAACAACATCAGACCCTGTCAAACCTGCCTGTGCCACAACACATGTTTCATCATCTCCACTATTTGTGGCAGTGTCTTCAGGTTCTCTGCTGCACTCAACCAACACAACCTCAGCACCTGCGAGAGGGAGCCAGGAAACACACTTTACAATCTGTACCTGATGTTAGCACACATGCACACATGAACACAAGAACACATGCACACATGTACACATGCACACATGCGCACATGCACACATGCACATATGCACACATGAACACATGAACACATGCACACATGAACACATGCACACATGCACACATGCACACATGAACACATGCACACATGTACACATGCACACATGCACACATGAACACATGAACACATGCACACATGCACACATGAACACATGCACACATGCTCACATGAACACAAATACACTACCCACTAAAGTAGACACACACACACACACACACACACACACACACACACACACACACACACACACACACACACACACACACAAACACCAACAGCAATACAGAACATACCCATTAGTGGTTGATGGTGGAGTACAGTATCACAAGCCAAAGAGTCCTATCACACGTGTCAGCATGCAAGATGTGTGTTGCTCAACAGCATGCAGTACAAGTGTAGAGAGTCCTTGTTAATAACAGTATACATCTCTTTGATGCATGTGTGTTGTTCAATGATTGGCCTCACCCTGGAACACAATGTGTACATGGACACAACATTGCTGTGCAAGTATTACATGCTTTTCAATGTCCTGTGCACCATCACTCACAGGTATACATACCATGGATGAATGCACACAACTGTCAGGTGTATAGCAATGAATGCTATGTGTTGTACTGTAGTTACTGTAACTGGATGTAGTGTAGTACCATGAGCCATTATCAGACAGCATCATGTGGTCACTCAGGGCCACTAATGTGTGCCACACTGGCAACTACCTTGCTGTACCTGAACTTCTGCACTGTGGCTACATTAACCATTCTGCAGGCAGTTGTTACATGGGTATGTAAGGTGATCAATAGGGAGCATTGCCTAACATGAATGTCTTGTTTGTTGAAGAGTTTTGCAATGCCCCATGATAGACCTCTACCCCTCAGGTATAGTATGTGTGCTGTGTGGATGACATTTGGGATACTTGAGCCTGACCTTACAGCAGGTGTCTACATATGCCATGTGTATGATATTGACATGTACTGTGTATGACAAGGTGGTGTATGTTGTGTGCATGTGTATTGACTCTGTCTATACAATGTCCATTACAGTGTACCACAATGGTTTGGGATGCTCTGTGTATATCATGTGTTTGAGGCAGCCACTCATGCTACTGGGATGTGCATAGTCCCACAGGAAACTTGCAGAGCATGCATTATGTGTAGGTGTTGTACATGTGTAAATGACCTAAAACCCACCTATGACATGCACATGTTATTTGCCATATGAAATGTAGAACAGTCACCAGCATGGGTCTACTGTCTTGCTGTCACACCAGAGGGACCTACAAGGATATGAGACAGTTTGTCAGTGTCAACAACTATGGCATTGCTGCTGTGACTTTGCAAATTTACAGTAGTACAATGGTTTACAGTCACAGGCATACAGATTATGTTCAATATTATCAGTATTGCACAACACCAGGCTCCATATCTTCCAAATACACAGTAAACAGCTGACATATGCATGTTCTAACAATTGAGCTAACAGTAGTCTACAGATATGGCATGTTGCCTGCACGCTCACAGTCAACCTGCTGGGTGACTCCGGCCTCCATGATGACACATGCTTGTTGTAGTGGTTGGCCAGCAGCCACCACGCTGAGGAGCAGCTTTTCCACTCTGGTGAGGGGTGGGTGTGATGCTGCACCACCACCTGTGGCAAGCTGTTGTCTGCGGACATCAGAGGCATGCTGCCGGACATGTCTGATTAAATCACTGCAGTGATGGCGTACCTGCTCATGAGTCTGGTTATGCATGCCTACATCATTAACCCGACGGACAACATCCTACCACAGTGCAGTGCGCTCATGCTGGTCCTGGCTGGTTCTGGAGAACAGCAAGGTGTGATGTTGTACTAGTGTGGAGATGATTACTTCCTCCTATTCAGGGGAATAGGCAGGGTTGCAATGATGAGACATGTCCCTGGAAGAAAATAAGACAATTATTGTGAGCAAGTCTTGTGGCAAACTTAACATTCTAAAGTACAGATATCAATGAAATTACATATTTAGCAACCTTTTGGCTGTCAGTAGATAGACACTTTTAATCTCACACAGTGCTCAGCCCACAACTGCCTGACAGTGCCTGGCACGTTCTATATATTAAACCATGTTCTGCACAGCAACAAAGTGAAACCAGTATGTAAGACTATACAACAGCACATAGCACACTGTATGTGACACAATGCACCGCCTAGCCACAGGAGGTTTATATGTAGCTAATGCATACAGAAAATTGTCATCCATTGAAATGATTGTAAAGTACAGTTACAGTACTACCAGTACACCACACTACTTGCTGATAGCAAATCCCTAAGTAACATATGTGCACATTCATCAATATAGGTGGCATACTGCTGTACCACACTATACATGTTGCTAGATATGCACTTATATCCTGTAACACACATACGACCCAGGCCATGTTACAGGCATACCCACACACACATGAGACATACCTACAAGACACAAAGGTATGGCAACCCAGATGAGCTTTACCTGTGTACCATACAGTACTGTGTGTCAGCACTTACAAAACCTTCTGCCTGAGGTATGTACTGTGTGTGAACTACAGGTAACAAACAAAACAGTGTTTCAAAGGAATGTGGATATACACCATACTGTGCTGTTTATGCCTACAGCTTCAGGTAGTACTACAGTACATACGGGATTTGTATTCACTAGTGTCAACAATCAATGCACATACATGTATCGCTTTAGCCTATAATGGCACACTCCAGTCAACACCATGGGACTATGTCATACCATATACCATACTGCTTTTGCTGCCTAGCAATAGCATACATATCTTTTGCGGGGATCACAACGAGAACACTACATACCATGATATAAACATTTACCCACTAGGCTATCACACATATACACAACGTTGACACATTCACCTACACATTCACCATCACACTCAGTCAACTTCACATAGCAATTAATGCAACATGTACATGCGTGTGTGTATCAGGTCATAGGTAGCTCATAGGCTATTAGGCATAGGGCCTATAGAAGCCTAGCCATATGGTACCCTGCCCTTCAACACCCATGTAATTTAAGTCCATGTGCCCCTGTCATGCAGAGCCACAGAGGTGATTCCCGGGTTGTATTTCCTATGTCACATCCATTCATCATGATTATTCATGATGACTGCTAATGAGGACCATTCTTTGCTATTGATAGGTAGTTAGTTCCAGGGTGTGGTATGTGTCTGAGATGAGCATGTACCACTCCAGCATGTTATGCTTTTTGTCGTTACATGGTTTAGATCAGTACAGTGTGTAGCTTGTAGGGATTTGGATCTGTTGACATGGAGCATGTCCAACAGCTGTGTGTTTGGCATAGCTTTGTTTGTTAGGCAGAGGTTGGCTCTGGGTGTGCGGTATACGACACAGTGTAGCTGTGGTTTTGTAAGACAGTCTGCTTAGGGCATCTGTTTGAGTCTGGTAATACTCTTTGTGGTGTTTATGCCTGGCATTTACAGTTGCTGTAGATGTCTTCTGAGGTACATACCAAAATGCCCATTGTACTCTATGATGGGTGTTATGACTGATGAGTACAGTGGAGCACTGACCTCTCATTCCATGTATGACACACCTTTTGTGATGACATGTGGACCGTACATGGTTTACATGACCAGTGTGGCACTGTGATTGTCAAAAGGGACACTACTGTCCATCTGTGTCCCGTGGTCTCTTATCAGAGTCTCGGTGTGGAGTAGACTACCACCTATGTGGTAGTTAATGGGTACAGGGTTTTTAACAAAAGGGATGGCAATACATTTACAACATTGAGCTTGAGCATACATATAAACATCCATTGGAGTACATAGAGATTTACATGTAGGCATATATACAGTCCACCTTTCATGGTGGGAATATCAATTATGCAAGGGTTGAGAGAGATACAGTCATGTAATAATTTTGCACAGTCTTGTGCAGAATGCATTGAGGGTATTCTCAGGCCATGTATCTTTAGCAGGACTCCCTGTCTGGAAGACTATAAACTTAACAAATCATACCCACAGCATTTAAAACACCACATGTCATATACCAGCACTGTATGCTGTCTTGTTTGCCACACACTACAACATACATGAAAATATGCACATAACAACCTTCACCAACATATATATGTCCACCCTTCACAGACAGTTGCAGTATGTACCTTGCTCTATGCACATGTTAAGATGCTAATATACTTGACACATAACTATCTCTACATATGTGTGTGCCATACACTCACAAGGTACACACTGTTGTACGTCTGTAGACCTCACGGATGACCTGTTGGGCCTTGCTACAACATGACCAGTTGTCACATGTGTGCATGGCAGTAATATTACAGGATGTATTTATAGCTGCTAATGCTACATTACTATACTAGCCTGGTACAGCAGTTGCCAATGCTAAGCTACACATTATATGACTGTCATGCATGTGTTACTCTGTCACATCCATGTTTATATAGCTGTTTGCACTACTCCCCCAGGCAGCCATTATACACAGCACTGTACAGAACATAGATGACATGATTGGATGTTTGACATTAAATGCTGAGCTACATATGTCACAGTTATGTCCCACTGTACACAGCTACACACTAATTTGTCCATGGCAGTAGTCATGCATGGCATCAGTGCATACATACCTACTGCTGCCACATATGCATGTTTCAAAGTATTTACAGTACTCTTCATAAACATCTACTACTTCCCGGTGATCACATTTCTGTCACATACCTGTTTGTCACTTTCAGGTCCGTCTGTTTTTTTTTTGGACAGTTATTTTTTTGGTGTTGCCTAAGTAGAGTTAGCTTCTACTTAATTCCCTTTCTGTTTTAATTAAGTTTTTTTTTTTAACTTAATTAATTTTTTTGGTGGATGATTCACTAGAGTATCCTTAATCAAGTAAACTTTTGCGTTATTAAGTAATAACTCCTGGAAAACTCATACACAAGTTCTGCGTAGCTGTATCAGGTGCAATGTAATGATTGCATGTGGGGATAGCAACTACAGTCTGCTTTTATAGGTATCAGCACATGTGCATGTGATGACCTCTGCACCAATTGGTGCACAGCATTTGGTAAATGCATACAGCCTGCTGTGTGGTAATTGCAGTACTCACTGTCATAGCAACCCAATGCAATAAAATGCTAAGTTTTGTAGGTGTAGCCCTTTCAGATTTCCAGAGTGGGGCCCATGCTTGTTTGCTGTGTACACTGTTGTTTCAGTCAGAAGGTTGGTATACTTCTTATATCTGAAGCTAGAGGTGTAGACAGTGATGTACATCTTGTACTCAGACCTGATTGTTGCCACTTCCAGTACAGAGCTATCAGTGTAGTGTTTAAGTCACCCCTACAAATGGTTACACAAGATATACGTGAGTATGTAGTTTCATTTCTACTTATGTAACTGACTGCTATACAAAAGTAGTTATTGAGAAGTATTCGTTTGACACATGAACTGTTTGTGGACTGTTATACTGTGCATATTGATGTACTCACTTCTGCAGGGTTTGTGCACTTTTTATTGTTGACATTAGCACAGGAGTCTCAGGTAAACTGGACAATTCCACTACTGAGTATGCCTACCTACATCCTTGGTTGACCCTAAACACACGTATATTTAAAATATGGGGGGGATGCAGACATACAGAGAGCATTACGTCTTATTGTGTGAGTGTTATCTTACTGGACTTAATGGATTGGTGTGTACCTGTTGGTTTATCAAGGCAGGTGGTCTGTCTGCATAGGTCCCAACTGTGAACCTATCCAGATGGTGGACAGATGTTAGCATGTTATTCTTTGTCTGTGCAACCCACAGGTGTTTTCAGCACTGGTACAATGGCATTGTTACAGTCAGTTGCTACCAGTACATGGCTAGATCCTTTGGTATTTCTGTGTTGTACTCCTACATAAGGGTATGCTTGTGGTAGTCCGCACAATGCTGTTTGCAGAGTGTGTAACAGCAGATGAGCTGATATGCCTGTGTGTTTGTGCCTTTGCCATGCCTATGAAACACTCAGATACATATTTGTTTGGAGTCAGGGATAGGTAGTTAAATGTGAGTTACACCTTCCAACTAATAGAGACAGTAAGTGTAGACTTGAGTGAAGCAGTGCATGTGGATTTGTACTCCTTTTATGAAGTACAAGTGGTGTCTACTGTTATTATTGTGATTATTCATTGTGTAATGCAACACCTCTCTGACTGACGTCAGTACGTTTCAGAGGGATTCAGAGGGACACAGCTAAAATATGTTTCACAATCAGGAAGTATGGCCTCTGCCCTAATCAGATATGCCAGTGTTTGCCCTGCTATGATACTGTGTGGGGGTTGTAAAGTGCCTCAATAACATTATTTGCTGCTAGTATGGCTGCTTCTCTTATCACAGTCATGTAATGCAATTCCACAACAATTGCTGGTAAAGATCCACATAACAAGCTTTGTGTTATGGCCTTCATATTTTTCCTTTACATTCACTCATTGTTTTACATGATATATTTATTTCAGCACCAAGTTATTGTATATCTGCTGTGGCTTAGTGGTACTTCATGCAGTCAAGTGTGTCCAAGGTCTGGGGTTTGAAACTGACAGAGGTGTTTTATTTTGCTGCTGAACAGAACAAGGGCCCTGACATACGAGTGATTAAGGCACTTTTAAGCAGTTGTAAGCGGGTTTGCAGGGGTTTGCGCGACACTTAGCAATATTTAGCTAAGCGCACACTTGCTCAAACCCGTTAGCTACTGCTTAAAAGTGCTTACTCCCGCTAACCCCCGCAGTAATTTCTTTTAAAGAAAAGAAAATGGGGAGATAGGAAAGTGGTGAAAAAGGAGGCACAAAGAGGGAAAGACAGTAGGGAAACCAGCTCGGGATGTGCAGGATGGGTGTAGGGAAGGTCCATAGCTGCCCATTTCTTTACCAGCAACAGCTGTGCATATGTTGCAAATTTGGAGTGAAATTTGAAACCTTCCACCCCTGAGAGAGGGTTGAGGACAACAAAGTATGTTGTACTGCCAATTCTAATTATCAGTTTACATGTCCAGCAGACATGTGTGCGAAATGGGCAGCTATGTATGGGGCGTAATTTTTTTGTGGGTACAGATTGCCCTTTTTTTTTTCAGGTGAGAGTGGAATGTGAGGTAGAGGAAGTAGGTATATTTGGGGAGGTAGGTTGGGGCGGTAAACAGACAAGACAAACAAGACACATACAGGGGCGGAGTATGACACATGGGGTGGGTGAACACAATTGACGGGGATGGATGTTTGGAAATTGCAAGCCCATGAGACCACAGATGGTAACAGTGGGACTGAGATCCCCACCCATGGGCAGTCACCACTGAACCTTCACAGACCCAACGGTCGCTGTGCTGGGGGCTGCGTATGAGGGGCAGGCTCACCCGTGAGTCGCGCCACTCTTGCCTCGAGCTGGCGTAGGGGATCAGCGGCTAAACGCTGGATCTCCCTATGCACCACAACCCGGACCCTTCGGAGGGTGACAGGTAGCCCTTCTCCACCCATGCTTGCAGGGGGGGACGAGCCCCATCGCCTGCAGTGCTTCCACCCAAAGGTGGCACAGGACCAATGGAGGCGGGTAGCCCGGGCTGGGCACCAGACCTGCTGGTGCCAGGTGCAATCACCAGCTGAGGAGGGACAGGTGGGTCTGCTGGGACCGGCCTTCCCATACGTTCTGTGATCTACAACATAGACAACAGCATTCCAAATTAGTTGTAACAGCATGCAGTAATATTCCCATTAACCCAACACACCAGGGTTACAACAGTTGAACAGCAAGCATAACACATGCATATATTGAATGACAGTGGACATTACAACAGCATGCAGGGATGATTGGTGGCAACAGGCCACCAAGATTGTGGTGTTTTAACAGGACACATGCATCAAAGTAAATGCAGATTTTTATAGAACAATAGGACATATGTCCCAACAAATGTTTTGAGATTAAACATACCCATTGAGTTGTGGAATTGCATTGTTTATGCACATGGAGTAGGGTGTAAAAAGAAACCTCCATTAACATCTTATTAGTACTTTTACTCTACACCACATTCCTATTGACTGCAGGTGTATATCCCCTACATGTATTATTACACTAGGCAACATGCATTAGATTGTGTAATGGGCTTGGCTAGTTCATTATATACCTGACCTATATCTGACATACTAACTGTCCAAGATGCAGATGTTACTGCTACATAGTTGTATTTTATTTTTATATTTATGTAGCTACATATCTGGATGTGTTCACGTGACATTTTCAGTTAATTTTGTACAGAACCCTACATTTCATGTAGCACACTCACATTTCTGGGGAACACCTTGGCAAGCTACTCGTGTGACAGATTTACCTATGCATGACAGCCATTTACCAACTGTTGAGGACTGTTATATGCTTCACAGCTACTGGCACTTCCTTCATCCACTTTATATGGGACTGCACAACTGTGGGTTGACAGCACTTAATACAACAGTACTATTTATTTAATGCAAGGGTACAACAAAATTTCAAAGTAAGTGACACAGACACACTCCAAGTATTATACCTTTATTAATTACATTAAACACTCTTTTCTACAGGCTCTCTCCTTTATTTGATATTACAGTGCATACTGAAGACCTATTCAGGACATATTATACCTTTATTGATAGGTTACAACACTCTTTTTCAGGCTCGCTCACTTATCTTATATGACAGTACATGCAGAGATAGTATTCAAGACTCATTTTACCTTTATTAATGGGTTACTACACTCTATTTCTGGCTCTCTGACTTATGTTATATAACAGTAGATGCAAAGAATTTATTCAGGGCATTTTATAGCTGTATTATTGGGCTACAACACTTTTTTCATACTTTCTCACATATATTATATAACAATACATGCAGAATAATTACTAACCTGCCTGGTGGTGCAGCCTTAGCAGCCTATCTGCATAGGCTTGCTGATTCGCAGCATGGACACCTGCAGCTGTGAAGTAAATGAAGGGATATTGAGACATACCTATCCATTATTTAGACTATATTAGCATGTCTTACATACTGCATTCCATGGCTACCTACTTAGTAGTGGGGCATCTTGCATATGACGGGCCTCCTGGATCCATTGGTTCAGTAGGTCCTGCTTCTGTCTCTTCAGGTCTGCATGGTGGTGATGGACCTGCTCACCAGTCCGAGGGACACCTGTGGCACTGGTGAGTTCATAAGCCAACCGGTTCCAAGCCTCTGCCTTATACTCCATCCCTTGGAACTGGCCCTGCAGGAGTCGAGACTCATGACGATGGACTAGGAGCCAAACCATGTATTTTGACTCCTCGATGTCCCAGCGTTGCGCTCGAAAGCGAATACCCTCTTCAGCACCAGACATTCTAACTGCAGATGGGAGCTACAATCAGTATTCCCGCCTATGGAGCTTAAATATGCTGCATTTCCCGCACTTTTTTGTGATTGGCCATTTTTGAAAAATCTTGGATGACTGCAGACCTGCTTAGCAATGGTTAATCTACCATTTATAAGTATATGTATGTTAACATTGAATGTTTATCCTAAGCTGTCATGACTTAGTGGCTCAGTACTTTGATTATGGTGCACAGTGTCCCGGGTTCGAAACTTGTCATTGCATTTTATTTTACTACTGTCCAGACAGGCTAGAGGGTGTGGCTGTGTTTAGGCAACTTTGCTCAGCGTTGCTCCATGCTGCCTGACTTTGCCCAATTATGCTCCACGTTGTCCTACGGTGCACTGGTTAGCGTGGTGTGCAGCTCCGCTCAATCTTATTGCGCTGGGTAAAGCGCTGCTTAGCTGTGGGCAACTAGATTGCGCTGGGTAAAGCGTTGTTTAAGTACGGGCATTTATATGTCAAGATCCTTCTTACATTTCTATATATACATTTTGTTCACTGATACATAGGCCATTTCAATGCTTTTTAGTAAGATTTTAGTCATATATATATATGTCAGGAATTATTTCATATGCTAATTTAAAACATAAAATTGAGAGGGGAGTGGTGGGACTCGAACCGTGAATGACTCCTCTTTGTGCAACAGCTTTACCACTATGCTATTGCTATTTGGATTGATTTGCATAAACATTTGTTATTATGCTCTTCAGTGTCGACATTTCTAACTCTAGCTAAGCTATGGGCACACCCGCGCAAACACGCGCAAATACGGGCAGCTATATCGGGAATTAGAAAAAAAAAATTATATTTTACATTTTATAACTCTACTGGGGGTTTACAATGTGAGGGAGTGTAGTGTTGGGTATGTTGACATTTGAGAGGAGTCGCTCATCTGTGTTGACATTTCACAATTCAGACACTTGCAGGGGCGTGGACCTTAGGACTGCTGGGCAGTCAGACACGTCCCCTGCCTTCCTGCACGGTCTGTGTTAGACTTGGAGTGGAGTCAGAGTGCCCTCATGAATATGCATGGCACGCTGACGTCAGACCGTTCAAATGCAGTTTCCGAGTAAGACTTATTTAGTCTTACACAGAGGTTTTGTGAATCCGAGGGATTGTGTTAAAAACCAACCAGGATAAGTGCTTTCATCTCAAGCTAGAGATTTCATCAGATAAAGAATATAGTTGCTTCCACACATTTTATATACATACTAATTTTCTGTTCACCAATTAAATTATTAAAACAATTAGTAAATTTAAAGAATCACTTTAAAAATACAAATGTAATTGTTTAAAACTAACCATTGTACTAAAACAACATTTTATGTGATAGTAGCAACCTTTTCTTTTAGTAAAGGTTTCACTGACACATATTGTTTTAGTACAATTGTTAGTTTTAATAATTTAATCGGTGAACAGTAAATTAGTATTTATATAAAACGTGTGGAAGCAACTATATTCTTTATCTGATGAAGTCTCTGGTTTGAGATGAAAGCGCTTATCCTGGTTGGTTTTTAACACAATAAATTACTGGTGCTGTTCTATCGTTTTTGGATTTTTATATAGCTCTTGGTTGTGAAGATTCTGCACTGGTGTATTTTGGTTTTGGTGTAATTATTGCAGATTCTTTTTATTTTTAAAATCTGTGACTAGGGTATGTTATTTATCATAAACGTGGGATGGCATATATTAGTAGATAATTTTTAGCAAATGGTTTCCTATGCAATGATGTCATAACGAACAATCAACTAATTTTGTTGTGCTAACATCCAAAAATCAGTAGTAAATAAACTGTATGGAAGTAAAATGAATCACAAAATCAGTATAATTTAAATAACCTACAAATGGTTGCAAAATAGTATTGCTTCTATTCCATAATAACCAGCAATAATCGAAAAATCTTTGCCACATCTTCATATAGATATAAAGTGGATTGCAAATGGTAAAACAAATATACTGGGACTCAAAAGTAATGTGAGTAAGTCTGTACATGTCAAGGTGAACATTGCCCCATTATGGTATATTTTACAAATCCTGTAGCAAGCACGAAGCAACTCCAATTAACAGGACAGCTGGATTCAAATACAGTTAGTTTCCTTTATTCACACAACAAAACGGAGATGGAAGAACTAAGGTTTAGCGCTTTCATCTAGGTAACTAGACTTCTTCAGAACATAGATCATAAAAATTCTCCCAGTTATATACATAAAAGCCGCCCTTTACATCAATTATTCAATTATAAATGCAAATGTCATTACTATCAAAATTTAAAGATAGAAGAGGTTTTTGCATGATGTTGCAGTTTTATATCTCAAATGTTAAAAACACATAGCTAAAATATTAAAAACTAAACAACTAAGAAACCTAAAGTCATTGTAATGTAGTTAAGATGAACTATCTCAGTTTGTCACCAATGACTGAAATACTATCTGTGTATTACAAATTTAAAAATTCAAAAATTCTTACATGAAACACGTGTCTCTAAACATAGAATTCCGTGTACAAAGTTTTTTTTCTATACATATATTGTCTTATGTATATGTATCAAAGAGTGTGTATTAAAAAATTACAAAATACAAAAACAGCAGAGAACCAAAACAACAGAAAACAAAACTACTAGATATTCTGTCAACCCATTCCTTGTCTTATCTATGCTATCAATCTGAGACTAAGTATACTGTCCTACTGACATGTATTCTATTGAATATAAGTAAACCTGCAATGATAACGCATATATAGAAAGTTTATAATGTTGAAAATAAATAAATATAAATGATAAATGGTCCATCATTTTATTGGAATAATCCTATTAGTTATAAGCTGTTAAATATTATGTCCTAACTAGAGGTTTAGTAGGAATAACTTCATTTAAACCAGGGGGTGTGGCTGCGTCAAGTCGTAGCTGCCATTTAATCTCCTTCTCACTAACTGTGGCTTTAATGTTCCCCCCCCCCTGGGGTTAGGTGTTATCACCTCTAGTATAGCAAACTTAAATCCTTGACATCCTTGGTTATTAATAATACGACGAGACAAAGCATTATTAATGTCCTATTTATTAATACAGTATATGTGATCATAAATTCTGTTTTTAAAAAAACGATCAGTCTTGCCTACATAATAGCTTTGACATGTGTCACATATAGCCAAATAAATCAAATGTTTCGTCAAGCAATTCCCATGTCTAAATGTAATTTTAGTGTGTGTAACATTATTTAAAGTAATATTTATGCCTTCAAATATATACCTACAGTAGTTACAATGACCACATTTTTTTGTCCCTACTTTTTTCACTTTATCCAATTTATTGTGATTGTATTTTATTTCTATAATTCTTTTCAGACTGTTGCCTGCTTTATAGACAAATTGCGGTCTAAGAGGTACCTTCTCTTTTATCATTAAATCGCTTGTTAATATATTCCAGTTTTTGGTAATGATGTCCTTTATTTCATTTGTATATTTTCCATATTTAACTATGCAGGCTTTCTTATAATTATCACCATTAACATTTCTCTCTTTTTTATTTGTTATACCTATACCAAGAAGGGGTATATATTGTTTGCCCCATTCTTGTGATACATATGTTGTGATATCCCTAATCATATCCACTGGATAGCCCTTTTCTATGAATAATCTCCCTATAAAGGACAATTCATTTTCCATATTTTCCCTTACTGATGTCATTCTAGCCGCCCTTATACACTGTCCTTTGACTATATTTCGTTTGACTTTGTACGAATGTGCACTTCCAAAATATAAATACCCATTGCTGTATATATCCTTCCTGTAGATTTTAGACTGGAAGGATTGCCCATCGTTGTATATGTACACATCTAAATAATTAATACCACTACTGTCAAACTGATATGTGAACTTTAGGTAGCTGGTCGTACCATTAATATAGTCTATGAACCTAGCCAGATCTTCAACATCACCATCCCATAATAGGAAGATGTCGTCAAGGTAACGGACATATGTTTTGATGTTCTTCATCCATATGGATTTGTGAATGAATTGCCCCTCCCAGTCCAGGAGTACTAAATTGGCGTACATCGGGGCACAAGCTGCCCCCATCGCCACACCATTGTTTTGTCTATAGTATTCTCCTTCGAAGTAGATATAGTTATTATCTAGTATTATATCCATAAACGAAGTGAGTAATGAAATTTCCTCTTGGTCCAAACCACTATACTTACATAAGCTATTAATAAAGCTATTAAGTCCTTCATTCGTGGGGATACAAGAGAAAAGATCCTGCATGTCAATTGTCACAAATATGACATCAGGACTCCATATATCTGTCTTAAATATTCCCAAGAATTCCCATGAATCCTTCATAATATGTTGTACTGTATTATATATGTGCTTTAATCTACTATCAATAATTTTACCAAAATTGAAGGTTTTGCTCGAACTCCCCGAGATAATAGGTCTAAAAAGGGGGATCAAAAGAATTTTTATGTACCTTAGGGATCCCATTTATGGTTGCCAATATGGGAAATTCAACCCTTAAATATTTATATAATTCTTCGTCTATTCTATTGTCGAGCAGAAATTCTTCCAGATAGGAGTCAATTCTACTGTGCGCTATATTTACTTGATTTAATGAGGAAACTTCATATTGCAAGCTGTTATTTAATATCTCAAACATTTTGTTACTATATTTTTCTTGGTTGTACAGTACTATTCCTCCCCCTTTGTCTGCTGTCATGATCCTAATATTGTGTTCACAAAGTGTATCTAAAATAGTGTGAACCTGTTGAGATGGCAAATAATCACTTTTTTTGTACCTATGCTTGTTATATAATTTATAAATTTCTTTATAGATCACGTTTTCAAAGGCTTCTATTGTTTTAGCCATAGGGGGAGTGAAGGAACTCTTTTTTCTTAATGGGCATGTATTAACTAAATGAGGTCTGCTATCGTGAAAAAACACCCCAAGATTTATTTTTCTAAGAAATAATTTCACCTCAACTAAAATGTCAAGTAAATCCAAAGATTTGTCTGGTATATACTTCATACCTTTAGTAAATATTTGCAGGAGGTCAGGCTGAACTTCATAAGTGGTATAATTATATATTTATATATTTTCACCTCTCCATATACATGTCAGTAGGACAGTATACTTAGTCTCAGATTGATAGCATAGATAAGACAAGGAATGGGTTGACAGAATATCTAGTAGTTTTGTTTTCTGTTGTTTTGGTTCTCTGCTGTTTTTGTATTTTGTAATTTTTTAATACACACTCTTTGATACATATACATAAGATAATATATGTATAGAAAAAAAACTTTGTACACGGAATTCTATGTTTAGAGACACGTGTTTCATGTAAGAATTTTTGAATTTTTAAATTTGTAATACACAGATAGTATTTCAGTCATTGGTGACAAACTGAGATAGTTCATCTTAACTACATTACAATGACTTTAGGTTTCTTAGTTGTTTAGTTTTTAATATTTTAGCTATGTGTTTTTAACATTTGAGATATAAAACTGCAACATCATGCAAAAACCTCCTCTATCTTTAAATTTTGATAGTAATGACATTTGCATTTATAATTGAATAATTGATGTAAAGGGCGGGCTTTTTATGCATATAACTGGGAGAATTTTTATGATCTATGTTCTGAAGAAGTCTAGTTACCTAGATGAAAGCGCTAAACCTTAGTTCTTCCATCTCCGTTTTGTTGTGTGAATAAAGGAAACTAACTGTATTTGAATCCAGCTGTCCTGTTAATTGGAGTTGCTTCGTGCTTGCTACAGGATTTGTATTGTTGCAATACAGGACAAATTTTTGTTTTATGGTATATTTTAGTTGGAGGCAGCATTTGTTATAAAAATAATTTCCAATATCCTCTTTAGTAATAGAAGCAAAAATTCATTAAATTCTTCATTAAACAAACTGCTCATCTCCAAACACTAATCGCTTTAATTCCCACTTCATGTGGAATGCTGGTATATAGACTTTCTATAGCTGTTTTACAAAATAAAGAGTACTTTATACATGAATCTGATTCATTAAAGAACCAAAGTCTGAGGTATCCCTTATTCTGGATCTAACGTTGGGTAATAAAGGATTTATATAAAATTGCAGGAGTATAGAAATTGGTTCTCTCAAAAAAAATCTCATGCAAAATGGTCTTCAGGTTAATCAAATTGAATTATTTTGTTTACCCTTTGTTTTGTCCATATTATCAACACCCTAACCCATATTACTAACATGTACTGCATGTTTACATTTCTTCATGTAAAGGCAACATTGTTTCAGTAGTTAGTTAAATCACATTTATAGGTTAATAGGTTCATAGGTTGATACTAGGCTATTGGCCCTAGGGCCTAGACAAGCCTAGCCATAACAATTCCCTGGCTATTTCCTCCCACAATATTTACTTCCCTGGACTCCTGTCTAGCAGGGTGACTGACGTGATCCCCGGGATGAATTTTCTATCTCCCATCCAATCGTCAAGGTTCCTTTTGAAGAGAACCAAAGAGGCGCTGTGCTTGACATGTATGGGCAGTCTATTCCAGAGTCTGGGGAGTGTCTGAGTCAGGAACCTATCCCTCCAGCATGTTTTGTTCATTGTGATGACAAGGTTTAGATCCCTGGAGCGTGTGGCTCTGAGGGATTGGGATTTCTTTAGTTATAGCAAGTCCAACAGCTCTGGGTTTGACATGGCCTTGTATGTTAAGCAAATAAAAGAAATTTGCTGCAGATCACCACTTTCAATTAATTTAATATGAGTTAAAACAACAATTTGACATAAAAGCAGAACAGCATACACTGCCAACAGCAAAAGTATATAACCAACTCCAATGATAAGCACTTTCGGGCTTGTATGTTAAGCAGAGATTGCCTCTGAGTAGACAATATGCGACAGAGTATAGCTGGAGTTTTTTTAGACAGTCAGCATAGGGCATCTGCTTTAGGCATGTGATTCTTTTAGTGAGGTATTCCTGCTGCCTTTCCAGTTGTTGCAGATGTCTTGAGAGGTACATACCAAATGGGGTGTTGTATCCACGATTGGCTATAACGTAACAGACTCTTATTTTCACCATATTTGTCAATGCATCTTTGCATAATGCATAGATTTTAGTCATTTGTAGCAGCCATTTATAGTTTTTCCCTTGGGATTATGAGTCACCAGCAACATGGTTTATTTAAGTGTATCGCACTATTCAGCAATTTTTTTATGTTATTTACAGATGCCTTATATAATATGCGATAATCCTTTATAACTTATTGGTTATTAGTTATGGTATGCTATGTTGATTGATTATAGGAAGTATATGCCTCCTGTCATTGGTTGTAACTCTTATGTTATGACTGTATGGCTCTATTTACTAAAATTATATGGACTGGAGTATAGGAATCCCGAGTAATTGGTAACCCATGGGGTGTATTGCAATTGGCCATGACTGTCAATACTCTTGGGCACATTTTCTCATCTTTTATTATGTGAAATATACACGCATTTGATGTGATTCTATTTGATAGCTGACAATATTCACTTAAAGACATATTTCTTAGTATTGATGGCCGCATTGTGTGGCTTTCTTGTGATTTTGAAATGTCAACAAAATTGTAACGTTATTAGTTATGGCATACTATGTTGATTGATTATAGGAAGTATATGCTTCCTGCCTTTGGTTGTAACTCACATGTTATGACTGGATGGCTTTATTTGCCAAAATTATATGGATTGGACTATAGGAATACCTTGTAATTGGTGTATTTACCCATAGGGTGTATTGTGATTGGCCATGACTGTCAATACTTTTGGGCACATTCTCTCATCTTTTATAATGTGAAATATACATGCATTTGATGTGATCTTATTTGATAGCTGACAATATCCACATACAGACATATTTCTTAGTATTGATGGCCACATTGCGTGGCTTTTTTTGTGATTTTGAAATGTCAACAAAGTTATAATGTTGGTGGTACACATATAAGATTCACTGATGTATTTTCACTTAGCTATGCCGCATAGTTTTTGATAGTGTTGTAGCAAATAATAAAGATCTGTTGTTGTCAAGAATTACCTTTTCGTATTGGATACCATATTTGTTGTATTGGACATTATTTTCCATGATATGATCAGCTTATCGTATGAAGGAGCCAATATAAGAAACATATGGAGTGGTTTATGTTAATTATCTATGATTGGTTTGGTTGGATATTAGATATTTCACAACTGGCCATAATGAATGTTATCTTTTGGCTGCTATTGTTATTCACAGCCTGCTTCTGTAACCACTAGCTTGCCTTGTGCAGACGAGCTGACATGTTATTTTGTGAGAAATTTTCGCTATTGATTCGGTGGCGACTTAGACATACTGTGATTGGTTATGGTGGGGACTGTTCCCCTTTCATTTGTTAGCTTAGGTATGGCTGCCTTTGATATTTATTAGTTATATTATGCTATGAATAGTGCTGGTTTCCCCTCTTTATCCCCATCATAGGCATCCATCATGTACGGCATGTCTTCTAACCATTAGGCCGTTTCATGTGGCAAAAGCTCACGGTTAAGTGTAAAATAGATGTTTTAGATTTGTTTATTTAACCATTGGGCAGCCTTTTGCTACAAGTACATGTTGATTGGCACATAAGTAGCTTATGCCATTGGATGATATGCAAATTAGCTATTCTCTGAATGGTTCTTCCAGGATTTACTTTTCTTACTGATTATTGGCTCTATAAAAGAAAGTGTAATTTAGTATTTTAATTGTTTATTTTTTCTTTTTAAATGATGTTCCCCATTTTTTAAGATTGCAATCTGATGAAGGATTTTTCCAAAAGGGCTTATCATTGGTTAACATAAGGGTACTTTTAACACGTTTGAATTTCTGTTTTTGGATTATTTTGGACTATATCCAATAAAGGATTTTATCGCAAGTTTGAAGCTTGTGGTGGTGTCACTTGTTCTATATTGTTTCTTTTCATTTACTAGTGTGACACCTTCAGCAGTTGCAGGTATTTTTCTTTTCCTTGTATTCTATAATGGGTTTAATGAGGGATGATAGGACAATGATCTCCTTTTTTCTGGATGAAAAGCCCTTAGTGATGAGGTGTGCCACATAGACGGATTTCTTGACTGTTGTCATGATCTGCATAATTTCCTGTTTTCAAGTTCGGTATTGAATTTGCATAGTTTTCTGCTCTCAAGTTTAGTATCTGATTCTTTCATTGTTTTAATATTATCAGTATGCTGTTGGTCAACAGCCAATTCTTTATTATACAAACGGCTCATCCCCAACCAATATCTGATTGCTATAATTCCTATTTAATGAGAATTCTAGTGTGCAAACTTTCCACAACCAGAATACAAAACAAGGTTATACTTTCCACATGAATCTGACTCATTAAAGAAACAAATTCTGTGGTATCCTTCATTCTAGACCTAGCAGTGGGTAATAGAGATTTTATATAAAATTCTAGTAATTCAGAAAATGGTTCTATCAAATAACCTTTTCTGAAAACAATGACATTTCCCAGAGCTGGTATATATCCCTTTATACCTGGATTCTGGAACAGTAAGTTGAAATGTAACTTTTGGGTTATAGCTCCAATAAGAATGATATAGCTTAAGTTGCCATAAATATATTCATTGAATTTGTCAGTAGGATCAAAATTTAGTTGCATGTAAGTAATTATATCTCCAAGCTGTCTGTAGATCTCAAAGCAATAATCCCTCTATTCCAATCTACAACCACAACTCTTTAACTAACTTGAGTAACAATCAGATTATCATTAGATCATTAGTCTTCAAATCTTTCAAAGTCTAACATACAGAAGGAGGTAAATTATAGGAGAACCACACCCCAAAACTGGAAAAAAAAGTTTTTCAGCATATCTTGAAATTTTCTGCATTATTAATGTCTCTGTATCAAAGTAATATTATTATTTTCTAATTTGCGATACCACAAAATGGCCTAAAAGGGGGATGCATAGGTAACATGATTTTGTTTTACAATCAATGCTTTCACCTGCATGGTCCCATTTTAGATAGACAGAGAAATATTGTTATGATGAGAGGATCATTTATAGGTATACCATCTATCCAGTATTTTTCCAGACTATCCAGAAACCAGAACGATTCTCTAGTAGTTCAAAAAGCATTGTGCAAACTCCAGTATTCTATTTAGCAGCATGAGCAAATGACAGCTGTCTATTTTTTTCCACAAATAGCATCATTAAATTGATATAATGGAGTCAGAGGTATTCTAAAAAAAAGGAAGAAATTAGAGTAGAGATTATTCAGTTTGAGATTAGGTTAAAATAATAGACTAAAAGAGACATTTCACCCTAAAGCCACATGCATTTACATCATAAAATAGGCATGAATGAGGGTGGAAATGACTGAAGTTGGGCAGAGTCATGGTTAGTACACGGGGCAAGGCTTTGGTCCAGTTTTCAGCATTACAAAAGGGGCAACCCTAATTCTCTCTTATCAGCTTACAACAGTACTATGACTGTTTATTTTTGACTGACAGCATCAATCCTTATTTTTCATTACTTTGCTTCCTTTGGCTTTTGTTAGTGGCCATCTCTGTTACAGCATTTTAAGGGACGTTTGAATGATAGACTTGAAATGTAGCTGAGGTAACTGTTCTTTTCAAAATAACAACTATAGTTCTGTGTTCAAATGTGAGACATCTAACAGCTATGATTAATAGCTGTTACCTGGACTGAGCTGGTTTGTGTTGCATTCACAAGTTTTAATATTGTAGCTAAAATCAGAGTCTTTGTTGTTAATCTTCCCTCTCCAACTCACTGACTTGTCTAAAGAAGACACTATATGCAACACAAAAATGCTGTAATAAAACATCAAAGCAATTTACACTTTTATAGAAAACAGAGTGAAGAAAAATGCAAAATCAAATACTGCGAGAAAATCAAAAGAGTAAGGTGAAAATGTTTTCTTCTTTGGCACTGAAAGCTTGATTAAAGGGAAAGACAACTAATTTGCACTAAAAAAATAAATAAACTAAGTGTGAGTTGTATGTTCTTGCTCATTTGCATATGAAAACTAAGCTTGAAAGCCTTATTTTTGCTCAGATTTCAGACTACACTAATTTCTGAGGTTTGATAGCAATTTGTGACTGATAAAGCATATTTAAATGTCAATGTTTAAAAGCTATTGTTTTCTTAATGGCTCTTAGGTTGGAATAAATGACCTAGGCTAATTACTCTGCCAGTCTTAGTACCTTCATGATGTAACAGGTAGTGAGACAAATGCAGGAATGAAAGGCAAACAGAAATAAGTTTAGACATAAAACAAATGGAATCATTCTTAAATGATGATTTATCTGTGTGTGTTTAGTGTTGAATTATAGGGAAGAAAAATCACTTTTTATAAAGAAAACGTTGACATTTTGATGGAGTTCTTCTTTAATGCTCTTAAATAATATCTTCTTATAAATATTATTCATTCAACACAGACTGCTCAAATTCCATCTCAGGGGGAAAGTCATTTGCTGGTGCATTAACATATACAATCCCTAGTGGAGGTTAGGGGCACAGAGGGAGTGTATGGTCTATGAAGGGGAAGAGCACTTGACATTGACTGAACTGCAGCAGAGCAATATGACAGCATGTCCACACTCCACTGCCATCCCTCAGACAGGGGAACATGGAAGAGATTAAGTCATAAAGAAAAAAATCCTCCACAACAGTAAAATGATGCATGGTCCCAGAATTCCCATTGCTCTTTGTTGACCTCACCCCTGCAGAGTAAGTCTGCGGGAGTCCAGAAGGCGTAGGTAGACTTGATGAAAGAGTATGGTACTGGCATATGTTGATGGACAGGTTGTATAGGAGTAAAAAATATTTTTTAGTAAACATTGTTCCACTAGTCAGTTAAATCACATTTAAATTTGTGTAATTTCTTGCTCTTGAGTTCAGTATCATATTTTCATTATTTTAATAAAATCAGTATGAAGTTGTTTAAGCAGTACATGGTTCTGAAACTTTAGCACTTGTTTCAAATAATGTTTAACTGTTTCATTAAAAATACCATCTGTTGTTTATAAAAAGTAATTAAATGGTCAACAAATATGGACAATACTACCTTTAGATTATTTCTCCAGCATGACATAATAAAGGATCAGCTGTTCTTATATATCAGCAACATAGCCAAACTAAAACTCAATCAGGACATTATTTCTGCATAAAGCCATTAAAATAGAGCCCTCCCAGAAAGACAAATTACAGTAAGATATCGCCAAGCCAACCAAGTAGAATCCTTACAGAACAAAGGGCTACCTTGCTAGAAAGTTAGTTACTAGAGGAAAACTATCAAACACAGAAATACCACAAAAAACAGAGACAATGCCATCTTAAATATATTAATAAATCTGCATCAAAATAAAAAAGTAATGAAACATAAATCAGCATTCTGATATAAATGATACACATTTGACAGCAATATAAAAGCTCAACAGTAGAAGCCATCCAAACAAGAGAAAAAGAACTTGCTAAAGAAACTGAAAACATCATCAGAACTCTACAGACTTTACAGACAAGAAGTCAACAGCTGTTAACATGAAAAGAATGTGAATAAAATAAACAACAGCAACAGGCTTAAAATAAGCTGAAAATAGTAATACCTTAAGCATGCTAAAATGCACAAATCTCCCCAAGACTAAATATACATATACACACACATACACTCACATATATATATATATATATATATATATATATATATATATATATATATATATATATATATATATATATATATATATATATATATATATATATATATATATATATGGATTCCTATTACAAGAATGAAAGTTCACTACTTCGAACTTGTAATAGGAAGCCTCACTTCTGCGAAAGTGAACTTTAACGAAAGTGAACTTTTGCGTAAGTGCACTTCACCAAAAACACCGCAGAACAGTGGGGACATAAAAAACAAGCTATGTCATCCACTATGGCGCAATAGTCACGGACCTTAGGGTTAGGGCATGGGTTAGGGTAAGGGGATAGTTAGTAAAGCTATCCCCTTACCCTAACCCATGCCCTAACCCTAAGGTCCGTGACTATCGCACCATAGTGGAGGATATTGCTATGTCCTTCACTGCACTGCAGTCATCACGGACCTTAGGGTTAGATCACGGGTCATGGTAAGGGGATAGCCCTACAGGCTATCCCCTTACTATGACCTGTGCCCTAACCCTAAGGTCCGTGAGTTCTGCATGGAAGTTCAGTACAACACCCGTTCATTGTGCTGAACTTCACGTAAATGCACTTTCGATTAAGTGCACTTTCGCTGCAGTGAGCATTCCAGGCATTATTTCAAATCAAAATAGTGAAAATTCAATCTAGTGTATGGAACCCATATATATATATATATATATATATATATATATATATACTCATGCAGGAATAAGACCAATAGTTGTCCTAATGACTGAAAGCACATGTGTTTACATATATGGATACACTACAAAAATTAAAACGCTGCATAAATAAAAATGCATATTAAAATAATAGTGAAATGCACAGCAAGTAACACACATGAACAACACAAAATGACAGTACATAAACGCAGCATTTCTAATATCACTAACTTAATGAAAATTAAGGGAACAGCATTATGCCTATGTTTTGCAGTTCTTGGACCTGCCACCAAACTATTTCCTCTTGTGAAAACCTGTAAGGATGGATGTACTAACTGGAAACAATATACACGTTTGTAAAACATTGTGATGCTTATATTCAAACCACAACATGTATACTGAATTCATAGTTCTCAAATTCCTGTTTGCTGCTAGGCTGGACAGCAACTGTCTGTTGTTCTCAGTCCGGTAAAGTTAAAAGTCAGAAAAATGTTTGAAATTTAATAGGTCAGCTTTTTGCCATTTTTTAGCATAATTAATTTTTTTTTTACATTTAAAACATGAAAGAAACACCACATAATGAAATAGAAATAAGCAAAACATTAATAAGTAAATAGATATATAACTATAACTACATGTATAACAGAAATACATGAAAGCAATATTTCATTTTTTTGTCCAAATCAGAAAGAGAAGAAATAAACATCAAATACATTTGCTGTGGCATTCAGCATAAAGGATTAAGGCCATGAACCATTAACATACTGTTTCCTGTAGTCCTGGGTTTGATCACCTGATCATCTATTTACTTGATATATAATTCTAAGCAAATCAATTAGCTATATAGTGCTACTGGTCAGATTTTGTAAAACGTCCAGGTGGATGAGTGCTCTCCCTTAGTTAACAAATGTAAGTAAAAACAACAAATCAATAAGCATATGTTTATAAAATTATAATACTACAATAATTAAGAGTTCATGTTGTCATTATTACTTTTTGTTTAGAAATAAAATATACCATCTAGCAATAAATTGTTGTACACTCAATAAAATTATACTTAAAGAAGTTAAAAGCCAAACAAATGCTCCACACAAGCCTCCAAAAAGCCAGTATATAAATAAAGAAAAACAGGAGGCCAACTCAGCTGACAGCATAAAACGAAATCAGTCACAGTCAAAAAATCCAGCAATGATGTAAAACACAGCTTCTTAGACACCAACGAAGTATTTAATTTCCTTTAATGAGTACAGGCAAGCGCTTTCACCATAGAAGGCTTCCTCAGGCCATTAACATTAGATAAAAGAAGGTCGCATTTATATAAAAAAATTCATGACATCACTTCCTTAATTGATACATAATTCATTAAATAATTATTGTTATAAATATTATCATAAAAAAAAAAAACACACACAGTATTGGTTACAATTAAAATTACATATAAACTGGATTCTAAACATCACATAAAAATAAATACTCAACTATTTCCTAAGCTTTTTACCTTTTAAAATAGGTTTAATAGGGACCCTATCGTTCAAACCTGGTGGGACATCTGCTCTTAACCTAATTATCCATTTTGTCTCATTTTGTTCCGTTCTATTCCATACATCACCCCTTCTAATAGAAGGCAAGAACTTTTGAATCACCATAAATTTAAAACAATGATCTGTAGAAGTTTCTATTATATATTTTGACAATGCATTTTAATGGATTTTATTCTTAAGTTATATATATGCTCCCTCACTCTATCTCTCAAGCGTCTATCAGTTTTGCCCACGTAAAACGCAGGGCATGCACAGCAGGTCGCTAGATAAGCTACGTGCTTAGAATTACAGTTAGCTGAAGGGAAAAAATCATATTGCAAATTACTAACAGGATGGATAAAAAAATCCTGAAGTATTAATATATGAGCAAAAGTTACACCTCTGACATGGTTTTGTAGGTTCATTGTCATTCTTAATGTATGCACGTGATTCTATACAGCCATAACTACAAAGTATCCTATGTAGATTATTTCTATTGTTATATCTAAATTTTGGGACTTCACCTACTATCTTATTAACTTCAGGATCCACTCTCAGTATGTCCCAAAACTTTTTATACGCATCTCTAATATATCTGTCATCCTGGGTGTAGTACATACTAATCTGAGTTATTTCTGTCTCTCCATAAACATTTACAGCATGTCCTTCCTCATAATTTTCTTTATCTGCAAAATATGGAGACGCTGTGCTATTCCTTAGCGTATCCACTGTAACTATATTTTGTTCAATCTCTTCTAAAGTGTATGCTCTTTCTAATAATCGATTTTTCAACTTATCCATTTCTTCTCTATACCCTTGATCTGTAGGATTCATTCTAGATGCCCTCATAGCCTGTCCCTTTATGATGTTCCTAAATATAAAATTAGGATGCATACTCGATCTATGTAACAGAGAATTTCTGTAACAAGATTTCCTATGCACACCTGTATTGAGCAGGCCACAGGGTAATCTCTCTACATATACATCTAAATAAGAGATGTATTCTTCCGATGCTGACATAGTGAACTTTAAGTAATGAGTCATAGAATTCACTTGATGAAAAAATTTTTCCAATTCAGAAAGTTCAGATCTCCAAATAAAAAACAAATCATCTACAAAGCGAACATAAAAACATACGTTTCGGTTAATGATGCTGCTAATAATGCTGTTAATAATGTGATTGTAACCTCAGCTGATATACATCAGGATATACATCAGGAAGATGCAAATACAATAACTGAATTGGGAGATGTAGAAGTTCTAACGATAGGTAGAACTGAAAATATGGGGTTGAATACAAATGGTAAGACGTTAGAGACCAATAGTAATAAATGTGAGGTTGTTAGAAAGAAAACACCTACTTTTAGTAGAGAAGATATGAATGTTAATAGAGAGATGGCCCCTTTCCCCATATCCGAGATTTGGAAGGGTGGGAGGGATCGCTCTATGAGCAGAGGGAGACAGAAGAGGCGGTTAACAGAAGAGGAAGTTACAGGACCCACGTTGAAAAAAATGTGGGAAAAAGTAGTACCACATTAATTTGGAATATTTCTAAAAAAGTTTTGACTAAAAATGAAAGTCTATTACTAGAGAAAGGCTTATCATTTATACCCTCCACAAAAAGCGATATCACTGATTCTGTTTTAGATCTAAAATTATTTGTAAGAAATCTTCAATTAAAGTTAGATTATGGTAATAGCAATGTAAGATGTGTGAATGTACTTAGAAAACCTAGTACCTATGTTCCTAATATGCACCCACTTATTGAAGCATATTCTAAACTTGTTGAACAAGAATTACATGACATTAATAAAAATAATAGGGATAGAAAATGGTATGGTAATCTGTGTCCTGAAATGAGAAAAGCTATGAAAACTCTTAGAGAAGATTCTAGTATAGCTATTAGGCCCGCAGATAAAGGCGGCCCTATTGTTATAATGGATATTGAACAGTATATACTAAGTATGAATAAGATGTTAAGTGATAAAAAGTTTTATCAAAGAATTAATAATGCACGAGTTGATGAAATTATTGATGAAGTGTCTAGGTTCCTTTACAATAGCCATGATATAGGTACAATAGGTGATGATTTATATAAATATTGTTTGATTAATGAACCTCTAATACCATGTATTCAAGGGTTACCGAAAATACACAAAGACCAGAGTAACCCACCTATGAGACCAATTGTTGCAGGACAAGGTTGGGTCACCGAACCAATTTCGCTATATCTTGAGACTAAATTGAGACCTATTGTAGATAAATATGTACATGTCTTAAAAGACACGAAACAATTTTTAACTATGTTATATGATGTAATGAGAGATATACCAGAAACATGTAAATTTTGGATGGTAACCATGGACGTACAGTCACTTTTCACTCAGATTCCGAATAAGGAAGGAATTGAGAGTGTGTGTAGATGTTTAGAGAAACATCAGAATATAACTAGAAATGAAATTGGTACTATTTGTGAACTGATGAATGTGGTATTGAGCTATAATATTTTCACCTTTGATAATCAGATATTTCATCAAAAGGATGGCATAGCAATGGGCACATCTTGTGCCAATAGCTACGCCAACCTTGTCATGGTTGATTGGGAAATTGAACAACTATTTAATTTAGACAGCTATAAATGAAACGTATGTTTTTATGTTCGCTTTGTAGATGATTTGTTTTTTATTTGGAGATCTGAACTTTCTGAATTGGAAAAATTTTTTCATCAAGTGAATTCTATGACTCATTACTTAAAGTTCACTATGTCAGCATCGGAAGAATACATCTCTTATTTAGATGTATGTGTAGAGAGATTACCCTGTGGCCTGCTCAAAACAGGTGTGCATAGGAAATCTTGTTACAGAAATTCTCTGTTACATAGATCGAGTATGCATCCTAATTTTATATTTAGGAACATCATAAAGGGACAGGCTATGAGGGCATCTAGAATGAATCCTACAGATCAAGGGTATAGAGAAGAAATGGATAAGTTGAAAAATCGATTATTAGAAAGAGCGTACACTTTAGAAGAGATTGAACAAAATATAGTTACAGTGGATACGCTAAGGAACAGCACAGCGTCTCCATATTTTGCAGATAAAGAAAATTATGAGGAAGGACATGCTGTAAATGTTTATGGAGAGACAGAAATAACTCAGATTAGTATGTACTATACCCAGGATGACAGATATATTAGAGATGCATATAAAAAGTTTTGGGACATACTGAGAGTGGATCCTGAAGTTAATAAGATAGTAGGTGAAGTCCCAAAATTTAGATATAAGAATAGGAATAATCTACATAGGATACTTTGTAGTTATGGACGTATAGAATCACATGCATACATTAAGAATGACAATGAACCTACAAAACCATGTCAGAGGTGTAACTTTTGCTCATATATTAATACTTCAGGATTTTTTATCCATCCTGTTAGTAATCTACAATATAATTTTCTCCCTTCAGCTAACTGTAATTCCAAGCACGTAGCCTATCTAGCGACCTGCTGTGCATGCCCTGCGTTTTACGTGGGCAAAACTGATAGACGCTTGAGAGATAGAGTGAGGGAGCATATATATAACATAAGAATAAAATCTATTAAAAATGCATTGTCAAAACATATAATAGAAACTTCTACAGATCATTGTTTTAAATTTATGGTGATTCAAAAGTTCTTGCCTTCTATTAGAAGGGGTGATGTATGGAATAGAACGGAACAAAATGAGACAAAATGGATAATTAGGTTAAGAGCAGATGTCCCACCAGGTTTGAACGATAGGGTCCCTATTAAACCTATTTTAAAAGGTAAAAAGCTTAGGAAATAGTTGAGTATTTATTTTTATGTGATGTTTAGAATCCAGTTTATATGTAATTTTAATTGTAACCAATATTGTGTGTTTTTTTTTATGATAATATTTATAACAATAATTATTTAATGAATTATGTATCAATTAAGGAAGTGATGTCATGAATTTTTTTATATAAATGCGACCTTCTTTTATCTAATGTTAATGGCCTGAGGAAGCCTTCTATGGTGAAAGCGCTTGCCTGTACTCATTAAAGGAAATTAAATACTTTGTTGGTGTCTAAGAAGCTGTGTTTTACATCGTTGCTGGATTTTTTGACTGTGACTGATTTCGTTTTATGCTGTCAGCTGAGTTGGCCTCCTGTTTTTCTATACTTAAAGAAGTACTGTAATCATTGCCATGACAATATATTACCACAATACATAAACAAGACTATTTTTTTATCAACACAAGCAAAGAGATATTAGAAGAAATAGACATAGAAAGTGTAGCACACAAAAACAAATACAAATATAGTGATAATTTAAGTGCACAGTGTCCAACAGGGTTTGCCATTACTGCAAAATAACAAATCTTTGAGAGGTGGGAGCACCTGTGGTTTTGGACCTCACATGGTCCATATAATATCCACACTTTCAGGCATCAGGCATTTTCTATGTATTGTTGTGAAGCAGGAGAACTGATTTGTCATTAAACACATATGTTGGACTACTTTGCTGCTGGTGTTTTGGTGTTTTTTTTACTGGGTGATTCCCTGCACTGCTTGGCACAATTTGTGTACCTTGTATCCTGTGTGTGTGTGTGTGTGTGTGTGTGTGTGTGTGTGTGTGTGTGTGTGTGTGTGTATGTATATATATATATATATATATATATATATATATATATATATATATATATATGTACTTACGAAGGGGGGCCATGGTGGTGCAGTGGTTAGCATTGCGTCACAGCAAGATGTTCTCTGCAGGGGTGCCTTCTGTGCAAAGTCTGCATGTCTTCCCTGCAGTCATGTGGGTTTCCTCTGGGTGCTCTGGTTTCCTCCCACATTCCAAAGCCATGCTCTACTTGGATTGGACACTTTAAATTGGCTGTAGGTGCAACTGTGTGTATGAGTGAGTGGTATGGATGAACTACCACAGTAGAGCGAGATGATTGTTATTTTTGAAATGACACCCGACCCCATGTGTAAAATGGGAAAAAGTGGTTGAGGATAGATGGATGGATATGTACTTATGATGATCGAAGCACCCAGATATCAATGTCAATAATGTTAACCACAAAAGATCAATAAAGCAAACATTGACAATCCACTATGTATGTGAGAGAAAAATCCTCACCTTTTGCAATGAAAAGTTAAAAAAAAGAAAGACAGAAACATTCTTAGGGATTCAATAAACTCTGTGTAGGCTTTGTGCGAAGCCTGCATGAGGTTTACGTGTTTGCGTGATGAAAAGTCCTGCTAATTGCATATGCATGCTGTGCATCATACTTACAGAAATACAAGCAAAGTTTCATGGCCAGTAACAGTGTTGCCAGCCAGGAAACCATGTAAAGCAGCACAAACACATTCAGACATGCAGATATATTTACTAATGGGCAAACTAGTTTCGCAGGATTGCACAGACAGCCACAATGACTACCATGGTTTAATTTATGGCAATTAATGCATTACTAACACATAATAGGGAAGAGTACTCATTGCAAAGTACAGTACAAACATCAAGGGTACATAGACTGCATTATAAATACACTAGTTTGGGGAAGTCTGGGGAAGTGTGTGTATTAAAAGGGCCATAGACAGGAATGGTAGGAATGAAGACAGGGTAAGAAGACAAGTGAAACATGATAATGTATAGCAGATAAGGGCAAGTCAATGTACAAGCACCCTAAAGACAAGACAGTTGTAACATGAACCCGTAATCACATATGTATATAATACAGTATGTACTGCTGATTACACCTCCTGTGTGGGTATATTCATATCATCACACAGTTACTTGTATATTATGTGACTCTCGGATAAGGTCAGATATCAGTGGAGATGATTAGTTGTGATATAAGCAACCTGACATGATCACCGGAGTGGACATTTAGCAAGGATGGTATATACACTAGGGGGTATGTGCATATTGTGGACGTGTGCCAAAAGAGCTGCTTGAATATGAATGTAATGTCAGTATAGGTCTCAGCAAATTGGGACACATAGCAACAGGCTCCTGAACAACAGTAGACAGAAGCATGCACAATTATAGACAATATCAGGGTAATACCACCATTAATTTGTGTCACTGACATAAAATATGCAGTTGTGAATAATTATAGGTTTATAGGTTTATAGGTTCATACTAGGCTATCTGCCCTGGGGCAATTATAAGCCTAGCCCAATTCTGTATGGCTTACGCCACCGCTTGATTTGAGTATACTGTGCCCTTTTTAAGGTTTAGTTTACTGTGCCTCTGTCTAATAGTGACACGGGAGTAATCCCTGGGACAAACCTACAATCCCCCATCCACCTATCGAGATTCTTCTTGAAGAGATTCAGTGAGGTGCTCTGCCTCACATGAACTGGAATTCTATTCCAGAGCGAAGGGAGCCTCTGGGTTATGAACCTGTCCCTCCAGCAAGTTCTATTTATTTCTGTGCTGAGGTTCAAGTCCCTCGAGCGTGTGGCTCTAAGGGATTTAGATTTACTGAGGTGGAGCATGTCCATTAATTCTGGATTTGACATAGCTTTGTATGTCAGACATAGATCACCTCGAAGTTGGCGGTATGCAATTGAGTAGAGCTGGAGTTTTTTTAACCGAGCAGCATATGGCATCTGTTTGAGACTCTTGATCCTCTTGGTGAGATACTTTTGGGGTCTTTCTAATTGCTGCAGGTGTCGGGTAAATTACATCCCAAAAGGGGCATTGTATTCTATGATGGGCCTGATGAGGGATGAATAAAGGGGCATGATTACCTCTCTTGATCTAGATGTGAAACCCTTCGTGATGAGGTGGGCTATGTAGAAGGTCTTTCTAACCACTTTGGCAATGTGGTTTTCAAAGGAGAGATTGCTATCAACTTGGGTCCCCAGGTCCTTAATAACTTTCTTTGTATTTAATGGGTTTCCGCCTATGTGGTAATTTGTGGGCACATTGTTTTTGCCAAAGGGTATGAATATACATTTTTTGGCATTTAGCTTTAAACCATGGTGCTGGCACCAGTTATCTGTCTCTGTGAGACCTTTTTGAAGGATGTTTGTGTCAGCTGGAGAGTTGATTATGGCACCCAGTTTGCAGTCATCTGCGAACTTGGTGAGCCATAGTCCTCCCACGTTGGCCTATACCTCGGAAAGTATATACCGAACAAGAGTGGTCCCAGGACAGAACCCTGTGGGATGCCACTTGTGACCGGTTTTGAGTCTGACATGGCTCCAGCAACTCTCACTCTGTGGGTTCTGTCTTTGAGCCAGTTTGTGACCCATCTTGTGACATAGGGGTTTATATTTAAGCTGGATAGCTTATCTATGATGCCCGAGTGGGGTATTGTGTCAAATGCCTTTGCAAGGTCCAGATAGGCTGTGTGGACTACCTTCCCTTCATCTATGGCTTTGGTGACTGTTTTGAAGAAGTCAACCAGGTTCAAAAGGCAGGATCTGCCCTTGACAAAGCCAAACTGGGTAGGATCTAGTGTCTGTAGGTCCCCAATGTCTTTGTTTATGAGCTCCATGATGATCCTCTCCATACCCTTGCAGACTAAGCTAGTCAGGCTTATGGGGTGATAATTTCCAGGGTCCGTAGAGGCTCCACCTTTGTGGAGTGGGACCACTGTTGCTGTACGCCATTCTGTGGGCACATATCCTGTAGTGAGGCTGAGATTTTATAGCTGTTTTATTTGAGGGATTAGTTCCTCTTGGAGTTCATGTAGGATGCAACCTGGGACGCCATATGGTCCCATGGAAGCAGTGTTTTTTGCTTTGGAGAGGGCAGCCTTCACCTGAGCATCAGAGATGTTTGGGAGGCAGCCTTCTGCCAGGATAGATACTTGCTCTTTTGGGGGGGGGGTGGAGAAGTTTGCACTGAACCTGTCTGCCAGGATATTGGCAATGTCTGTGGGTTCAGTGTATTTTTTGTCGTTTAGAATCAACTCAGAACAAGTCTGGGAGTTGCATCCCAGGTTTCTAACATAACTGAAAAAAGCCTTATGATTGTCTTTGGTGTCCTGTGCAATTTTTCTCTCGAAGCTGGCCTTGGGGGATTTTATGAGGGATCGTAATTTTTTGCTAGTACTGATTAGAGATGCCTTCCCTATTAGGGATTTTGCTCTATCATGTAGTAGCTTCCTCCTTCTGTTGTACAGTTTATTTATGGCAGGGGTCCACCAGACTGGACACCTGCCTTTGGATGATTGGGTCTTGGTTTTGTTTGGGATAGCATGATCCATGCATTCCTGGAGATGTCCGTAGAATGTGTTTATATAGGATTCTGCAGTTTGGGCCGTAGTTTCCACTGGCCCTGGGGCCTTGAAGGATTCCACTTTGGTTTTGAGAAGTGAGAAGTTCGCTTTTGAGAAGTTTTTCACTGTGGTTTTCTGGGCTGGGGTGGGGTCGGGATGTGGACATCCAGTGAAATTAGTTTATGGTCTGATCTTACCAATGAGGGATATACTTCTGGTGTGGAGCATAGAGTCCCCATATTGGTAATGATCAGGTCTAGTATGTTGTCCCCTCTTGTGGGAGTGGTGACTAGTTGTTCCATAGCATTTGAGTTTATAATTTCCAGGAACCTTTGGGCTAAGGTGCTGGGGCTTGAGTAGTGCTCCCAGTCAATGTTTGGGTAGTTGAAGTCGCCCAATATAATGGTGTTTGGAGAGATCTTCATGTTCTCCAATGTTTTCAGGAAAGCCGAGTGGGATTCCTGACTCTGAGAGGGTGGTCTGTAGGATGCTATAAACTGAAAAGCAGTCTTGCCCACTGTTAGTTGCACATGGATGGTCTCTGATACTTCATGCAATGCCACTAACCTGGAGGTGTGGATATCCTTGATAAATATGGAAACTCCCCCTCCTTTTGTGGTTCGGTCCGGGTTTTGGGACTAAAAAGCATGATATGAGGTATAGCCTGGTAGTGCTGGGGTGCTCTCTGGAGCCTTGAACCAGGTTTCTGTCACTGCACAGATATCGATGTTCTCCATACTGAAGAGAGTTTCGAGTGCGTGCATCTTGAGGTTAAGACTTCTGGCGTTTAGCAGCATTACCCTTAGTTTCTTGTTCCTTGTGCTGTCTATGGGGGTGGGTTTGACTTTTGAGCCTTGCCTAAAAAAGGCACTATGGGGGTGGCAAGAGCCTTTGCCAATATCCAAAAGCCCAGTGGTGACAGGTGCAAGCCGTCCCTAGTGAAGCAACGTGGCTTGTCGAGCATGTCATCCCAGGCTGACAGACACTGGATCCCCTTTGAATGACACCAAAATTTTAGCCAATTGTTAAAATCGATCATTTTGTCTTTGTACTGTGGCATCATTCTAGGTGACGTAAGATGCTGCTCAAGGTCAGGGTCATACCAGCCTGAGCTACATGATCAGAGAGCTCCTCTATGTCTCTTTTCATGTAGTCCAGGGAGGTACGCCTCAGGTCATTCACACCAGCATGTACAATGACTGAGTCATATTTGTATTTGCTTTGGAGTGACCTGAGTGCTTGTGTTATGTGGCGGATCCTAGCACCCAACAGGCAGCTCACTGTGACCTTCTCTTTATTCAGCCTGGTGAGTGGGACATCAGTGTGTCTGACAATAGAGTCACCTATTACAAGAGTATCAGGTGTGTTATTCAGCCTTAAGGGCTGTGGCTGCTTGGCACACTGACTTTGTGGGTTATGTGTTGTGCGTGTTTTGTTTTGAGGTAGCGTTTGCTTGGATGTCTGCTTTGGAGGTCTCTGTTGCTTAGGTAGATTTTTATTTAGAGCCTCCGAGTATGTTTTTGTGTATTTATGTATTTGGTTCGCTGATGTGGTGGGACTATGTGATACTGGAATTGTGTTGTGTGAGGTTACCTTCTCCTCCTGACTGGTTACACCAGTTTTGAGATGAGAGAGCTCAGCCTCCAGTTTGGTTAAATAGTTGCATCTCTCACATATATTTGAACCTGTTTGGAGGAGGAGAGGGTTGTCCGTGTACATGAGACAGTTGTAACATTGCCTCAAAATTCCCAGATTCACCAGCTGGACTGGAGAGGAAACCATTGACTGACCTTTGGACATGCTAGAGTAATATAGGAAACTGAATTTAATATGGACCAATAGAGGACAGGGTAATCATAGAGAGTATAAGAGTAAGTAGTGCTTATGGTTTAATAGTGCTAACTTGTAGGATTACTTAATTGGACCAGTGAAGGGCCTTAGAATGATAATATGGTGTTTAAATTGAGAGATAGAGCAGTTCTAAGGGAAAAAGTGAAGAGCAGACTTTGTGGAGCCAGGAATAGTTTAAACCCAATTAGGTGGCGCTGCCCGCTGTTGCGCTATACTCAAAAACACGCAAAAGAGGGTTTTAAGAGAGGAAGATGAAGGAGTTTTGAAATTGACCCAAAATGGCCAATAAAACTACAGTTTCAAGTCAATAACCACTCCCACAGGGGCAGGCAGGCTGCTCAATGTTTTTCACTGCCACTGATCAACAGAGACTTCCCTTTAGCCCAAGCAAACACATTTGTACCACTGTAATGATTTGTCAGTAATCAGTTAGAGAAATCAAGCACACCTTCATCAAAAATGACCACTTTTGGGAGGTGTTAAGAGGGACACTGTTACACCTCTATTTTAATTTAGGAACAATCCTGGTTAGTTGAGAGATTTGCATGACACGTATATGCCACAATCCACATTTGCATGAATGTAACCCATGCCATCAATGTTGTCAATGAGCTGTGTATTTACTGTGTGCATCACAGCAAGACGCATCACACATGAATCTTGTAGAACACCTTGAAGGGAAGTCTGCACTGTCAACTCCTAATGGTTCTTCATCACAAAGAATACTTATGTATGACCAAAGAGATGTGTGGAAGCACACTGTAGCAAAGGTGATACACTTGAATAAATCATCCCTGAAGATGTGTGGTGAGGTACATGCAAAAGGGTGCATTGTAGTCAATTATTGGTGTGATGGTGGCTGAGAACAATGGGACTACTATGTCCTTTGATGTGGATGGCCTGCCCATACTAAAAATATTTGCTACATACAAGGGATCTATCACCACTGTGGTCACATGCTGGTGGAAGTTCCTATTACTATTTACCTGAGTACCTAGATCATATACCACTGAGTCATAGGAGGTGTGGTGTTTCTATTGTAATTAGTTTGTATATTTGCTTTCAAAAGGAAATAATCATGCTTTTTGTTCATCTACTGTGTCTCCACGGCTCTGGTAATAATCAGTTTTGTGTGTTAATACTTTCTGCAGAATATCCATAATAGTCTTCTTGGATTCAGTGATTGTCTGCAATTTGGAGTTATCCACAAAGGTGGTTAGAAAAAGAATGTCTAAGTTTGTATTGATGTCTGAGACTTAAATACTGAACAGGAAAGATCCTAATACAGAATCCTGAAGTATGGATCAGGTCACTGGAATCCAGCTAGTGGTGACTTCACACACTTCGACATTATGTGTCCAGTGTGTGGTCTATTTGTCAAACCACTTGTTTAGGTGTTTAGGGCTACTTGAAGCAGTTTCTCTGTAATACCTTTGTGTGGATTTGTGTCAAATGCCTTGACCAGGTCAAGTTATGCAGGATGACACTCTTTTCCTCATGCATGCCCTTGGTGACCTTCTTGAAGAGGTCAACCAGATTAAACAATGATGCAACCTTAACAAATCAAAAATGGGTTTGGTACACCATCATGACATTATCTGTATCCTTTCTGATAAGGTCCAAGATGAGTCATTGGTCTGCCTCACATATGAGTGGAGTCAGGATTATGCGTGTGTAATTTCCTGCATCAGGTGAAGACTTCCCCTTGTTCAGATGGATGACTGTTGCTGTACACCTTCCTGCCAGAACATAACCTGTCTGGAGGCTATGGTTAAATAGGGATCCAAATGTGTCTGCTAGGTCAGGTTTTAAGTCATAGTATAGGCAACCTGATATGTTGTCAGGGCCCATTGATCCTGTGTTATTAGCCTTAGAGAGTGCACATATGAGCTGGTTTCCTGAAAAAATAAACTGAGTAATATTTGCATCTATACTTTGGATGATGGACAGTAGGGATGGGGGGGGGGTGAAGTGTGAGACAAACTGTCAGCTAGCAGATTGTTTCCAGTTCAGTATGGCTGGTGGCAAGCAGAAACAGCTCTGTACTTAGTTTTATATTCCCTTTAACAATTCACACTTATTTAAATCAATGATTTGTGAAAACACTTCTAAATACAACCTTGGTTACACATCACAAGGCACACAGTGGTACTGTTCACACACTCATACAAATCTACCAATGCAATGTAATTACATCAATTGCACAGCATATGCCCATATCCTTTTCATTGGAAAGCTGTGTTTGAGTGGCTTGATACCATATATGGACACATTACAAATGAGCTGGTTGTGGCTCATGCAGAACATTTACTGACACAAATGCTGATAGTCATACAATGATGCTGCTGACCATCTTACTATTACTTGGGAACAGCAGCAACATTATGCATACAATGAACTCCACAATATTGCAACTGAATCAAAACATGTTATTTTTGTGTTTATCACAGCATAACAACGTGTGGATGAAACAAAACTTATGTGCTCATGTAATCAATATGAATTTATATTGCTGTATGTCACGGAGCATTTAATGATGGTAGGTATACACATCCACACATGTGCCATACTGCAAGTGTCACTGTGACGGTTGAATGAGAACTGCCTAGAATGTTGATCTGTTCCACTACAAACCACATGTCTTACTAAGCCAACAATATACATAGCATCATCCCATGTCTGCAGTTCTGAGGAGGCATATAACTGCAGCTGTTATGGAAGATGTAATCAAATGGCACCAGTGACCATTAATACATTACCTTACATAACAGACTGTAATACCCTCTTGTAGGCCTACCATAAATCCACACTTCAGCATAGTACATATCAATGACAGCAACATTGACATGTGAAATGTTCATAGGGTTATAGGACATTACCAAGCTAACAACCAACATAACATTAAATCCTGCACATTATTATACCATTTAAACCAAACTCCCTATATCTGTATGATAGAGATAATAAGTCTATGTGTGTATGTGTGTATTTGTTTCCATTACATACTGCCTCTGTCCGTATGTGACATGTGCATCTCCCCATCACAGAATTAGCAATCACATGTCCAGTGGTCTGGAGATGGCTTGCCAAGGCTCATAGAAGAACTTTGCTTCATGATGTGTGCATGCTTCTTTGAGATTATGGCATCCTCCACTCCTCTGCAGGAAGGATGTCATGTGGCCACGGGGAAAAGGGGGATGTTGGATGCATGGTGCTACATTAAAGGTTCTCCTAAGTGGTAGTGAAATGAAAAGCAATTTAAAAGATCATACAATGAATGTAATGTACCACCAGTCACAGACACACACACACACACACACACACACACACACACACACACACACACACACACACACACACACACACACACACACACACACCAATAGACTGGGTCTGATTTGAGTATTACACCTGTGTAGGTATAGAAGCTGAATTCCATACAATGTAAAACTAGCACCACCACATATGTCTGACTTTAACACTGTCATGTTGGCACTTTATAGAGTATGATTGTATGCTGAGATTAACATGTTGGGAGGAGTGTCTGACACAATGTGGAGTCACATCTCAGTGTAAAATTGTCTCAAAATATTATATGAATGCATATCCACTTAAGTTGCCTTCTATCAAACTAGAACCCCTAAATATCTAGTTATAGACACTGTAAAACACACTACTTTATGTTACTGCCACAACAAAAGTTTGACTTGAACACACTCAGAGTGCACTTTATACAGGATGACATCATCAGTATATCTTACAAGAAGATGCTTGTTGGAGTGTCTGATATAGATGTGGGCTCACATGCCATCCTAAAATTTGTCACCATACTGATTGTTGAATGAACACACACACCAGTTGACTGTAGTGAGACTAGAACCCCTATCTATTTGCAGAAAACAGTACTTAACGCAAGACTATTCCAAGCCTCTGATTTATATTGAGGCTCGGTATATTCCCCCTGCAATAGCCTATGGCTGTGGCACTTTACAAAGATTCCAATGGATATTCTGAACTCCTCTACACCCCATCTTTGAGCCCTAAATTGGGCACCTTCCTTACTAGCTCCTGCCATGTCTGCACAGGTCATACAGCAATAGTTAAAGTGTTTTCCTACCAATTCATGATATCTTGTTGAGTGGTCAGTGTGCAAACATGCACAATGATGCCATCCGCAATTGCTCAATGTTAAGTGGAGAGCAGCAATGCCAAAAGGAGGAAAAGGCAGTTTATGGTTTAGGAATGGTAATGAGACAGTTGGTATTAGTTTATGGGTTGGATGCTGATGTACCTGTTAGATGACTTAACTTTTCAGACATGTATTAGGGTGTATAAATTTTATGACTTGACATATATATGTTTATATATATATATATATATATATATATATATATATATATATATTGTGGCTTTACACACTGATAAACGCAATTAGTACAATGTGGGATTCAAACCTACATAAAATATTGGTCATTAATTATACAGACATGTCAAAGAGTGAGTGGTTAACCATGCGTGTGTGTATGTGACCTGACAATGACCTGGTTTATACATTGACATGTACATTTATTTATTTATTTATTTATATTTGTTGACCGGGAGTGTCCGACTGGACGTAGGTCCATTTTCAGCGGAGGCCCGGGGAGAAAAGCTCCACAGTTAAAATAGACAGTAGTTACATTGGATTACATAGCGATTAACAATTTACATAGCAATTACTTACAACATATTTACAGATGAAGAACATAGTACATCAGTAGACAACTAGAATTTTTATCTGTGAAGTACATAACAGACATTAACAAATGTTACAATAAGAAGTTCCTGCTGTATAATAAGTACTAGGCTTATGAGCATCTCAGCTTGCTATAATCAAGGTAGTTAGTGGAGTGGAAAGAAAGGTAGTGGTTGGATGGGGTGGGTGATATTAGAGTGGGGGTTGGCACAGCCAGCATGTTTTTAGGTGCACTTTTAGTAAAGTTTTGAAGTGGGTGCATGATGGTATGGAGGTAATTGTGGGTGGTAGGGAGTTCCATAATTTGGCTATGGTGCAAGAGAATAGTGCTTCACCAGCAGAGTTATTGGCTTTAGTGATCTGCAAGTGATTTTTGTTGCTGGATCTTAGTGGTCTGGTGGTGCGATAGGGTTGGAGTAGATTCTGGAGGGATGGGACATTTAGTGGATGGATTACTAGTTTGTGGGCGAGTGAGAGTTGATACCATTGAAGGAGGTGAGGAAGTTTAAGCCAGCCCAGTTTAGCAAGTGAGAGACAGTGGTGACTATGGTAGGATGCCCCTGTGATGAATTTGGCGATTTTGTTGTAGCAGGTCTCTAGCTTGTTTAGATCGCATTGCCTTAGGTTGGTATATATTGGAGAGGCATAAAGTAGGGTGGAGATAAGGTGGGAATTTGCTATTGAAATCTTTGCTGCTTTGGTGAGAAGTTACTTATTTCTGTATAACGCTCCTAGTTTTTTGTGGACTTTTTTTATGGTCATGGATATGTGAATGTCAAATTTTAGTTTATTGTCTATTTCCACTCCTAGGAATTTGGTGTGTTCAGTTGGGTATATAGTGGTGTTGTCTTTTGCTGTGATGTTAAAGTGAGAGTTGTTTTGAGTATGTTTGGTGGGTTGGAAGATGAGTAGTTTAGTTTTGTTTGGGTTGAGTATTAATTGGGCATCGGATAACCAAGTTTCAACAGAGGAAAAGGCTTCCTGTGTGACTTTTTGCAGTTTGGGTAGGGACTGGGCTGAGCAGATGATGGTTGAGTCATCTACATATTGTATGAGTGTTCCATGTTTGGTGGCAGAGGCTAGATTATTGGTGAAAATAGAGAAGAGTAGGGGTCCAAGGATGGATCCTTGGGGAACCCCTATGGAGACAGGCAGTTGGGGATATATGTCATTCTGCCATACAATGGATTATTGGCATTCAGACAGGTAACTCTGAAACCAGTTGGTGACTGATTGTGAGAAGGATAGGTTATTGAGGACAGAGATAAGTTGTTTGTATGCATGTACATGACTATCATTGAAGTATGAAGGCCATCCCAGGGCAGAAAATACACTTTTAAATACAGAAACATAATTGTCAGTAAGCCTTCAGTCTCACATATAATTCATATGATATCCACTGCTATACATAGTTATTGTTACATCTATCTTTATATCATTCTTTATTTTTAAAAATTGAGTGGGACAGCACTAATAAAATTTGGACTGTGCAAGATTAGAACCCTGCCTCACCTGTATTCTGGCCATGAACTTACACAAGTTACCATTGGGAAGCTGAAGAGCAGGTCTATTTTTTGCAGTCATTACTGCGCAGAATATTCATTGTAACTGATAACTTGCTTTGTTACACATGCTCGTTAGTTATATATACACATTAAAGTGCTGAGTGATTAACCATGGATGTGTGACATAAAAGTGTATGCTCAAGCTACCTGCTATACATAGTTATTTTTATGAACCTGCCAAACACACTAGGAGTGTCTTATCTCTCTTTGCCACAGAAACAACTTTGCAGCAGGAAAGCAAATTATTGTGAATACAAGCAAAATCATTGTGCATACAAGTAAGTCCCATTTTCTCCACAGTAATAACAAGATATATACACTTGTACATAGGTTTATATGTTCATAGGTGGGCACTAGGCTATTGGCCCTGGGGCCTATACAAGCCCAGCCAAAAAGGTACCCTGGCTTTTGCCACCCAAGAAAATTATTTTCCTGTGCCACTGTCGAGCAGAGCCACAGATGTGATCCCTGGGGTGAATTTCCTATTTCCCATCCAATCATCAAGATTTTTCTTGAAGAGTGCTAATGAGGAGCATTGTTTGATATAGATAGGTAGTTTATTCCAGAGTATGGGAAGTCTCTGGGACAGGAATCTATCCCTCCGGCATGTTTTGTTTATTGTGGTGACAAGGTTTAGGTCCCCACAGCATGTAGCTCAGAGGGATTGGGATTTCTTTAAGTGGAGCATGTCCAACAGCTCTGGGTTTGACATAGCTTTGTATGTTAGGCAGAGATCACCTCTGAGTAGGCGATATGCGACGGAGTAAAGCTGAAGTTTTTTGAGACGGTCTGCGTAGGGCATCTGTTTGAGGCCGGTAATCCTCTTTGTGAGGTATTTCTACAGCCTTTCCAGTTGTTGTAGATGTCTGGTGAGGTACATACCAAAAGGGGCGTTGTACTCTATAATGGGTCTAATGAGTGATGGGTAGAGGAGAACAATGACCTCTTTTTTTCTGGATGAGAAACCTTTTGTGATGAGGTGTGCCATGTAGAAGGATTTCCTGACTACTGTGGCGATGTGATTATCAAAGGAGAGACTACTGTCCATCTGTGTCCCAAGGTCCCTTATCACACTTTCGGTGTTAAGTGCACTCTCATTTGTTTGTACACATGCAGATTTATTGCAATGAGTGATCACACAAACAGTTATGAGTATTGTTTGCAATAATGCATCTCTGTTTTCTCTTTGTATTGTGTTCATTCTTCACTTATCTGTGATGTACTCTCAGACATGCAGTCTGTAGGGCATTTTGTATCATTGTCCTTTAAATGTATGATAAAATGATGTGACAGTGAAAAACAGTTTTCAGCAGACAGGAGAGTTTGGGTATTTGTGAACAAAAATGAGAAATGTGTGCTGTTCATTTCCATTTAAAAGTTTGCTACAGTTGCTTCTACACTTTGTAAGTGTATCTCGGATGACATACTCACTGCAGGTAGGGAGTCTGAATTACTGTTGTGCCTTCCTTCTCCCTCCCATTGAGCATTCACAGTTGCAATCCACTAGCAGCTTACAGTGAGTTAGGGCCTACACTATCTTTACAACTGCTACACAAAGTCAGAATTTTGGCATTCAGCAATTCTAATGAGTTCACACCTCCTTTGCATCTTCACCATGCTTGGACACCTGAATCTATACTATAAAAAGGTAACCGTGTAGTTAGGGAACTTAAAGGTGAGGAGACTTGTGTATCTGGAGAACATAGACGATTGATATTACTTTTGATTTATGGCTAAGATATGATTGTATTTTTCAAGTACATTCTAGATTTGTTAAAATGTTACAAAGAAAAATTTTATTTACACGCATTAGAAAATGGAATTTTTATCTGTATGCACTTCTTAGAGTTCACTGTTGGAGTATGCATTTTTGGCAGGCATTTACTTTTTTAGATAGACAGCCTATTAACTTTCATTACAAGTGTTATTGTTAAAACTGGTTATCTTTCAATTTCCTTATGTTATTTCATGAAAATGGAATGTACTATATTGCCAATGACACAGGGGTGTTATGCTTCTAAGATGGTCCATATACACCTCCAGGGCAGTGCTGGGCACAGTGAGAGGTGACTGCAATCATAAAGAATTTACTTTTCTGTTGTAGATATGAGCACATTTTGTGAAAATTGTGTTGAAAGCATATATAATAATTGAATTATGTGGTACTCCTTGGTTTGTATGAACTTTTCATTTGCTTGTTTTTATGGGGGTGGAGGAGCCAAGTATTTAGTGTAGGCATTAATTTCTTTCATTTGTTTGTTGCTTATTATCACAGGTGATCCTGACAGTGGAAGTGCAGGACTCTTACCACCTGATGTCAGAGTATTGGCAGACTTTGATGATGATTGTGGCCAAACATGGGCACAGTCGGGGGTGCAGAGGTTGAATCTGACACTGAGTTGACATTCAGCCATCCCCTGTAATTCCATCATCAGACACAGCCAGTGGTCCGATGCATACCTATTCCACCGAGCCCTCAGATATTGGACAGGTGGAGGGTGACACACTTCATCAGGGTAGTGTGGTTACTGTGGCTTCAGTACCAGTTGACTCTGGCCATAGCCAAAGTGTGTACAAGGTGCCATGCAGGAGGGTTGTTAGGGGTGCTCAGAGGAGGCCTGCTGTCCACCCTCTATCTGATCCTGGTATGTCTTTATATGTCACTTGACATATGTTTAGGGCTGTCATGAAGGCACAGGCACATTCCACTAGGGTCTCTGAGAACATGCTTAGGGCTGTAGATGTGGCATAGATGTGGCATAGTCTGGCATGTGGGACTGCCTCCACCATGTTGCCAATTCAATGGCTCAGATGAATGACATGATGGAACAGGCAGTGTCTGTGATGGAACATCTTCTGGGAGTGTGACAGCATCTATGTGGATGTAGGTCAGCATCATCATCTAATGTTAGCCAACATGCCCATGCTCAATCATGCTCCCATAGTGGAGCTACTTCCATGGCTCTGTCAGTGACTGAGGCGTCAATACCCAGATGTGGTAGGCTATGGGGTCATGGTCTTGCTAAGAGGAGAGCTTGTCCAGCAGACATCAGTCACGTTCAGGTAGTAGTAGTAGCACATCTGACCATGGTCATGGACATGCCAGTGCATCTCCTGGCAGAGCCACGTCTTGTGATTGGGGATGACGACGATGAACTGTTAACCTCTACCATGCATGGCTCACACCTGTATAACATAAAGCTAGCACAGGGCTTGGCTGTGTTCTTGCAGAACTCACACATACATTTCAGCTTGACTGCCCAGACAGACACACACACATAGCAGTTACATTGGTCATTCATGAGACTTACAGCTCATTCTGTCTCATTTGCCATTTGATAATTTATCCAAATGTCTGCCTGTCTGTCTTTCTTACTCACATGCACTCAGTACCTTTTTTGTCAACCTTCCCCCCCACACAACACCCTGTGCAAATGGTGATAACTGTGCCATCACCTTGATTTTCCATCTTTTGGATTCAGGAATACATAAGTCTTTTGTCTGATGCCCAGGGTGCATAGCTGATTGAGTGCTTATTATATATGTGTTTGTGATGTACTTTTGAATATTGTACTGCTTTCTTACATGATTTTGTGATGTGTATATCTTTTATGCATGAGGCCTATTAGTTGATAGAGAGCACATCTATCGACGTAAGTCATTGCTGTCACATATTGATGTCATTGCTGTAAAAATCACCCACCTTCTACTTAATTACATTATCAAGTAACATTATGCAATGATATGCTAGTCATTTGTATTATTAGCCATTTATTTTCCTATTCCAGATTCAACACAGTTGAAAGTGCTTTAATTCTGAGATGACTCTGTGTGATGCTAGCAGTATGCAGCCATTACATGGGTAAGTAAAGGTTGTGAGCATTGCCTGGCATCCATTTTACTGTATGTATCTGCATAGGATGACAGTTGTACCTCCTTAAGTGGTGAGCATGTATGCTATCCATTGCCTCTTGGCTAGGGCGAGGGCATATTTTGCACGCCTATGTCTACTTACACTCAGGGTGGGTAGTGGTTCCCTCTCTGACTTCTCACATATGTGTGGCTGTGGTGACCTTGCCAGTGGTGGTGGGATGTGTGTGTCTTCCCCTTGGTGATCCTGCTGAAACTATTTTTTCAGTAGAATGCTGTGAAGGATGGCACAGACAGTGAAAATTTCAGCACAAGTATGGGGATTGTACTACAGGGCTCCCCCTGCTGTATCTAGGCACTGGAACCGTGACTTCAGCAACCCAAACACATGCTCTATGATATTTCTTGTTTGAGCATGTGCCTTATTATAGTGTTCTTCTGTGGGTGTGCGTACATTTCTGATAGGTGTGATTAGTCATGGCTCAAGTGCATAACGTGCATCCCCCAGTAAATGACCTTGTGGGATATCCCCACTAGAAAACCTCTGATACAGCTGAGAGTTGGTGGGTAACCACTTTTTAACATTTTGTTCTGAAGAAGTCTAAATAAAGACGAAACCTAGGTCAAATTCGTTTTTGTGGTGGTTTCAGTCCTCCAGTACCCATTGTCGGTTCCATTTTCTTTCGTTTGGTTTACAGCTGAGAGTTGTGCCAGACATGGGACTTATGGTAACTGCCTGGGTTACACATGTCCTGGCAGTTAATGGAGGGGAAGCCTTTTCTATTTATGTACACCGTTCCCTGTTCCCTGAGTAGTGCTTTGATTTCAATGTGCATGCAATCTATGGCACCCAACACTTCAGGGAAGTGTGCTACAGGGTAGAAATTCTGCATAGTTGTAGCTCTGTCCTCAGGTGCATGGGGAAAATGTATGTAATCACTGGCATGTTTTAGCATAGTGTCACTCTCTTACTTTGGACACAATTGAAGAGTCTTCATGGGTTCTGTTCAAGTAGCTTTATTTTATACATATACATCACTATAGAAGTTTACTGACTTTAACTTAAGTAACATACAAACTAACAACTGCAATCATGCATGCTCACTCTCTGGCTGCTCTTTCAAAATGCCACTAGGTATTGCACGCATCTGGAATTTATACGTGCATGTACAGTCTTTAACATGCTTCTTAAAGACACAGTGCACATCACATACACTCTGATCTACATCCTCCCTCTTTGAAAAATAGATCATGCAATATTATGAGTCTATCTGGCATGCATATATCAAAAGTAATTCTTTGTCTTGCATTATACAAGACTAGGTACACATGTATACAGTTCCTAGGTTCATAGGTTGGTACTAGGCTATCAGCCTAGCAGTTAAATTCACATTGCTGTGTATTTCACACTGGGCTTAGATATTCGTCCATATTGTGTAACATAAAACTGGTAATTGGATTTAGCAACTAGAACTATCTATACAAAATGTTCGTCCTTTGGAATGTTCGGAACATTTTCAGGAATGGAATCAGAGGTTTGAACACAATCTGGTATACACTCTGGCATGGGAACAGCATCTGGTTCGCTTTTAGATTTGGAGTCTACATCACAGAAACAATTTTGTGATAATGATGATGATTCTGGTACAGGAAGAAGATGTCGACTATTCCTCCAATACTCTATACCCTCGGAGTCTACCAGATAAGATCTTGGTTCAGCACAGATCCCTGTAATCTGACTGATTTGGTCATAACCTTTTGTTAATTCGTACCGTCTCTCCTTCCCTCAATGGATGAAGTACTCTGCTCAGTCTGTCGTAACTGGACTTCTGGATATTACACTTCTTAAACAATTGAGCCTTGATGATTTTATTGTTCTTAACTTTAAGCCTTAATTAACTGGAATTAATGGGTAGTGTAGTTCTGGTTTGCCGGGAAAGTAGTTTTTGAGCAGGTAAGCCAAGAATATCATCATGGGGTATATTTCTGAGATTAAGCAAATTCAAGAACACATCAGTATTGTTACACTTTGACCTCTCTAGTAATTGCTTTGTACTCTGTTCAGCTAGACCATTTGACTGAGGATATTCTGTACTACTAGCAACATGTACAAAGTCCCATTCTCTTGCAGATTTCTGAAAACAACTGACTAGTAAATTGAGTACCATTGTCAGAAATAACTTTGTGTGGACTACCATGGACTGATAAATGGTGTTTCAACTTAGTAATAACAGCATTGGATGTTAGGTTAGGTAGTAGATCAATCTCAAACCAATTCAAATAAGAGTCTACCAATACTAAGTAGTGTTGATTGTTCCATTCGAAGATATCAGTGGCTACTGTTGACCAAGGTAGTTCAGAAACTGGACTTAGCTGAAGTTGTACTATTGCATACTGAACAAGAAGAAAGTACTTTAATAATGTATTTCGGTAATAAAGGCCAAAATACCGATTCTCTTGCCCTTCTTTTAGTGGATGCATAACCTGTGTGACTACAATGCAAAATCTGGATATATTCACATTTTAAGGAAGCAGGAGCAACAATTTTAGGACCTTTGAAAATAATGCCATCTTCCATGAACGTCATCTCTATAAGGAAAATAGGTTTGCACTTCAGGTGGTACACTAGATTGCTTTGATGGCCATCCAATATTAATGTAGTGAGTGAACTTTTGCAAAATTGGATGAGTCATTGTGTGATCTTTTAACTCATCACGTCTAGTGGTAGAAAAATTGTGCACTGCCATAATGTCAAAGTCAAAATTCTCTGCATCAAGCTGTTCCATCATATTTCTGGGCAATCTGGATAAGGTATCAGCCAGACAGAGCAATTTGCCTTTTATGTAGACCATTTTTAAATTGTACTTTTGCAATCTGAGCATCAGTCTTTGTAATCTCGCTGGAATGGAATGCATAGGCTTCTTTAAGAATAGTAACTAGAGGTTGGTGGTCAGTTTCAATCTGAATAGCTCGAACATAAATATAATCATGAAACTTGGGACCTGCAAATACTATTGCCAAAAGCTCCTTCTCAATTTGAGCATACTGCATCTCATTGTGGGTAAGTGTTCTAAATGCATAGGCTACTGGTCTGCCCTCTTGAAGTATAACTGTGGCAAGACCAAATTTTGAAGCATCACAGGAAACAGTGACTGTTTTTTTTCATATCATAGTGCCTTAATGTAGGTGGGGTGGCAATTTTCTGCTTAAGGTCTTCAAATGCCTTCTGGTGCTGTTCCAGCCATGACTATGCAACATTTTTGTGCATTATCTCCCTTAAAGGTGCTGTCAACTCACTGAAGTCTGGTATAAACTTGCCTAAATAGTTGACCATGCCTAGGAAATGCTGTAGAGCCTATACAGTGTCTGGTGCTGACATCTCAAGAATAGTTGCTTGCTTGGTCGGGTCTGGTCTCAAGCCAGTACTGATAAATAAATGACCTACATATGTAACATCTGGAAGTCTGAATTTGCACTTCAGAGGATTGAGCTTCAAGTTTACTTCACATACTCTGTCTAGAACTTTCCTCAGATTTCTGTCATGCTCTGCTTCACCATTGCCTACAACCAATAAATCATCTACTATTATGGCACAAGGATAACCCGAAAAAAATTGCTCCATTGCATGCTGAAAGACTTCACTTGCAAAATGTATTCCAAATGGCATCCTTAGGAATCTGTATCTGCCAAACGGAGTACCAAAAGTGGTTAGAAATGAGGATTTGTGATCAAGCATCACTTGCCAAAATGAACTCTTTGCATCCAAGACAGAAAAATCTGTGGCATTCGGTATTAGAGCTGCGACTTCTTTGACTGTGCGCATTGGATGATATGGTCTCTTTAATGCTTTGTTCAAATCTTTTGGGTCAATACATATTCTGATTTCGTCTGAGCCTTTTTTGTGCCCTGCAAACATGGACGACACCCATTCAGTTGGTTCTGTGACTGGAAACTGCACCATTTTATCCATCTGAGCCTTAACTTTATCCTGCATGGCTATTGGAACTCTTCTCGGTGATCTGACTACTGGAGTTATCTCTGGGTGTAACTTCATGGAATACACAACTGGAAGTTTGCCCAACTTGTCATTGAAAACGCCAGCATACTCTGAGAAAAAGGCTTCAGAAAAATTAGAACTCGGAAATGCACTTATGTGATGACCCTCTTTAGCAAAAGAAAGAATCCTTCTCAAACTACCTTTGAGACCCAATAAAGACTGTACTGATCTTTGGACTACATGGAACAGCTCTTGGCCAAATAACATGAAAACATCATTGAGCCTTCGGTTTGAGTTTCTTCACCTCCATAAGCAACAACTTTCGCACTACTGGCCACATGGAGTTGTTCATTAGTTTTCACTTTAGCAAATGTGTCTGCTGATATAACATTACACTTTGAACCAGTGTCTACTTTAAGCTCTGCGGATTTTCCATTAATCTGGACAGTACAAAACGTTTCGCTTCTTGCTAATAAATTCACTGCATCAACTTTTTCACCAACCACTGATACACCATCTACATAGAAAGCTGTCTGCCTCAGCCCTACTTGATTATCTTGCTTCTTTGTGTGACCTTTCTTTACAACTTGATTTGGAAAACATTTGGAAATGGTTCCATTTTTTACACTTGTGACATTGCTGACCAAATGCTAAGCACTTCTCTCGTTTAGACTCATCATGATTTGCACCGCAATTGTGACAGTTAACAATAAAGCTAGATTTAGGTTTTGCTGACTCATGCCTGTACTGTATTGAGCTTGCTCCTTTCTTAGAACTTGCTGGAAAGCTACATGGTTTCCCTGGTGAAGCAACAAGGGTTGTGGCTGCTATGCACTTGAGCCTGCTTCTGTTTGCCACGTGTTACATGCTATCTACATTTTCTCTGGAGCTTACTGAAACCATGCTCTTGTTACTCACAATTATACTTGTGAGTTTCCTCTCACTTCATGGATTTGACAAATCTCTATGGCTTTGCTCAACATTAAATCACTGTCATGAACCAAAATCTTTCTCACAGCAGATTATTAATACCACACACAAGCCTGTCATTTATCAACTCATTTTTAAGTCACTAAACCGACACGTTTTAGCTTTGTTTCTCAGGTCAGTTACATAAGCTACAAAAGTTTCCCCTGGTTTCTGATCTCTCATGTAAAACATATGCCTCACTAATGTAATATTTGTCTGGGGGTTACATGTTTCTCTGAACTTGCGCTTCAAACACTTGGGCTTTTCCCTTGATTCAGCCTGTACAACAATTTTATGGTTTAACCTTCTCTTTCATATACTGCTGGTGTATACACAAATGAACATTCTCTTTCTATGGCCTCTGACCCAGCTTAGTTTAGCAAAATGAATGCCCTGGTGCATGCAGCTTTATCTGCATAAGCTGTTTGTATAAAAATATCATACTCTTGTTCAGATATTCACCAATTTTCTGCAATAGTCTGATCAAATACAAGTGGTAGGGGCTTTCGAAATTCATCTGCCATATTAACACATACCAGTGAAGGGTTTTGCAAATAAGCTCATACACACATGCACACATGCCAGAAACGTATGCCAGTATTTGTAACTTTGTTCAATGCCTTTGTGCCTCTAAAATTGTGTTTTTTTGGGCTTCTTGAAATTATGCTATTAGACAAACTCGTAGTACCTTTGAATAATTGCACTTTGCAAAATAAAACTCTCAGGCACTGTAATACCTTTGTAATATCGTTTTGCAAGAAATCACCTCTTATCAGTGTGAGAAACATATCAAATAACTGCACATTGCGAATAAACTGGGCTTCTTTATAATTCTTGCATTGCTAAAGTAATTTATCATCATTTTAAGAAACATCTCAAACAACTTCACGATGCAAACTGAGCTTCTCTTGCCCCAAAGTCAATAACATTTCGAAGCAATTGTACTTTGCAAATAAACTGTACACAGCACACTGAAATTTTCACAAAATGGTGATATCTTGCTTGGCAGCTCTTTACAGTGCAAGAAACACTCTGTAGTGGCGTCACTTTGTGAATAGACACACCCAGCACAAAAAACTTTTCAAAATGGCTGCACTTTGACTGTATTTCATAAAATAGTTGCACCTTGCATACAATAAACTCTTCAAATACATGCACAGTAATAAGCACCCACTGTAAGCACTTTTACATACTCTGAGATACTTTAAATACAAAGTCATAGTTATGCTAAAACACAGCACTTTGCCAAAACACATGCAGTCGCTTTGCTTTATTTTGCTTAATGTGCCCTTTTCTGCCCTTATTATATTTGTTTTGCTTGTTTAAGCCCTTTTCATGCCCATTGTACTTTTCTTGTGCTCGTTTTACTCTCAACATGCCCATTTCCCCTCAAACATACTAGTTTCACTTTAAACATGCTCGTCTTGCCTTAAACACACTAGTTTTGCTTTACTTTTAATCATTTCATCAAATATCTTTGTTTTAAACATTTCCCTTAGTTAATACACCTTGTGTGCCCTCTGCTTGCGTAATAATGTGGTTTGTGCCCTTGTAATGCCCTGTTTTGTCTTTTTTACCAAATAAACAGTTTGTGCTACTTCTCATTACCTTTGATTCTTTTCTGGCTCTTTTCATGCTCATTTCTCTTAGTTTTACCTTCACTGTTGTCTCTGTACCGAATGGCTCCTAATATTATTCTCTGCCATCCCAGTTCTGACACCATGTCGCTCTCCTACTTTGGACACAATAGAAGAGTCTTTGTGGGTTCTTTTCAAGCAGCTTTATTTTATACAAACACATCGCTGTAGAAGTTTACTGACTTTAACTTAAGTAACTTATATACAAACTAACAACTGCGGTCATGCATGCTCACTCTCTGGCTGCTCTTTCAAAATGGCACTAGGGATTGCACACGTGTCTGGAATTTATACGTGCATGTACAGTCTTTAACATGCTTCTTAAAGACACAGCACACATCACATACACTCTGATCTACACATAACATTCAGTAATTGATGTAGGATCCCTTATGCTAAAGCCTGTGACACCCCCAGCATATCCCATGTTGGTCTCTGGAATGTTCCTGTAGCTAGGATTCTAAGTGCTACAAATACCTTAGTCTCCACAGGTATTGGCTCCCCTCAGTTTGTCCTTGCTCTCAGTCGAGGATGACAGAGGTTGCAGAGTTCCTGTAGTGTGCCTCTATCCACACTGTACTGCTGTGCAATTTCCACCTCATGAAGACCATGAAAAGTTAAATGGGGCCTAAACACTCTTCTCCTTTCTGGCCCAGGGCTATTAGCAGCTGCAGCAGTATAGCATTGGGCCTGTTGCACATACACATGTATAAGAACAACAGCAGCCTCTAACACTGTTTCCGTCTTGTTTCTGTAGCTGTATTCCAATAGGTTTTGGAATTTGAGGCTAAAACCTGCAGTGACTGTACATAGCTGTTGAATAGCTCCTGAATCTTGGATTGGTTAATTAACATACAGTTCAGCTGCTTATGTTGTAATTAGTGTACCATTATGCTTACCATGTTTGTGCAGCTCTACATGCCCAGTAGAGCCACTTACTTAATATGAAACAGAGTGCTACCATATATGCATGATGCAGCGATGTGCACATGGTCTTAGAACACCATGTAGGGTTTACTGAAGCCAGCCCATATTTTTTTGCATGGGGCAACTCCCTTGCACACCCTCAGATTCCTGGTAATTGTACATACTAACTTTGAGATCAGACAGTCCCCAGGGAAGGGGTATACTCCCTGATCCCATAGACACCTATCAGTCATCTGCTTTGTTGACCAAAGTGTGTTGAGCAAATGGATATCAACATTCAGGAGTTTCAACCATGGTCTGCATTGCTTTTTGGTTTCTGTGCTGGGGCTAGGTGTTTTTCTGAGTTTGCTGCAGCCAATTAACCCATCCCTCCCTGGTATTTTACACCACACAAGCAGTCCACCTTCTCAGTATTGATACTGCTGCAAGCTGATAACAAAAGCATTTGGACCACATTTTTGCATTCAGAGAAGTACATTTTAAGAAGATTTATAACTGCAGTTATCTGACAATTTAAATCACTTTTGTGTGTTTTTTTGCTCTTTATCTGAAATTAATGTTATTAATTTAAGACATTTTTATAGTTTGCATTGCCTTTTGGTTTCTATGCTGGGCCTAGGTGTTTTTCTGTGTTTGGTTACCTCCTAATCACTGTTTTAGTTTTACACTTGGAGGCTTTTGAGCTGCCTGCCCCTACTGTATAGCTGGTTCTAAAAGCTCATTCTACCCTTATCCCCTCTGCATATCTTACTGGTTTCTGACAGGAGAAGTAGTGAAGGCCTCCTTATACTGTTAGTGTACTTTGAAATGGCCTAGAAGAGTGTGTGTGTGTGTGTGTGTGTGTGTTCCTCATTGGTGGCTTGTCTGCCTTTCAACCACCTTGCAATTACTTGTAGCTAGCTGACAGATTTGTTTGTGGTACCTTTTCAGTTGTGGCAAACTAAGAGTGTTTTTTACATTAAGATGACTGGGACTGCTATTCTAGTGGCAGTAGTAAAGTAGCCTGGTCAGTCTGTATTGCAAAGCACACAGAAGGCTTAAAGTGTGAATTACATGTTATAGCTAGTTATTAGATTTGTTTCTGATACCGTTCCGTTTTATTCAATCTAAAGTGTGTTTTACATTAAGATGGTTCGGATTGCAATTCTAGTGGGCATAGAAAGGTAGTTTGGTCTGTCTGAACAGAAAAACACACAAGGGAGCTTAAAGTGACAATTACTTGTTGCAGCTAGTCAGTACATTTTCACTTTTGGCCAACCAAAATGTGTTTTTACATTATGAAGACTGGGACTGCTGTTATAGCAGGTTGGGAATTAATATAATGGTTGAGGTGTTTACCTCCCAAACACAAGATAGAGGGGTTCATTCTCACTTTGGCTTGTTTGTACCAAGCTGAACTGAGGTGGGCTACCAGTCACAACTCTGAGCTGAGATACAAGATGACTAGAGGCTTCTGAGTTTCCCAAAAAACTAAGTTGTCTGTTTTTTTGCTTATTTATACTATTTACTGCACTTTTTATTGCCTGCTGCCTACTTTTATACTGTATTTATTTACTGTGTACTAAACTACACTGTTGTACTGCAATTGTCTGCTTTTCTGTGCCTGTTAAATCAAATTGTATTGCTGTTGTCACTGTTTACAAAGCTTTTTTGTTAGTTTCACTGTTTGGTAAGTATTTACTTGTATTTTTCGCTGTTTTTAAGCTATCAGTTCTGCTTGTTTTGGTTTTCCTGCCAAGCAGTATTTAGATAACTGATCTGTTAACTGTTTAAAACATTCTTTAGAGCCTTCTTGCTGATTTTCTGTTGTTTTAAACTTTCTTTAGTGTCTCACTGCTATTTATCTGCTGTTTTAAACATTTTCTAGTGCTTCCCGCTGAAACTAGGGTGTCTAGTAGCTGTAGCATAGTCCAGATACAGGCTAGCTGCTTCTGGAACTGTTTGTAGTAGTTTGTTTGTTCTGAGCACATTTTCCAGGCCATCTTGGATTGGAAGGGGTCTATCTGCTCTTTTGTGTGAGAATTGTGCTGAGTGGGACCTGTCTGGTAAAGGTAGGCTGATCTAGGACTTGGATTAAACATCCTCATTGGTCCTGTTGAATCTTTTTAAAGTTTTTTAGCTTCTGGTATTAGGCTCTGCATTTGAACAAGTTTCTGCTTGTCTGTACGGAATTGAACTGAGGTGGGCTACCAGCCACAACACTGAGCTGCAACACTAGATGACTAGAGGCTTCTGAGCTTCCAAAAAAACCTAAGTTGCCTGTTTTTTTTTTTTTTTTTTGCTTATTTATTCTATTTACTGTACTTTTGCATTGTCTCCCACCTACTTTTATACTGTATTTATTTACTGTGTACTAAATTACACTGTTGTACTGCAATTGTCTGCTTTATTGTGCCTGTTAAATCAAATTTTATTGCTGTTTTCACTGTTTACAAAGCTTTTTTTGTTAGTTTCACTGTTTGTTAAGTAGTTACTGGTATTTTTCATTGTTTTTAAGCTATCTGTTCTGCTTGTTCTGGTTTTCCCACCAATCAGTATTTAAATAACTGATCTGTTAATTGCTTAAAACATTTTTAGAACCTCATTGGTGATCTGCTGATTTAAATGTTTTTTTAGTGTCTCACTGATATTTTCTGCTGTTTTATATATTCTCTAGTGTTTCCCGCTGAAACTAGGGTAAATAGTAGCTGTAGCATAGTCCAGATACAGGCTATCTGCTTCTGGAACTGATTGCAGTGGTTTGTTTGTTCTGAGCATGTTTTTTCAAGCCATCTTGGATTGGAAGGGGCCTATCTGCACTTTTGTGACAGATTTCTGCTGACTGGGACCTGTTTAGTAAATGCCGGTCTAGGGCTTGTAATAAGCATCCTCATTGGTTTTTTGAATATTTTTAAAGTTTTTTTCCAAGTTTTTAGCTCCTGGTATTTAGGCCCTGCATTTGAGCAGGTTTCTGCTTGTTTGTATCGAGCAGAACTAAGGTGGACTACCAGCCACAACTCTGAGCTGAGATACTAGATGACTAGAGGCTTCTGAGCTTCCAAAAAACATAAGTTGCCTGCTTTTTTTTTTTGCTTATTTATTCTATTTACTGCACTTTTTTCATTGTCTCCCACCTACCTTTATAGGTTCATAGGTGTGTACTAGGCTAATGGCCCTGGGGCCTTTACAAGCTTAGTCCATAGGATTACCCTGGCATCGTGCCACTCGACCTTAGTTCCCAGTGCCTCTGTCGAGTATAGCCACTGGAGTGATCCCCGGGGTAAATTTTCTATCCCATCCACTCATCAAGATTTCTCTTGAAGAGGGCCAGTGAGGTGCTCTGCTTGACATGTATGGGAAGTCTGTTCCATAGCATGGGCAATCTCTGGGTTATGAATCTATCCCTCCAGCATGTTCTGTTGATTGTGGTAATGAGGTTTTGGTCTCTGGAGCATATAGTGTGGAGGGATTGGGATTTATTTAGATGTAGCATTTCTAACAGAGCTGGGTCAGACATGGCTTTGTAAGTCAAGCAGAGATAAGTAGGTGATATGAGGCAGAGAATAGTTGGAGTTTTTTTAGTTTGTCCATATAGGACAAATGTTTAAGGCCTAGGATCTTCTTTGTGAGGTACTTTTGCGGCCTCTCCAGTTGTTGCAGGTGTTTAGTGAGATACATGCCAAATGGGGCACTGAACTTAATGATTGGCCTAATGAGGGAAGAGTAGAGGGAGACAATGACCTCTTTCTTCCTGGATGCAAAACCCTTAGTAATGAGATGTGCCACATACAAGGACTTTCTGACCACAGTGGCAATGTGGTGGGCAAAAGAGAAGTTGCTGTCAACCTGTGTTTCCAGATCTCTTATAATGCCTTCTGTGTTCAGTGGACTACCATCAATGTGGCAATTCATGGGAACTGGGTTTTTCCCAAAAGGGATGACAACACATTTTTTGGCATTGAGCTTAAGGCCATGGTTCTGACACCAGTCGTTGGTCTCAGTGAGGACTTTCTGTAGGATGTCAGTATCACTCAGGAAGTTAATAATAACTCCCAACTTGCAATCGTCTGCGAACTTTGTCAGCCAGAGTCCCTTTGTGTTGGCCTGGACTTCAGAGAAGTAGATACCAAACAGGGTAGGACCCAGGACCGAACCCTGTGGGACTCCACTCGTGACTGGTCGGCAGTCTAACTTGGAGTCAGCTACTTTCACACTGTGGGTTCTACCTGTGAGCCAGTTTGCAACCCACCTAGTGATATAGGGGTTGATGCCTAGCTTAGTGAGTTTTTCTATGATTCCTGAGTGGGGAATGGGTGGCCAGATCAAGGTAGGCTGTATGAACTACCTTGCCTTCATCCACAGCTCTGGTGACTTACTCAAAGAAGTTGCCCAAGTTGAGCAGGCATGATCTACCCTTCACAAAACTAAACTGTGTGGGATCCAGAGTTTGAAGACTCCCTATTTCTTTGTTTATTAGGTCCATGATGATGCATTCCATAGCTTTGCATATCAGACTCGTTAGGCTAATGGGGCAATAGTTCCCAGGGTCTGTAGTCGCTCCTCCTTTGTGGAGAGGGATGACTGTAGCAGTGTGCCATTTGGTAGGAACAAAGCCTGAGGTGAGGCTGTGACTGAACAGGGCACACAGGTGAGGTGCCAGTTCACTCTGTAGTTCATGTAGAATACAGCCAGGGAGATTGCCAGGTCCCATAGAAGCTGTATTCTTGGCCTTGGACAGTGTTGTTTTAACCAATGCAGCAGTAATACTGGGTGCCTGGCAATCTACTGCTACTGTGACTGGTCCCTTGGGAGGGTAAAGTTGGCACTGAATCTGTCGGCCAGTATACTGGCAATATCTGTTGGCTCGGTATAAGAGGTACCATTGTGCAGTAGCTCAGAGCAAATCTGGGTATTGCTATGGAGATTCTTTACATAACTACAGAAGGCCTTGTGGCTTTCTTTACTATCTTCTGCAGTTCTGTTTTCATAGCTAGCTTTAGAGGATTTGATGAGGGATCTCAACTTTTTGTTGAGGCTGATAAGGGAGTTTTTCCACTCTTGGGCCTTCACCTTATTCTGCATCAATTTCCTCCTTCTGTTGTAGAGTTTGTTTATGGCAGGGGACCACCAGATTGGCTTCCTTTTTTTGAAGGAGAATGTCTTGGTTCTGTTGGGTATGGCGAGATCCATGCATTTGTATACGTTTTCGTACAGTGCTTTGGTGTATGATTCAGCAGTCATGCGACTGATCTCCATTTGCATGGGTGCCATGAAGTTAGCCACCTCTGTTTTTAGGATCCCAAAATTAGCTTTGGAGAAGTTTTTCATGGTGGTTACCTTTGCGGGGATGGGGGGGATGTGGATTTCCAAGGTGATTAGTTCATTGTCGGATCTAAACAGGGAGGAGTTGACTATTGGTGTAGAGCAACAGTCACCCATGTTAGTAATGATTAGGTCAAGGATGTTGCTACCTCTAGTTGGGATAAGAACGAGCTGGTCCAGGGCATTGGAATTAATGAATTCCAGGAAACGTTGGGCAAGTGTATTGGTACATGAGTAGTTTTCCCAGTTAATTGAGGAGAAGTTGAAGTTGCCCAGTATGAGAGTGTTATGTTAGACCCTAATATTCTCCAGGGTGCATAGGAACGTGGAGTGTGAGTCTTGGGACATGGTTGGGAACCTATAGCGGGCTACGACCTGAATTGCTGTCTTACCCAATGTTAGCTGCACCTGAAGTATCTCTGATGAGTTATGCTGGGCTACCAGTCTGGAGGGGTGCGCATCCTTTATGAATATAGAAACACTACCGGTTTTGGAGCTTTGGTCCAAGTTCTGAGGCCGAAAGGTGTGGAATGAGTTATATCTTGGTAGTGCAGGGTGCTTTCTGCTGCCTTGAACCAGGTCTCTGTTATGGCACAAATATTGATATTCTCCATTTTAAGGAGTGCTTCGAGTGAGTGTATTTTGAGATTTAGACTTCTAGCATTGAACATCATGACCCTCAGATTGCATTTGTTTGTAGCTGTTACAGTAGTAATTTGGTCATTGGACAGGGGTGGCAAGAGCCTTGGCCAGTATACTGTATTTATTTACTGTATACTAAATTACACTGCTGTACTGCTTTATTGTGCCTGTTAAATCAAATTTTATTGCTGTTTTCACTGTTCACAAAGGTTTTTTGTTAGTTTCACTGTTTGTTATTTATTTACTGGTATTTTTCACTGTTTTTAAGCTATCTGTTCTGCTTGTTCTAGTTTTCCCATCAAGCAGAGTTTAAAAAACTGACCTGTTATCTGTTTAAAACATTCTTTAGAGCCTCCTTGCTGATTTTCTGCTGTTTTAAACATTTTTAGTGTCTCACTGCTATTTTTATGCTGTTTTAAACATTCTCTAGTGTTTCCCAATGAAACTAGCGTAGCTAGTAGCTGTAGCATAGTCCAGATACAGGCTTGCTGCTTCTGGAACTGTTTGTAGTGGTCTGTTTTTTCTGAGCACGTTTTCCAGGCCAACATAGAATACAAGGGACCTATCTGCACTTTTGTGAGAGAATTCTGCTAATTGGGACCTGTCTGGTAGTGGGAGGCCAGTCTAGGGTTTAGAATAAGCATCCTCATTGGTCTTTTTGAATATTTTTAAAGGTTCTTTTTAAGTTTTTAGCTTCTGGTTTTTAGGCCCTGCTTTTCAGCAGGTTTCTGCTTGCTTTCATGTCGCATAGCACCGTGCACTGCTGTGCAGTTGTGAGTCAAAGTCAGACAGTTAAAGTCAACAAATTTTTCCTAAAACCCGGGCAGAAATATTCATCCACTGAGCGCCTCTGTGATTGATTCTGAATAGCCACCCCTAGTGACAACAGTCTTCAGCCTAGTATTATGGACAGTTGGACTACCCTTGTTTCTCTTGCCAACCCTGTTGACTTGGGTCTCTTTAGGCAGTGTAGCATTTGCCTCATGTACACAGATAACCCTCTACTAATAACACACTCTAGTACAGAGTGCAAGAGATGTATTTATCAGAATCAGAATCACATTTATTGGCCAAGTATGCACACATACAAGGAATGTGATTCCGGTTTCAGTGACTCTCCAAGTATGAATTGCATAAATGACATACATGCAACTATTAAGAACAAGACAGATAACATACATACAACTATTAAAAACAAGACAAAAAAGTAAAGCTACATATACATATACATACAAGGTGCAAAGGGGTCCCTATTAAGATGATGAAAGTTTGAAAAATCGAATGGCTAAATAGCCGAATATGCGTTACTTGAAATTGGTTTTCCCCCACTAATTATATATACCAGCTCCAAGATCGCACTACAGTGAGGAAAAGGCAAAATTTCTGATCTTCACTGTATTGCGATCTCAGCAAACCGATCTCAAGTTGCTGAATATTCGGCTTTATAGCCGTTCGATTTTTTTAACTTTCGTCATTCTAATAAAGACCCGGTGCAAAGTGCAGCTCAGTGCAAGAAATACTGAAATAAGCTCTGAAAGAAACAAGTATTAACAATATGTAAACAATACTGCAGAATCCTCAGAGGCTTGGGGAAAAAGAATACCCCAACTTAACAAGCTGAGTTAACCGTTTATGAACTTGATGGCCCGTGGGAAAAAACTGTTCACCTACCTGCTTGTACACGTAGAATCTAGAATCCATGCTCTCTCTCACTCAAAACAGTAACACGGAGAATGTCAATTCACCCACCACTACATATGCTCATAGTACCATACTCATACACATACACTACTTATACACATAGTATGCATCAAACACATAAACCCACATATGTGGACGTTCTCTCAAAACACTTGCCAAAACACCAGAAACTTCCAAAACACAAGACTGCTACAACTAACACAGTCCCCACACCACCCATGACACATAGCAACACCAGCGTCTCACCCTCCAAGCCAGTAAGGCGCAACACTCAAAAACAAATTTTCTTGTCATTGGAGGTTCAATAATGAGACACACAGTTGTCCCTCTCACCAGAATGGACAAGGAGAAAATCACAGTCAACTGCCCGCCTGGTACCAGGATTCTTCAGATCACTAATTCAACACAGCAAAAAACAAACGAAATAAAACTGAATGGTCCACAAAAATCAGGCCAACTCCACAAAAGCATAATAAATGACACTTGCAAATAAAATATACTTACAAATAAACTATACACTCATTTATCAAAGCCAACAAATTACATAGGCTAGTGCTTTCGTCCCTTTACCAGAAACTTCATCAGACAGTTAAACTGGACACAGAAAACATATATATATATATATATATATATATATATATATATATATATATATATATATATATATATATATACTCATTTCATTCACGATCATAAACCTGAAAATGTTTCATTTAAAACCTTTTAAAATAAGTTTAATTCTTAATACACATTCATCTCTCCAAAGCCTTTAATTTTAAAATACTAGCGAATTGAAATGCAGTAATTTAAACCTGGCCAGTTAGCTGCATTCAACCATAATTGCCAGGTTACTTCCCATTTTTCTAACAATAGGGACCAGGCCCCAACCCCCACCCCCTTCATTCATACAAAAATTCTTTATAACCACAAATTTAAAAGAGTGTCCATGATACTCTGCAATATGTTTGAAAGCAAATTTGTTGTCTTTCTTAAAGTTCTCTCTCTTATATGTTTGTACACCATATTTTTCAATTTCCTATCCGTTTTACATTCTTTAGATCATGCATGCACTCAGGTTTCCCAACAACAAGTTCATTTTGATGTGAATGACCTGAGATGTGCCTCACTGGACTATATGAAGAGAGAGACATGGTTGAGCTCTATGAGTATATGTCCCAGGCAGGTATGTCCTTGGCTTTGAGCAGCATACTACCCTCACCTAGAATGATGCCACAGTATAGACAAAAAATGATTGATTTCAATAATTGGCTCAGTTTTTGGTGTCATTCAAAGGGGATCCAGTTCCTGTCAGCCTGGGAAGCCATGGTGGACAAACCTCACTGCTTTGCCAAATGGTTTGTGCCTGTCAGCTCTAGGCTTTCAGCTGCTGACAAAGGATCTTGCCTACCCTATAGTGCCTTTTATAGGCAAGGTCCCAAAAACAACATTACAGGCATGAAATTAAGCAGTCTGAACAAAATAAGGGTCATGCTGCTAAATGCTAGGAGCTTAAACCAAAAACTGCACTCTCTGAAAGCACTTCTATCACTAGAAGATGTAGACACCTGTGCAGTCACAGAAAACTGGTTCAAGGCCTCAGGGTGTACCCCAGCCTTGCAAGGCTACAATGCCTTTCACACCGTTAGACTATACAATGTATGTGTGAAAACCAGAGGAGGCAGTGTTTCAATCTATATTAGAGATAAATTCACCTTTTCTCTAGTTAGGCTGGAGTATTCCATGGAGTTATTGCAGGTCCAGGATACAGTGGGTAAGACCACCCCCCCATGTCTTAGCCAGTTATAGATCCCTGTCCATGGGTCACAATGCCCATGAATCATACTTGACCAAACTGGACACATTCCAATTTTTGCCAAACACACTGGTTATGGGGGATTTCAATTATCCCACTGTCAACTGAGAAACCTATGGTAGCCCTAACTTGCTAGCGCAAACGTTCCTTGACTTTGTTAATTCAAATGTCCTGGGACAAATTACCCACACCCTGACAAGGAGAACAAACATTCTGGATCTGGTCTTCACCAACATGTCAAACAGAAGCATTGCCGCAATTGTTGGACTTCATTAGTTAAAACTGACCACAAATCAGTCAACTTTGAGCTGGCACTAACACAGAACTCACAAAGGGGGAAATCAGACTAAAAAACTTCACCAAGGCAACCTATACCCTCCTAGGTGAAGGTACAAATGCATTCCAAACCCCACCCCAAGCTGAAAGTGGTAACTACGCCGAAGCTTACACTAAAGCCCTGTACAATCATTTGCATAAGTATACAAACTCATCCATACCAGAATGAATCAAAGCCAGAGCCCAAAGTAAAAACAAGCTGCCATGGCGAGCATCCAGCATCAACAAGCGCAGGTCCTCAAAGCCTTGTCTAAGCCAAAAAACACAGCCTCTTTGGGACCAGACGACATCCCAGACTATCTTCTGGAGCATTTCTCCCGGGCCTCCGCTGAAAACAGGATCTGTGTAACCTAGTCAGACTTTCCCGGTCAACAAATGTTAAATAAAATAAATAAAATAAATAAAAATCTTCTAAACAGGCTAAAACATGAACTAGCATCACCACTAAGTACCCTTTTCAATCATAGCCTAACCACAGGCTTTGTTCCTGTGGAATGGAGAACAGCAACAGTTATTCTCCTCCACAAATGTGGCCTAGCAAAAGACCTAGGGAATTATAGACCCATAAGACTGACCAGACTCATCTGTAAGGCCATGGAATGTATCATTATGGACCTCATAAATAAAGACATAGGTGACCTCCAAACCCTGGATTCTACCCAATTCAACTTTGTGAAGGGCATATCCTGCCTGTTAAATCTGGTGGATTTCTTTGAAAATGTGACCAAGGCCATTGACGAGGGCAAATATGTGCACACAGAATACCTCGACCTGGCAAAGGTTTTCGACACAATCCCACATTCAGACATTACCAATAAACTTAACAAACTGAATGTAAACCCCTTCATTGTAAGATGGGTTGCCAACTGGCTCAAAAACCAGACACACAGTATCAAAGTGGGTGACTCCACATCAACCAGCAGACCTGTTACCAGTAGGGTGACACAGGGGTCAGTGCTGGGCCCCCTACTCTTTGGTATATACTTCTTAGAAGTTCAGGTCAAAACTAAGGGTTTGTGGCTGACCAAGTTTGCAGATGACTACAAACTAGGTGCAATCATTGAATCCCCAAATGATGTCAGTATATGCCAGCAGGCCAATGACTGGTGCATTAGTCATGGTCTCAAACTGAATGCAAAAAAATGCATTATCATTCCCTTCGGCACAAGCATTGTCCTCTTACACTATCAAATCAACAACAATACCCTAAGTACCCATTAAGTAGTAAGGGACCTGGGATCACAAGTTGACCTCGACCTTAACTTTGACCACCATGTGTTTACTGTAGTAAGGAAAGCTTTCAATGTAGCACATTTGATTAGCAAAGGCATCACATTGAGAACAAAAGAAGTTTAACCCCCTATACTCTGCACTTATCTGGTCCATAATTGAGTATAATTACCCTCACCCTGCACCCCAAACCCTCTCTCTCACCCCCTCCTCCACCGCTATTCTCACTTAAACCTGTCTCCACCTATACTATAAAAATACTACTGCAAAAGCTAAAACCATGCCGCAATGCCCCTGACAACCTTCCAGCAAAGTTTCTTCAAATATCAGCCGAATCTGTAGCCTATCCCATATCCATCCTCATTAATAGATCCATTCAGGAATCCTATGTACCAACCATCTGGCGTTATGCATACATAATTCCTTTCCACAAAGGTGGTACGAACACAGACACTACCAACTTCAGACCCATAGCTATACTCTCTCCTCTCTCTAAAATTCTAGAGAAAACCATCCACTTCCAGCTCATGCCCTACCTAATCCAGCACAAACTCCTCTCTCCAACCCAGCACAGCTTCCACCCAGGCCACAGCACCATGACAGCCCTCATTTCCTTCCTCGAAACAGTCAACCTAGCACGTGAGAGTGGCAAATACATATCTTCTCTTTTTCTTGACCTCTCAAAGGCATTCAACACTATTTTCCATTCCCTCCTCCTGTCCCAGCTCTCACACTTGCAACTATCTCCCTCAACCCTAGACTGGTTCTCCAGCTACCTTTCCACGTGCCAGCAGGCTGTACAATGGAAAGAGTCAACCTTCCCTTTCTTAACTACACCCACAGGAGTTCCCCAAGGATCAGTACTTGGCCCTCTGCTCTTCAACTTATTCATTAACAACTTTCACCTCTCCATCCCTGAAGCCTCAGTCATCCAATATGCAGATGACTCCACTATCATCTGCTCAGCCTCCTACCCCTCCAAACTTCTACTTAATACCCAAACAGCCTTCTCCAAAATTGAATCATGGATGCAATTGCATCACTTGGCCCTAAATGCCAACAAAACAAAGCTAATGATATTTACTCCCACTAAAACTTCCCAGTTCCACAAAGTCCAATTTTCCATCAAAAGCCACAATAACACCCCTCTTGAAATCATTCCTAGTACCAAACTACTTGGCATTACCATCGATGAAAACCTAAAATTCGACTCCCACATCCTCTCAGCAATCAAAAAACCCACCAGAAAATCGGCCTCCTCTACAGACACAACTACTACCTTACTCCATCTTCCCGTCATACCCTTGCATCTACCTTCCTTCTCCCCTCTCTCTTGTATGGTGCTCCCCTTTTCTCCAACCTACAACTCAGACTTCGTGCTAAACTTGAGGCCTGTTACAACAAAATCTGCAAATTTGCAACCAATTCTAAGAACTCTTCTCATCACGGTCACTCCCTACACACCCTAAACTGGCTAGAACTCCACAACCACCTAAAGTACCTACAACTTACAACAGCCCACAAACTCATCTTTAAACCAGCAGAATGCCCCTCTCTTGCTAAATCTCTAACACCCTACACACCTACCCGTACCCTGAGATCCACAGGCCAAAACCTCCTGTATGTACACAAACCCATCCACCCAACTGGTAAACTACTACTATCCCACACTATAGCCAAACTATGGAACAATCTCCCCACACCACTACGTAATATACCTAACCACAACAATTTCAAATCCATGCTTCTCTCCCATCTCGCCTCCAAATGGGAATGTCCTTCACATGCTCCCACCTAAAACTCCCACACTACTAACTCCACACCTAAATCATCATTTCTTTGCCTACTTTAACTTAATTCAGAGATCTTGCTCAGAACACCTTTTCATAAATCTTTTGCATGCATGCCTCTGGCCTACCTTACTCATTTTCTCAAACTTTCATTGTTTGTTTGTTTTTCTTATCCATTGTACCCATAATATTGTTTTCCTCTGTAATATTGTTAATTTGTCTCTATTCGTATGTATTTGTATGTCTGTTTGGGGCTTTTCCCCTCGGGTCTCCACTGAAAAAGGGTAATTCTTACCCAGCTGGACCAACCCGGTTAACAAATGCAAATAAATAAATAAATAAATAAATAATGCCCTATTTGGCATATACCGTACTAAGCACCTGCAGCAATTAGAGAGATCAAAGAGATTTCTAACAAAGAAGATCAAGGGCTCCAGCATGTGCCTTACACAGACTGACTAAAGTCCCTGTCACTATACTCTGTATCATATAGACTTATTAGGGTAGACTTATGTCTGCTATACAGAGCACTCTAAGACCCAAACCTAATGAACTTGCTGCATATCTGTAAATCAAATGTGACTACTAGGGATATGGGTTACAGGGATCTACATATAGCCTGTGACTTAAATAGGACATGCTGGAGGGACAGCTTTATCTCCCAGTGACTGCCATGTCTTTGGAACATGCTAACAATTCATGTGAAACAGAGCACCTCTATGACACTGTTTTAGAGGAACCTGATCAAGTGGATGCGGCACTGTAAATTCTTACTGGGGATAGTGCCCACAAAACTCCTGGATATGGGCAGTCATCACTAAATGCAATGTGGGTATTGACTAACATTTCTACTGTATTACATTGGGATGAAACAGGCTGAAAATGACCTCTGGGTCAATAGCCTAGTAATCCCCTATGATCCTATGATTCTAAGTAGTAAAGTAGCCTGGTCAGTCTAAGTTGAGAAACACACAGGAAGGCTTAAAGTGAGATTGTTGCATCAGCCAGAGAACTTTTTAGGGACTTAATTGGGTGTTAATCTGCCCTTCAGAGCTACTTTTGCTGTGCCTTTACATTAAGATGTTATATCTTATGGCAGAAGGTTCTTGTGGCAGAAGGTGTTTACCTGGTCTCTCTGAGTTTGGAGGTGGCAATCCAGGGAGCTTAAAGTGTAGAGGGCCTGGGAGTTAGTTTTCAGCTTTTTCTGTCTGCTATACATTAGGTGCATTTTTTATGAGCTGTTTACTGAGTGGTGGTTAGCAGTATCCTGTATGATAGCAAACCTATAAAGATAGTTCTTAGGACTTTAACCCATAACACAGAATTGCTTTGTGTGGAGCTAAGCTTAAGGCAGCTAGATAGTGTCATACAGCACTAAGATCAAACATCTAGCTTTCACCCCAGACACTACTCAGGTGACCACTGTAAAACCAAGACCCTAAATCATACTAGCTCAACACTAGTACAAGTTTTGACAGCATGGATTTGCAATTTCCTAATGTCTGTGTGGCCAGGTAGATATGGGCATCTTGAGACAATGTAGCAGTTGTCTCATGTCCTCTAACAACCTTTTAATCCTTAAAGAAACTAGCACAGTATGTGAGAGATGTACATACATAACTTCCTTGGATGCAAACATATCTCTTACAACCATGGTTGTCAAAAACACACAAACTACATCTCACACATACCACTCACCACACATATAGACCTTCTTATGCTGAGGCACTTAAAAGAAACCTTTCCAAACCTCAAAGGCCTCCTAAGCCATCAAACTGCAACATCTATCCTGAGTAATCACTAAAGCACACACCAAAAGCAATACCTAACACTGCACATAAGCAACATGCAATGATCCCCCAAGAACAAAGCACAAAAGGCAAGCAAACACTTTAACTAGTACTCTTGTCATAAGGGGTTCTATTGTATGACACACAGATACTCTTCTCACCAGGATGGACAAGGAGAAAATAATGGTCAGTTGCCTATCTTGAACAAGGATCTGCATGTCATGCATGCACTCAGGTCACTGCTCTACAGGTACCAATATGATTCTATTATACTTCATGTGGGTGTAAATGACCTGAGGGTTACCTCACTGGACTATATGGAAAGATACATTCTGGATTCTACCTTCACAGAACGAACAGAAAATGATTAATTTTAATAATTGGCTTAGTTTCTGGTGTTACTCCAGTGGAATCCAATATCTATCTGTATGGGAGTACATGGTTAACAGACTACTTTGCATTGCCAAGGATGGCCTGCACCTGTCCCTCCTGGGCTTTCAGATATTGGCTAAAATTCTATCTATCCCCCTTGCAGCCTTTTTAGGCAGTGTCAAAATTACAAAACTACCAACAAAGTAAAAATAACTCAAAGCGACCGTAAGGTGTTACTGCTCAATGCTAGAAGCCTAAACAAGAAATTCCACAACTTATAATCTGTCCTTACTTTGGAGAATGTAGAATTCTGTGCTGTAATTGAGACTTGGTTTAAAGCTGCAGAAAGTACTCTGGCAGTGGAAGGCTACAGTGCTTTCCACACATTTAGGCCAACAGCAGCACAGACATGGGTTAAAGGTAGAGGTGTCTCAATCTATGTTAGCAGCAAATACAATTATAGGTTGGTTAAACAGAATAATGCCCCAGAGTTCTTCCATTTTTAAGTCTCCGTAGATATGGTTCCCTACCATGTCCTGGTTAGGTACAGCTCACCCTCTATGACCCACGAAGCTTACAGCTCTTACCAAGACCTACTAGAGTGCTCACCATCTGCCTGTAACTCACAGGTACAGTGTTTCCAGGACTTCAGCAACACAAACACCCTGGACCAGATAGTACACTCTCCAACCAGAGGATCAAACATTTTGGACCTAGTACTCCCCAAAATGGGAAAGTATTGCAATCCCCCTTTATGGTGAAGTCAAACCACAAAGCTGTCTACCTCATAATAAAATTCATCTTGGAAAACCTAACTAAACCTGCAACTGTTAGGAACTATACTAAAGCAAGCTACATCCTATTAAGTGATGGTTTGTCAAAATTCATGGCTCTTCCAAACCCTGAGCACACAGCTACCTATGCAGAATTATTTGCAGAAACCCTTTACAGACATAAATGGCTGCATCGAGGCTGCTGCATCTACCAGAAGTAAGCCCAGGTGTAACACCAAAAACAAACCACACTGGTAGAATCCTTAGCTTAAAAGGCTCTATAACAAAAGAAGAAAAGTCATGGTCAAAATCAGAAACAACAACTCTCACAGAGACAAGAGCTCTCTGATTTTCAATAAATAAGAATCTAAGAGGTCTAATAAAGTCTGACAAGGCCAATTATGAGGCCAGGATATCCTCCCAGGCTAAGAACAATCACAAGGTTTCTTCAGCTATGTCAAGAATCTTAAAGGTAATACTCAACAGTGTGCATAACTGGTGATAAATGGCAGACCCTTCACTGACAAGGGTAATATAGCCAATCTGCTGGCTGATAAATTTAGCTCTAATTTCACCCTCCACAAATCCCTGTGAAATCTCTTCTAGCATATCCCCCCAATTTTCAAAAGGGAGCAGGTCCTGCATGTGCTTGCTAAAGCCGAAAACACTGCTGCAATGGGCACCCAACAATATCCTCAATTGCCTCCTCGATAGACTAAACATGACCTAGCAGGACCACTTGAGGCACTGTTCAACTACAGCCTCAAAACAGGTTACGTGCTACATGTATGGAGGGCCACAACAGTCATTCCTCTTCATAAGGGTGGACCATCAACTGACCCCAGGGACTACAGACCCATCAGTCTAACAAGAATAATATTCAAAGCCATGGAACAAATTATCATGGAAATGATCAACAAGGATATTGGCAATTTACTGACACTTGACCCATCTCAGTTTGGCTTTGCTAAAGGGCAACAACAGGATTCTATTACTAAATATTTAACTTCTCTGTCCTTTTTTTCCCTATTTAGAGTCCTTGTTATGAATAAACAACAATACAGCATTTAAACTATTTTAAATTGACTGTTTCTCTCCACTAGAACAGTACCTTACTGTACTGCGGTGGTTTCACTTTCAAAAATTTTTTATCCCATCCTGGAAAAGCTTGCTGCAGTCTCCAATTTATTTATGTCATCAAGGCCAATGAATACAGGTAGTTATTTGGTCAATTCCCTCCCCAAACTGACATCACCATGATCATCCTAAAAACTCACCCATGTTGTGATATCACAGCTCTCTGGTTCTTCCCCTACCCATACAGAAAGTAAAGGCTAGAAGAAGGAAACAGTACATGAGTCAAGTCTCCTGCTGTGAGTTGCCAGTTACAGCAGGTAACAGCTCCAATTACCCTTAGCACTTTGACAGCTAGGGAAGTTAGGTGTGAAGGGGGAATGGGAGATGAGTCAAAGTAGTACAATTCAGGCTTTAAAAAATACTGCAATTCAGCCATTCTAAAAAGAAACAGCAGCAAAAAGCACTTTGAAAGTCTGTTCTGTGGTATTTGCACTGTTTGTCTTTTAAGTAGTCATTGAACGGCATGAAATGTTACTTAAAACTAACTGACTGAATGACAGCAGTGTATGCATGTAAAATCAATGCAGTTACAGGAGCTTTAGGACGAAAGAGGCTTTCATGGCATAATTGTTTACAGACAAGCACTGCATTGTGGGATACCTAGCGGCAGACTAAACAATTAGAATTACTTCAAGATGCATGCCAGACCCCATGGTCAGACTCAGAAATTACATATAAAAATGTTTAAAAACCTGTAAATAGTGCCAGAGTAGTGTTAAAATGTAGGAAACACCAAACCATGATGAAATAAATATGTTTTTGAGTCTGTGGGTGCAGTTCTCCTTTAATGGAAGGTCTTTCCTACTTAACCTGGTAGACTTCTTTGAGAGGGTCACCACTGCTATGGATAAGGGGAAAATGATGCATACTGTCTACTTTGACCTGGCTCAATCATTCATTGCAATACTCCACTTGGGTATTGTTGACAAACTCTCAAAACTAGATATACAACTCTACATAATTCACTAGATTTCCAACTGGCTCAGAGATAGGACACAAAAAGTCAGGCTCACTGAGACCATGTCCAGCAAGAGACTGGCCACCACTGGAGTACCCCAGGGCTCTTTGTTGGGCCCACTCCTGTTTGTCATCTACTTCTCTGAAGTCAAGGCTAGTGCCAAAGGCCTCTGGCTCACCAAGTTCACATATGACTATAAATTGGGAGCTATCATAGATTTCCCTCCATGACACCAACATTTTACAAGTGGAAATAAGACAAATTATTTTTGTGAAAGCCATGGATCAAAACTCAGTGCAACAAAATACATTATGGTACCCTTTAGGAAAGCATCCACCCAAGCTAATTACTTTATTGATAAAACACCCTTAAGAGTTGACCTGATAGTTAGGGATCTGGAAACATATGTAGACAGTAATCAGGTGTTTGACCAAAACATGGCCAAGATGGTAAGAAAATCATTCTATGTTGCTTAACTCATAAACAAGGGTATGGCATCCAGGTCCAAGAAAGTAATAGTACCACTCTAGTCAGTCCTTATCAGACCTATCATTGAGTACACTGCCCCCTTTGGCATATACCTAGCCAGGCACATGCAACAGTTGTAATGCCCTGAAAGGTTTCTCACAAGGAGAATCCAGGGTATGAATACCCTATCCTACACAGATCACCTTAAGATCCTATCTCCATACTCAGTCTCATCCAAAAGGTTAGTGAGAGACACTTTATGCCTAGCATATAAGGCTCTGATGGATCTCTTGCACATCTGCAAGATATAAAACACCAGAAACACAACATCCAAGGACCTGAACTTGGTCTGCAGCATAAAAAGGACCTGCTTGGAAATCACAAATTCACCCCCAGCCTATCCCCCATGCCTCTGATGGACAGAGGTTTACAGTAAATAAATTAATCCCCGCAGAGACCCCAACCACCCACGTAAACCTACATGGTTTTACACAAACTATAACCTCCCTTACTAGGATCAGCAAGCCTAACAATAAATAAAGAAAGTATCCTAGACTGGATACTAATTAATAGCCCCAACCACACGTACAAATCAGGTACTCTCCCTGAAGATCTAAGTGATCATTTCTTAATGTATACTATTAGGCATAAAGTTGATTGTCCACATCTACCCACCTATAAAACAATAAGAAATAACAAAAACGTCAACCTTAAATTCTTAGAAGAACTTAAATTATGCAATTGGTCAATTCTAAAACAACTACTACTAGATGAGGCAGTAACACACTTTAATAACACATTCCTGGCCATCCTTGACAACCATGCACCTGCACGCTTTATTAGAATTAAAACAAAAGTTGCCCCTAGCTCACTAAAGAAACCACACTAAAGATCCTCCAAAGAAATAATGCCTGGAATGCCTGGCACTCCTCTAAAGCTCCACAAGATCAACTCAAATTTTGACAATATAGGAATGATACAAAAAAATCCATATTACTGGACAAAAAAACTATTTCTGCCATCTACAGCAGAAACACCACAACAAGCCACAGAAGTTCTGGGCAGGTATTAACAAACTCCTTCAACCAGGGCAATCCACAACTCCAACACCCTCAGCCCCAGCCCAAGTAATGCCAGAGTCCATTGCCAACACCTTCAACCGTTTCTTTACAGAAACCATCCAGGCCCTTGCTAGCAAGCTTAAACCCACTTGTCCTAACACTGAACCCCCTAAACCCAGTGACATTCTCTCCTTTAGCTTCCAAAAAGTTCTGACTTCACTCATTAGAGCCCAAATTAAAAAACTCAAACCAACCACCCTTTCAGCTGACCTCCTCCCTGCAGACTACCTGCAAAAGGCTGCTGATGTTATAGCATACCCTGTCTCTATTTTGATAAGCAGAACCATAACTGAAGCCTCTATCTGGAAAATATCACATGTCATACCACTCCACAATGGAGGCAGCTCCATTGAGCTGTCAGAATATAGACCAATAGCTATCCTTTCCCCTCTGGCTAAAATTATGGAAAAGTGTATCCATAAACAACTCTTACACTTCCTTATTCAACATAATATTCTGGCCAACTCCCAGCATGGATTTAGACCACAGCACAGTACCACCTCAGTCTTCCTCTCCTTTTCAAATGCCATAAATTCCAACAGTAACAACAACAAACTATCTTCTGCCCTGTTTCTTGATCTTTCCATGGCCTTCAACATGGTTAACCACCAGCTACTCTTACTTAGAATAAATAAAATATCCATAAACAACCATGCCATACAATGGTTTCAGTCTTATCTTAGTGGAAGACAGCTGGCTGCCCTTTGGCTGGGCAAACTCTCCACCCTTCTCCCAGTTACCCTTGGTGTCTCTCAAGGCTCCATATTAGGTCCTTTTCTTTTCTCCCTCTTTATCAATGACCTCCACACTGTAATCCCAGATGCAACCTGTATGCAATATGCCAATGACTCTACCCTGATTTCAGCCTCTACCCCTACAGATCTCCTTAGTTTAACCCAGAAAACCTTTAATACAGTGGAAAACTGGATCACTAATCAACAGCTGATATTAAACCCTAATAAAACAAAGCTATTGCTCTTCTCCCCTAATCACAAATCCTCTCATCCTTCATTTACTATAACATCTAACAATGGGACCATAATCTCACCAGATATGTATACCAAACTCCTGGGTATTGTAATAGACAACAACCTCAAATATAATATGCACATAAACCAAACTATTAAAACCGTTAATAAAAAACTTGGCTCCCCTACACAAAAAACAAACCTTTTCTCACCCCTCTAGCTAGAACTGCCACTGCCCATACCCATCTGCTTTCAACTCTACTCTATGCCTCACCAATACTCACTAACTTGAACAAAACTGATCTCAGCAAACTCTCTAGCTGCTACAATCAAATTGCCAGGTTTGCCACAGGAACTCCCTACAGGACACACTATTGTCAAAACTTAAACCTCTTAGGATGGCTAGAACTCCCCAAGCTAATTCAATATAATCAACTTACTGTAGCATTCAAGGTTATTAACCATCCAGAAAAAAAGCCCTTCCTTAAAAACATTATCCATCCCTAAAAAAAATGCTAGGCCACTTTGTTTCACTACAAAACTTTTGGTTCAATCTGTTAAAGCTAACAACCTATCTGGAGAATCTTTGTTTGCAAATTCAGTAGGCAAAACCTGGAATTCACTCCCATCTGACCTTACTCTGAACCCCTCCCTTAATCAGTTAAAAAAAAATCTAACCCAGTATTTAAAACTCACTGGTTATGTCCTTGCTCTAACCCTGACTAAAGCCTCATCTACTTCCATATCCCTGCAATTTTTATTCACAGAGATTTACCTCTTACACTAAAAGGTTTGAAAATAGAAACTGTAATCTTTGCAGATACTCTAAATGCCAACAAATGTCTTTGAGTACACTGATTACGGGAAGGGATGGTATGAATGATTTCTTTAAATTTATTTTTGTTATATGTTGTAAATGTGTATCTAATATACTCAGCTGTATAAAGCTGTACCTATAGGTCTGATAAGAGAAACTGTAACATAATTGTATATATTTCTGAATATAAACTGTATTCTTCATAAGCTTCAAGTGTGAGATTGTAACTTGTATGTTAATACAATATGTTTGTGCATATACTGTAACTTGCTTGTCTTTATCTGTTTGTAAGTTTGGAGCTTTTCTCCCCAGGCCTCTGCTGAAAATGGACATGCATCCAGTCGGACTATCTTGGTCAACAAATGTAAAATAAATAAATAAATAAATAAACTAACACACCTTCAAACACACATAAACCTTAGCTACCTCCTTATTAACATACAGCACCATATAAGTCCCCAAGGAACTCTGTGGCATCACTGGGATGGGTTGCATGGCTAGGTTTGTAAAGACCTGGTGGTCGTTAGCCTAGTGTAACCCTAGGAACCTATGGAGTAACCAGTCCCACGTGCGTGTGTTTGTGTGTGTGTGTGTGTGTGTGTGTGTGTGTGTGTGTGTGTGCGTATAAAAAATTATATATATATATATATATATATATATATATATATATATATATATATGTATATGTATACCAACTCTGAGATTACACTACAGTGGGGAAAGAACAGATTCCTTATTCTTGTTGTACTATATTCTTACACATGGTAAAGATAGCAAAATGCAGTAATTGCACTGTTCAAACAAATGTCAGTTTAAAACACTTAAGATATATCACATAATAACGCATGGGGATATGTGATATTTGGTGTTACAGGTATAATGTCTTGTACTCTAGGTTTATGGACAAGTCTTACCTTTCATATGCTTTTAGGTGACGCATTGCACATGTCTAATTTCAGGCATCCTGATATTCCATTTACCTATTCGTATGACTTTCAACAGTGCTTTCTGTTTTCCCATTGTTTTCAATGAGTTTGTGGTTTTAGGCTTGTTTGTAAGTCTTTATCCTATCAGTCTTTTTTTCTTGATGTTAGGCCATTATCATGCGAAGATATGAAGTTGATTGCTTTGGGAGTGTGTCTTTAGGAAGGAGCATGTTTTTTAAGTTATAGTTTCACTTTAAATTTCCCAGTTGGAGAGGAACTAAGGCGATGAGTTAGGGTCTGTATTTTGCTATTTGTTAGGCAGTTTTTGTACCTGCATTTTAATTTTTTTGTTTCATGGTGTGTGTTGGAGTTTGATAGGTTTAGAGATAGGCTGGGCTGTTAGATCATGGGGAAGGGAATTTAGCATTTGTTCATGAACTGATATGTGCTAGCTTGTTCGATGGTGTGGCTGTGTAGTGGTGGATGGGGAAATAAATCTAAGGGGTTTTGGTGGGGCTGCCATAGATTTACGTGGTTTCTTAGAAGATGGGTCATCTATTACTTGTAAGCTGTACCTTTCCCAGGGATGGTAGATTCATCAGGTTAGTGTAACTTTTAAATGTAGGCAGATTTTTTTCCCTTGGATGTCACTTGGCTCTGTCTTTGAGTACACTGATTACGGGAAGGGATGGTATGAATGATTTCTTTAAATGTATTTTTGTTATATGTTGTAAATGTGTATCTAATATTTTTTTAAGTCTTTTTATTTTCAGAATGAGTGCTGCAGTTTGCTGTAAAGGGTTTTAGCCATGCATTTTGGTTCCATGCAGCATAAGAACCAGCACTGTACATACAAGTCATCATTTCAGTAAATTTAAGGATATTGCTTCCTATTTAATTATGTTCTCTTTTTAAACCTATTACATTTTACCTGCATAAATCAGTTTGGAGGAATGATAACTCAGTATAAAGTTGTAGATTATGTTTTGCAATATTCATAAAGTAACAGGTAGACCAAAACAGAAATATTAATAGCGAATGGCAAATACTTAACTAAGACTGAGTTGGAGAGGTATTAGGTAATATTCTCGACCATCGATGACCCAGGTAAGGCATCTGTCTTCTGCATAAACTATCATTCCTTACCAAAATATTTCCTCTTTTTTCAACTTTCCAATTTTTCTTTTGACAGTTTATAGCAGATGCAGGGTTTGAGTCTCACAAGGGATAATTGGCTAGGCTTACAATGGCTCGCAACGGCAGTTAGCCTAGTACTAACCTATAAACCTATAAGAACCAATCACACCTTTAACATTGACCTGCTATCACAAATTCACTTCTAGAAACATTTCTTCTGCTACACAGTCCCTTTGTTTGTCCAGTGTTACCTTCAGGCTGTCATCCTTCATATTATCTTGTAGGCCATTGTGGTTTAGGAAAGCCAGTTTCAGCAGTGGACATGATGGTATGAGGTAACAAATACTGCTGACTGACAGCACTCTTCTTGTTTTCAGATTTAACTGGGTGATATACATTTATATCATTATCATTTCTTCGACACAGACACTCACTTACCTTTGTGTCATTCTGGCTGTTTATATTACATTTCTTATCTACACTGTTCCTTGCCCTCTTGAATGATGTAATTCTGGATTTCCTCTCCCCACAGTATCTGTTTCTTAATTTCAAGGGTCCTTTTCCTTAATTATGACTAATTACTTTCACAGTTCCTGGGAGTAGTTGGTCCCTGAAATCTGCTTCCTATATCTTCTCTTCTACCATGTGTTCTTCCTGTTGAGAACAACCTCTTCACACCTCCCCCACATGGTTTTGTGCACATTTATCATGTCTCACTGTTTTTTCTGGTTTCTAGTAGTGTTCCAGTCCTGGTGTGATAAATTACCTCCTGTCATTTTTTTCCTCTTCAGGTGCCCTAATTTCCTTTCACCCAAGCTGATACTTTATACCAAGGTTGACTTGGCTAAGTACAGTATATTAACTTTTGTCTGCATTGATCCTCAACTGCTACATTTCTGCTCATTTGGTTTCCCTTTCCAAATCTATTCTCTTTATTCCTTGCTTTACCTATGTGTCATAAGCAGTGTTTGCTCATAAATAGTGCTACCTTTATTTGTTTGAAATAAACATATGAACAAAACGAGAAGACAAATCCAACTCCTGTGGTACTCCATGTCACCAAGACAATCTGAGTCCCACCCTTAACCAGGAAGCAGTCCAGTTCTTCAGTTTCACAATCCTACTCTCAAGCCATGCAGCTCTTCTTACCTTTGTTTCAGGTTTAAGCTTGAAGGGCCTCTTATTCCCTTCTTTATGAAGGAAATCCTTGTGATCAAAACTAACTAATCTCTGCTTCTATCTCTGTCAACCTGTTTATCTATCAGTGAATGTCTCTCTCTCTCTCTCTTTCACTTATACTCTCTATAATCAGCAAGCTTCTTCTGTTTTGGATTTGAATTGTTTCATGAAAAGCAGTATTTCATCCAGTAGATATTAGCTCTACTGGAATGGTAATGTACTAACTTTTTAAGGTGGGAGGGATAAATCCCCCCACACTCCTTGATAATTATAAATACTAACTCAGAGGTCGCACAACCCCAGAGAAGGGACTATTCCCCTACCTGGGGATTGCCCATTTCTCAAACTCATTGATTATCTGTTTGCAACGACCAAACAGATGTTAGCATAACTGGTCATTTGACCAGGTGTTGTAGATCTATATGTGTATATGTGTCTATATACTATCTCTCTCTCTCTCTCTCTATATATATATATATATATATAGATATGGATAGATATAGATATATAAATATATATGTGCGTGTGTGTGTGTGTGTGTGTGTGTGTGTGTGTGTGTGTGTGTGTGTATAAATTATAGTCATTTAGATTAGAAGCTGAAATAATTTTCTGCACACTATTACATCCTGCAATGTTAATTCTTTGTTGACTGTTTTAAACAATTATGCAAGGAGAATGTTCTGAGCAGTTTTGAATATCATATGGAGAACATTATTCCTATGTTTTTTTCTTACCAGCTTTTCTATTACATAATGAGAGTCAACTTTACAAACAGTGGTGGACAAGTGGTAGTTTTTGATCAGAATGGAGATGTTCCTGCTTTGTTTGACATCCTAAACTGGCAGCTGACTGTAGATGGCGTCATGGAGTGCACAAAAGTAGGAATGTATGATCCTGGTGCACATGGTGGAAAGGAATTAATCATCAGTGATAGTGCTATCTTGTGGAGTGGTGGTCATTTACAGGTGCAGTCTTAGCCTACAGCTGCATTTACATTTTGTTTCAGACAAGTTCTTTTTGTAAATCACTTTTTTTTCATTTATTAATTGAAGACTGAGTTGCAATGCTTGCATCTGTTGGACAGTTTTTTTTATGTGAGAAAATAAGAACAATACTATGATAACAAAATACATTGAAGTGCCTTAGCAATTTCTAATTTACCTACTTCAGAAAGGAAATCTCTCTGTTTTAAAAAATAAATCAAATATCCACTCTTCCTCAGAATTGCATTTTATATCACCCTCCACCTCCACACACTGTTCTGTGATACATTTCTGTACCTCTAGGCTATTCTGGAATGTTCTGGTTTTGTCAAGAAATATGTTCTATTATCCCTCCAACTCTTAAAGGCCTTTGTATCATTTTCCATTTGGAAGACATATTATGTCATAATGACATTTAGTTATATTTTATAACTGGCAGATATTATTCTAGCAGTGTTTTTGGTGAAATCATATTTGCCATGTACCTTTTGTTTAAATGTTTTCTTAGCATGGGTAATTTCTTATCACATCCTAGTGTCCTTCTCTTATTAAATCAGTTTGTTAAAATGTATTTGTTTCATTCTGGACCTTGTCCTTCCACCTAGAGCTCAAAACCAAATATAGATGTTGTACTGTCCTTCATCTGTACCTGTCCTTCATTATGTGTTGAACCATACAGTTTTTAGAGTGTGCTACATTCTCCCCCAAAAGTTAGAGATGGAGACAGCTGTATTATTACCTTATGTTTTCTTCAAGCACTCCACCTCTTTGCATAAAAAAAGTTTTGATTTCTGTGTCAAAGAGCGATACAACAAATTATTTAATATTTACAGGGATTATATTGCTGTGATGCGCAACATAATACTGACTGTTGTGGATTAACTGTGGTATGTACCGAATGATACACAGTTAAACAAAATTTTTGGAAATGCCTCGAACATATTATGAACTAAAATGCAACTTAGGTAGTATTAATTTTGAACAAGGTTTAGATGAGAAAAAAATGGATTAGATTATGAACTTTGATATATGGCATAGATGGTGTGAAATAAAGGTCATATACCCACACTACTCAGCCCAGTTCACTAGTCAAAATAATGACAATCCCAAGGTTGCAAAGCACACAAACAAACTTTTTTTGCAAAGGTCAACCCCCCTGCAAACCCCATTGTGTGGATAAGCCCCATGCCTTCTATAGATATAGATGTAGATATAGATATGGACAGACACACACACACACACACACACACACACACACACACACACACACACACACACACACACACACACGCACCCCAAGAGTGAGATGACATAAACTCAGAAAAGGGAGAAGTCAGAAAAATGCAACACTTACATTCCCAATCTTCTTTGAGTCAAGTTGCCGTTACAGGATGACAGTGACCTTTCAGGTTTGACATTCTGAGAGGTGATCAACTTATCCAGCGACAAGCAATAAAGGTCAGCAACAGACATTAGTGATCTTGTACAACTAATCTTAATTCATATATGCCATTAAATTTATTTTCAAAAATTATTTATTCCTTCTAATGACATGTTAAAGTATAATTTTTCTAATAACCACCTTATATGACACGACATGTCTTTATATATTTTGTTAATTTTAAACTTATACTTATCAAGTCAACATTTTTTGAGGTAGTGAAAATGTGTATTTTTCAGGAACATACTCTATCTAGAGTGGGGATTAAATTTCGTAGGGAGGGATCTACTTTCTAGAAGCTGGTATACAGCTTAAAAATGCTGCTTAAGCCCGTGATCAGAGAGGACGTGAAGTCGTCATTCTTGCAACTCAAGCCATTTTTGAAATGTGAGCTGGGTGGTGTGCAACAAAAAGAAAAAAACAACAATACAGACCCCACAGGGAATGAGAATACACTGAAGTTTACTCAGCTTTGTGTAAAAAGTAGAAAGAGTTAATCCAGAAGGTTTAAGTCAAGTCTGGTATCCCATCTATGACCCAGAGGGTGACAAGACTAACAAGAAACAGAGTACAAAGGATTAGTTCAGATAAAAATCACTTAGCTGGCAGATCTAGGAAACTCTCTCTCTCTCTGATACCCTCCCTGTGGGAGGAATAAAGATGCCTTGTTGAAGTTTCAAGTAGTTTATTCAGTTCACTAGATAGATGGATGAGTAACATTAGAACAAGAACACTCAAACAGGTGAAGATATTTATCCAGATGATGAAAAGCCTTAGGAAAAGTAATAGGTATGGAGATTGTCATAATACATTTCTGGAATATAGGAACACCCCATTGCAAAATTTAAATCTGTCAATGATTTAGTTACTACTGGGTAAATATTAAACATAAATTGCTGACATGTATTGCTAATTCCATTAAAGCATTGTAAGATAAAAGGAAAGTTAGAAATAAATTAACAATGACAGAATAATTACTATAGCAAACCCTCCAGAAGACTGCCAGAGTGAGAAAACAGCATTCTGTCAAGGTACAGACGGCAGGCTGGAGCTGTAATAACTGGAGAAATAACTGAAGCAATATCCTTGTACCTGTGTCATAGAGTTGATGATCTGTTGTACAGAAGAAACAAAGGTGTCTCTTTAGGATATAGACAAGCTGAGAAAGCACAGAGGTATACATGTGTATTAGAGCCATGTGAGAGTGTTTTTTTCGGATTTTAGAAGGCATCTCTGCCATGTTTTCATCAGTATTTAAGCATCAACAGCTGTCACAAAAGGAAGATCAGATGTCAAGAGATATCAGTTCTATTAAATATTCTAGAAGTGAAAAAAATGAAGAAATTTACTCACTATAATCAGTTTGACAGCTGAGTATAATCTCAGTGAAAAGATGCAGTCACTTAACTGTCTACTGAATGTGAATGAGGATCTAACTGATTGATGTGAGAAACCCATAATTTACTTGATCGATGTAAACAAACTGTAGTTTAATTTGCATAGAGTTAACAGATAGTATAGCAATAATCCACAGCTTGGTGTGGGTAAAACTGCATTTACCCTCAGTTGGCATGGTTTGGTCATGAGGGTGAAGCCCGACTGACCAAACAAAGCCAGCCATGGATAAATCCAGCATTACCCATACCCAGCAATGGGTTATTGTTGTTATACAATGACATTATTTATGAAAAATGTTAGTTACTTTTTTAAGTAATATCCTTGTATAATGACATTGTGCTGCTCTTCCACATTTTCCCCCAATATCCTGGGGCTTTCTTGATGTACTGCGCATGCATATAGGACTTTCGTTCCCATGCTTACACAGTACATCAGTGCTATGTAAAGGAAGCAACAGAGAAAGGAAGATCTCTTGTTTATTTATTTTTGTTGTTGTTTTTAATTAAAAAACAAGAAACTGTGAGACTTTCAATGTATGGGAGGGATGGGACAGAGAAAATAAAAGGATAATCAGCTATGTTTCTCTAGTTTTGCATAACTTACCTGATTATACTTTTATTTTTCTCTGTCCTGTCTGTCTCATTCGAAGTCTCTGTTTTTTGTAATTTTTTTTTTAAATGAACAAAACTAAAATTTTCATAGCACACATTAACGGAAGAAAGTCAGGGTGATCGGAATTTTTTCCATTGGTATATGCTCGATTTACAACAGGTTGGGCTGACCAGTCAGTGTGCTCGTATTGGAAAGTTAATGGCCAGTCATTGTACACTTAAAAAATCATAAATGTATATTAACATATGACACCTCAGACTATTTGTAAAACAGTATACTTTGTAAATAGAAAAAAACACAAAAGCAGGGATGTAGTATGCTGACATAGATGCATTTAAATATTACAAACCCCATAGACAAGAAATACAAGATGTGTTGTATACCTCTTTTTATAAAGTAGTCACAGTAAAGACTTCATGGAGGCTGGTAACACACTAATCATACCTGAGTCTTTAATGAGCATCCTGCCAGACATTATGAATTCTGTAAAAAGGTGAATGCTTAATAAGAGCTGTATGAGAAGGAAGTGAATATTGTGGAAGTTGTAGCCAGGCAGGATAAAACAAATAAACTGGTGTAATAAATGACAGAATAATGCCACAATGGTGGTAACATATAGAACAGAAATATGATGAATCTTATGTAGAGTGGGGATATGTACGTTGCTCATGTATTTATGTTTATATTGTTTATATCTTATCAAATAGACCAAGAAATAGGCTATATTGTTCAAGTGGTCCCTACTTACCAACAAAGTTTCTTTTTATGTGACAGGTCTGTGCCATGTGTTAGGTTCATAGGCTCACAGGTTCATAAGTACTTACAAGGCTACTGATCTGTGAGGATCTTTAGAAGACAAGCCATACATTCCAGGGAAGTTTTTTGCCCTTATATTTTAAGTACAAATAATCCAGAAATAAGCACAACATTTACATGTTCCCCCTATTCAAGAGGGACAAGGGTGCTAAACCAGGGGTGAATTTGCTGTTACCCATCTATTCATCCAGATTATGCCTGAGTAGTGTAAAAGAAGTACTTGACTTTATATGGAAAGGAAGGCAGCTTCAAAGATGTGGTATTCTCTATGATATCTGTCTATACCTCTAACATGTTTTATTTAAATTGCAAAAGATATTGAGATATTTAGTGGGTGTTTTTGTCCCCTTTGAACTTGGGAAAGTGCAGTAGGTCTGACAGGATAGGGTCTGGTGAGGCTCTGATTGCAAGGCAGAGATCACCTCACAGTAGTCTGTATGAAACAAGAAGACAGACAAAGCTTTGTGATGATCTCCATAGTTTTTATGGTTTAGGTCCTTGATTTTCTTAGTAAAAAAGCAGAGTGGGAACTAAAGTTCTGTCAGATGTTTAGACAGGTACATACCGAAGGATGTATAACTTTCAATGATTGGTCTGATGACTGCAGAATACAGTGGAATGATCATGTCCCTGAACCTGGATGTCATACCATTAGTAGTAATAAGTTGTGCAATAAAAAGGACTTTGTTAAAATGGTGGATACATGGTAATCAAAGGACAGTTTGTTGTTTGTGTAGCTTTCTAGATCCATAAATATTGGATCAGTTTTTAAGGGTTGTTATCAATGTGATAGTTACAAGTGATTTCTTGTTTGCTGAAGGATGCTATCATACATTTCTTGGCATTTAGTTTTAGTCCATGGGTTTTGACACCAGCAATTGGCTTGGGAATGGCGTCTTGGAGGATCTTGGTGTTCTCTGAGTAGTCTGTGATGGCACCAATGTTACACTCATCTGTAGACTTGGACTGCCATAAACCCTTAACAGAAGACCTATGAGAAGCAAATGCCTAAGAGGAATAGTCCAAGGACTGAAGCCAGGGGGTGCAGCACTACTGACAGGTCTTTTCGAAGAGAAAGAGCAGTCCATCGTAATTTCCTGAGTTCTACTCATAAGCTAATTTGCTATCCAACAAATTACATAGTTGCCATCCACATACTTGAACAATGCTGTACATGAATGTACAGAAACAGCTCGTGTTTCTTGGCAAGAAATCTAGAATAAAGTTTAAACTCATGAATTAATTGCTAGCTGTATATATATATATATATATATATATATATATATATATATATATATATACCTAAAATGTGGCCTTTTGACCCAAGAAGGGGAATAATTATACATGCAAAAGTACAAGTGCGCAACAAAAGCATTCCATTGTAATGCTGCATTTATTATAGGCATGGTAGTTGTCCAGACAAGATGCTCTTTCTTTCTTTCTTTCTTTCTTTCTTTCTTTCTTTCTTTCCCATGAGCTAGCTCTTGTGTGCTGCTTTTTAAATGACTTACTTCTTGTCTCTTAGTTGCAGCCTCTCCTTCCTCTCCTCCAACCTTTCGGTAGTATCATCTTCAATCTTTATATAATATATATATGTCAGCTTTATAAAATTGCACTTTCCTGTTCTGTTTTATCCTTGTTATCTAGTGAACTTGTTAGAAGCTTGTATAAATGAAATGAAATCTGTCTACCATACGTTTAACATGCAGGTAGACTTTTTTTCTGCTAGTTGGTAACAGAATTCTCTGACATTGCAGCACTCTGAAATACTTCTACCATTTCCTAAACTAAAAAAAAAACTGCAATTCATTCCTAGTAAGATAAGTTAGATAATTTCAGAATGACAATAATATCATGGGCACTATCTTATGAGTGTTGAGTATTGCAGAATATCCATTAATATTGTTTTACTTACATACTACATATAACAAATGGAATCTTATATCACTCTATTAACTTTTCAGTCCTTTTTTTGCCTGACTTTAGAGTATACATAGCAATCTAACTGCATTTTATCCCTGACTCTACAGCACAGACATAAAATTTTGACAGTGATTCAGATTACCCAAGACTAAATACTAGCTTCGGCACTGGAACTCCTAGGCAGGATAAGGAAGGAGTGGGTTGTATTTGTTGCCTCACTCATCCTGAGGGGATAACAATGAGGGTCCAGGTCACGGCAACTGCATTTAATGCAAGGGGAAGCTTGCATGTTGACAGCCTCCATAGAACTGGGATATATGTGCTCGGTGAACCCAGGCAGGTGACAAAAGCCCTCATGGATATGTATGTATGTATGTGTGTGTGTGTGTGTGTGTGTGTGTGTGTGTGTGTGTGTGTGTGTGTGTGTGTGTGTGTGTGTGTGTGTGTGAGACCACATGTATATAAGAGGGAGGCACAGGATTCCTCTGCTGTAACACAGGTGACATTTTAGCTAGCAGAGGTAGAGTTAAAGCTAAAATAAACTCTGTCATTGCTGGAGAACCAGCAACCAGCAAGGGTACAAATTCCACCACTGCTCCCTGCATAACAGTCTCCATAATCTGCTCCTGCCCTTATTGGGAAATACCCAAGATGGAGGGACAAATAGGCTGGGCTGGTAAGGGAAAGGCTAGTTTGTCAACAGGCCTAATGGGCAAAAGCTTTCAGATAAAAAGCATATAGAAAAAATAACTTCTATTCAGTTGCTCCTACAAACACAGAGAATGAGAAATAATAGGGTCTGTAAGTGCATTATATCTGAAGGACAGCTTGTTACTTTTGCCTTACAGTTATAGTAATGGCAATTCTATAATTGTTCTTCAGATTTGCATTTTAATTTAATGTTATTGTTATCTATTGTTAACTGTTAACCTTATTTTATTTTTTTACAGTTTTGCTCACACCACACACACATACACACACACACACACACACACACACACACACACACACACACACACACACACACACACACACACACACACACACACCACACACTCACACATACATGGAAGCATGAATTCATGCATGCACATTTATACACACTCACAGACATATAGACATGTCTATCACAGCTTATGTTTCTTGTTGAGATAGGTATCTCAGCCCATATTAAAGCTGCACTATTTAACAATACTTTTCAATTATCTGAATGCTGTCCACCAAGGTAAACCAAGTAGCATACCTTCAATAAAAGAAATTAGTGCATAAGCTAAGAACCACTGCATCATTGAGAAAGGTAGCTAGAATGGTAGCACACACGTGACAGAAAATGAATGGAAACTATATGTCCAGGTTATCTGTTGTACATACCTGGAATAAATGTAAAAACAGTTAGGTAGTGTTAACAGATATTTTTTCCAAAGGTTGTACAGGTAAGGAAATGTTGGTAGTAGCTGTATGAAGGCTATACTAATAAACTGTGTATAACTGTTCAACTGTCCCACCACATGCCTGCAAATGACAGCAGGATAGGTACATACAACATGTACTCTTCCCAATACATGTCTCTCAAGTGTCACGCTGTCATGGCTAGTGGTCACTGCTGCCAATAACCCTGGACACAGATAGGAAACCAGTTGAAGTATGCCATTAGCACACTCACATAACAGCACCTCAGGGTACCCCTCCTGTGCCACATATGTAACCCTGACATGTACGAGTCCCCTCTAGACATGTACCCAGAGTTGTCACAATTTGCCCCATACCATTCCAGGCTGAAAGTTTAAGAAGTGTGTTTGTGCTACAGAAGCTATGGGCCATATATAGATATAAAGTGAGGGAAGACCCATAGAGTATTAAAGTGGAAAATAGAAGCATAAATATTTGTTAATGGACTTTTTGTCTCTCCCCCCACCCCTCATCTGGATCATACAATAATTCATATACTATGGGTATGTTTTACTCCAAACCTAATGTTGGGACATGTGCTATATTATTGATCTTATATTTGATTGGTTGCATGTTAACATACCTTGTTCAAATACCATTGTCGGTGGCCTGCTGCCATCAATGTTACTGGCATGCTGTTATGATGAATACTGTTGTTCCATTTGTGCATGTGTTTGTTTTGCTTTACAACTGTTTCATATCTGTTTTCTGGGGATAATTGGAACACCCATGCATGCTGTTATAACTAATCTGGAAATGTGTTGTCCATGATTAACCAACATATTCTTTAAAACCTCAACACCATAGCACTTTTGGGAAGGCAGATCCTGGCGGATCCACATGTCCCACCTCATCTGGCCATGGCACTGGGCCCCAGCACATCTGGGACCACACTTGGGCCTTACCTGCAGTCAGTTCTGGGGTTTGGTGCGCAGTGTCATAGAGTCAGAGTTTGGTGGGCAGCTGCGCCAGATTGAGGGTTGCCTGGTGAACCTTGAGGGACAGGCTGCCCCTCCTGTCCAGCCCCCAGCACAGCCACCTTTGTGGCTGTGAAGGAGCAGTGGTGACTGCCCATGGGTGGGGACCTCAGTCCCACTGTATCCATTTGGGGGCTCATGGGCTTCGGATTCCCAACCACCCTCCCCATCAAAGGTGTTTACCCCCCTCATGTGTCACATACCATCCCTGTCTGCTGTCTTGTCTGTCTTGTCTGTCTGCAAATGCAACCTATTCCACCCAACCTACCTCCCCTAATATACCAACAGCTCTTCCCCAACATCCCACTCTCACCTTAAAAAAAAATGGGCATCTCTCCCACAAAAAAAAAACATGAACCCGTACATAGCTCTACATTTTGCCCACATGTACAGTGAAACTAATCAGTCAACCCACTGATTACTCTGCAAATATCTTTTGCCAACACTCCCCGTGTCTTGTGAGACTGTATATTCCAAATTCTATACATGTAATTCACAGCTGTTGCTGCCAAAGAAATGTAGAGCTATGGTCCTTTCCTACATCTGTCCTGCACATCCCTAGCTGCTTTTCATAATGTTTCACCCACTGCTTGCCCCCATTTCATCACTTTCTTATCACCCTTTTTTCTTTTCTTTAAAGAAAATTAGCGCAAGTGTAAGTGGGAGTAAGTGATGCTAAGTGAAGCTAAGAGGGTTTATTTAACCATTTGTTAGCATTGCTTAGCTCCATGCAAAACTGCGCAAACCCACTTACAACTGCTTAAAAGTGCCTTAATGACTCTGTCTCTGTCAGCCCTTGTTCTGGCCAACAACAAAATAATCAGCCCTGCCAAGTCTTGAACCTGGGATGCTGTGCACTACAATCACAGCAATGTACCACTGCACCATCTGAGCTATGTGAATCTGTAATGCTTTTACAAGCATATCATTAATTCATTCTGGTCATTTAACATTAATAAAAGTAATCACCTCTTAGTCTGGGACCCAGGACCCTGTGCACAACAATCACAGAAATATACCACTACACCATTCAAACTGTAGGAATCTATATTGTTTTTACAAACATATCATGCACAACAGTAATTCAAAATAAGGGGGAATTATATATCCGTAGTACTGTTATATACATATATATGTATGTATATATATATATATATATATATATATATATATATATATACATACCAATATCTATATCTATATCTATATATATATATATATATATATATATATATATATATACACACAGGCACACACACACACACACACACACACACACACACACACACACACACACACACACACATATATATATATATATATATATATATACATATCTATATCTATATATATAACACATATCTATATCTATATATATATATATATATATATATATATGTATATATACATATATATATATATATATATATATATATATATATATATATATATATATATACAGATAACCAACCTCTTACTGCAACACCTCTGCAAAAAGCCAGACAAACTGGGGGATAAGCAAACTGGCAAACAATAGTGACATCTGTGAAATATGGCTGTCATACGAGTAGAAGTCTGCTAGAGTGCCATGGTTTGCTTTAACATACAATGCCAGATAGATTCCAGGTCTGAAACACAAATGAATGTCATTATTTACTGATGTCAATGCTCACATCATCCCAGTTATTTCTCAGAAACCCACAACTGTTGTGACCAACAGACCAAACATATGAACGACACATCAGGACAGTGTCTAGACATCTGGACCAGAACACCAATGGCAGAGGTGTGTCCATATTCATTAAGAATATCCACACCTCCAGGCTGGTTGTGCAGTATAATGCATCTGAGGTTATCCAAGTGCAACTAACTCTGGGCAAAATTGCAGTCCAAATTGTAGCTTGCTACAGATCCACCACCATGCCCCAGGATTCCCACTTCTCTTTTCTTGATATACTGGAAAATATTAGGGTTCAACCAAACACCCTAATAATGGGTGATATCAACTACCCCACCATTAACTGGGAAAACTACTCATGTACCAACTCCTTCGCTCAACGCTTTCTGGAATTCATAAATTCTAGTGCCCTGGATCAACTGATCCACACCCCCACCAGGGACAACAGTATCCTAGACCTAGTCATTACCAATATGAGTGACTGGTGTTCCACACCTGAAATCAAGTCCTTATTGGTCAGATCCAACCATAAGCTAATCACCCTAGATATCCACATCCTGCCCCCACCCACCATTAAGGAAACCATGGTAAAAAATTTCCCCAAAGCCAACTTCATGCTTTTTAAACAGAAGTGGTGAACATCATGACACCCATGGAGATGGACAATACAGTTATGACTGCTGAATCCTACACAAATGCACTCTATAAGCACTTACATGAGTGCATGGATCATGCTATCTCAAACAGAACCAAGATGCTATCCTCCAAAAAAAGGAAGCCAGTCTGGTGGTCCCCTGCCATAAACAAACTCTACAACAGAAGGGAGAAACTGTTGCAAAAGAGAGTAAAATCCCATGAGTGCAGGAGCTCCCTGGTCAGCCTCAGTAAGAATCTCAGCTCCCTTATAAGATCCTCCAAAACTAGCTATGAAAACAAAATCGCCACTGATTCTAAGGGCAACCACAAAGCATTCTATAGCTATTCAAGAATCTCAATGGCACACTCAGATCTGCTCTGAGTTACAGCACAATGACATGAAAATTACCGAACCAACTGATATTGCCAACATCCTGGCAGATAGGTTCATTGCTAACTTTAGCCCCGTCTCACCCCCTAAAGGGCCCATATCTATACAGGAAGCATGCAGAGTCCCTGTAATCACATCTATGCAGGTAAAAGCTGTACTCTCTAAAACCAAAAACACAGCATCCATGGGACCGGACAATATCCCAGGCTGCGTTTTACATGAACTTCAGAACGAACTGGCTCCCCACCTAAGCACTATGTTCAATCATAGTCTCACATCAGGTTTTGTGCCCACTGAATGGTGCACAGCAACAGTTATCCTACTCCACAAAGGGGGAGCCACTGATCCTTGGAACTATCGCTCTATTAGCCTGACGAGCCTGGTCTGCAAGGCCATGGAATGTATCATCATGGAACTCATAAACAAAGACATTGGTAATCTCCAAACTCTGGACCCCACCCAGCTTGGGTTTGTGAAAGGGAGATCATGCTTTCTGAACATGATCGACTTCTTTGAGGCAGTCACCAAAGCCATAAACGAGGGTAAGGTGGTTCACACAGCCTATCTTGACCTCGCCAAGGGTTTCGTCACCATCCCCCATTCTGGAATTATAGCTAAACTCACTAAACTAGGTATAAATCCTTACATCACAAGATGGTTTGCCAACTGGCTCACTGACAGAACCCACACTGTAAAAGTTGCAAACTCCAAATCTGACTTCAAACCAGTGACAAGTGGAGTACCACAGGGTTCAGTCCTGGGACCTCTCCTGTTTGGTATCTACTTCTCTGAAGTACAGGCTAACACAGAAGGCCTCTGTCTAATGAAGTTTGCAGATGACTGCAAACTAGGAGCCATAGTCGAGTCCCCAAATGATGTAGCCATCCTACAGAAGGGCCTCAGTGAGACAGATGCCTGGTGTCAGAGGCATGGCCTCAAGCTCAGTGCCAAAAAGTGCATTGTCATCCCCTTTGATAAAAACTCTGTACCCATGAACTACCACATGAATGTCAGTCTACTTAATGCCAAATGTGTGATAAGAGACCTTGGGACCCAGGTGGACAGTAGTCTCTCCTTTGATAATCACATCGCCACAGTAGTCAGGAAATCCTTCTATATGGCACACCATCACAAAAGGGTTCTCATCCAGGAAAAAAGAGGTCATTGTTGCCCTCTACTTGGCACTCATTAGACCCATTATAGAGTACAATGCCCCTTTTGAAATGTACCTCACAAGACATCTGGAGCAGCTGGAAAGGACACAGAAGTACCTCACACAGAGGATTACTGGCCTCAAACCGATGCCCTACACTGACCATCTAAAAAAACTCCAGCTTTACTCTGTAGCATATCACCTGCTCCGAGGAGATCTCTGCCTAACATATAAAGTTATGTTAAACACAGAACTGTTGGACATGCTACACCTTAAGAAATCCCAATCCCTCCAAGCTACATGCTCTAGGGAACTAAACCTTGTCACCACAATAAACAGGACATGCTGGAGGGATAGATTCTTGTCCCAGAGACTTCCTATACTCTGGAGCAAGCTACCCATCTATGTCAAGCACAGTTCCTCATCAGCACTCTTTAAGAAAAATATTGATGAGTGGGTGGGAAATAGAAAATACACCCTGTGGATCACTTCTGTGGCTCTACTTGACAGGAGCACAGGAAATTAACTTTCTTGGGTGGTGTAAGCCAGGGAACCTTGTTGGCTATGCTTACTTAGGCCCTTGGGCCGATAGCCTAGTACCTACCTATGAACCTATGGACAGTGGAGAGGTTTGACCGCAGTCATGTGACAGAGTGGAAAAACCCATGACAACTGTCAACCATGTCACCCAGCACCTTTTGAACCAAGTAAGACCAACATGACACTAACCCAAATCAACTCTGGGCAATTACCCATGTGTATCCAAATATATCATGCACTACAGGGATGGAACTGTAGGGAAAAGCAGATAATGGTGCATAAATGTCCACCCACAACCATTTGTGCCACAGTCGCAGCAACATACCAGTACCCCAAACGAACTCTAGAGTAGAATGACTGTTTGAACAAACATATCCTGATTCCCAGTCACACAATACATTGACAGATACTGGCCCAACTCACAATGTACTGGGAATCCTGAGGTATTTAAGAGCATTTCTCAGTCTGCCTCTATACACATACACACCTGATAGACCACCAGCAGCCATAGCAGCATGCACAGTCAGATAGAAAAAGGATCTGTGACACTCACATCTGCTACTCTCCCTACCCAGCCAAAGAAACATCTACACACAACACTGCTACACAATTTTGTTAGTCACTTCACAGTGGCCAGACATACATAACTCTCATATGTGCAGATTTGCACAGAATGTCTAGGGTGTGAGACCATGTTCATGGCCACTGCCGCATACCACTTCCAGGAGTCTGCTAAGTCAATGGGATGAGACCTAGAGTGCAGTCAATAAATAATGATATCATATACCTCTGACCATCTTGCTGCAAGACATCTGGACAAAGCATGACATACCTGGGTGACAGGGGGCTGGAAAGAGGGACATATCTCACATAATGGTGTTACAAACTGAAACAGCTGACAGTGTCACAGGCTTTGTTATAACATAACATCCCTGAAGGATATGATGTCTGAGACACTAATGAATGTCAACAGTTTCTGACTACAATCCTCACATTATCCTACTGCCTCCACAAAAACAGGCATAGTCTGAGGAACAGACGAAACATTACAGGTGAACCCCTGGGCAGTCTGTGGACATCAGGAAAGTGGAGAATATGTCAGAGACATATCACTCTCAGACATCAAGTCACACAGAAAATGCATGCCCAGATGAACCCTGTTAAACTAGCAACCCTCTATGTGAATAACAGCACTACTGACTTACAATCTGTACCCAATTCTGGAGCTTTGTTCCCAATGTTGCTGGGCTGTCTCCACATGTCCTCTCATGAGAGGTATTCCCACCTACTTTCAGTGAAGCTGTAGCCCCCATACCTCCATAATGTCCTCCACACAAGCAAAGGAAAGGGGCAATGCCCACATGAAGGCCGTCATTACAGTGCTGTGTTGCTATGGCACTGGCAAATGGAAAGACAGCACAGCTGCTTTGGATGCAAGTAGCAAGTGGGAGACACCGATTGGTGCACAGGTCATCACCTGCTCATGAGCAATACCCACAAAAGGCAAGCTGCTGCCTATACAACACAGGTCTCAACCCAACTACACAAAGACAGACTGTGACTATACAAACCTAACCAATTGCATTGTTGTGAGGTAACTTCTGAGCACTATAACAGGTATATCAGTCATGTAAGCATGTAATGGAATGCAGAAGGGGGGATGTAAAGATGTCAAATGGGACATTAAGCACTAGGCAGCAACAACACCTGATGGACTCACATGCTGCTGTCTAGAACCTATGGTCATTTCTGCTTGCCCTCCATGCATTGACATGGAGCACATCTCTGGCTCCTGATTCACCCCAGCAAAGGTCAGCTCATGTATAACTACTAATGGAGTTTCTGTTGTCCAGTACTGAGCATGTCACTGGTAGGCCAGCTACCTGGAATGTTGTAATTAGTCATATGTCACCTGTGAATAATACTCTGATACATGCTTGTCTTACAAATTTAATAGATGTACATAGGGTATGTGCGTACTACATGACAGGTGCAGAAGTGTGTGATGAACTGTTTGTGATATACAGAGCTCATACCTGCCTCCCATCCAGAGTGTTGCAGACTGACCAAGATCTGCCTCATATATGTAGTCAATGTCTCAGACAGTTGTGTATTGTCTGGCACATCACTGGCAACCCATTAAAGATTGCAGTCATAACACATTAGCATACATTTCATTGCCAGATGTCATATCCTGCAGAGTACACCTGTGAATGTGACACAGTCTTTGCTGGCAAATAAGTGTGTTTCAGCTAGATTCATAAAGTGACACTTTTTACTGGCCTTTGCCCACCACTGATGTGTGCCTTTGTGCAGATGTCATGCTCTAACAGGACCTAGGTGTCTTACCATGACACCCATGTCAATGCAAGTGTACCTTGTCCTGTAGGATACTGACATTTGTACAGTCACTGACACCTGCTGTCTAGCTGTGGAGAGCACACCAGCCTTGCCAGGTCACTCATCCCATTATATGTGTAGACAACAAATGGAGGACCACAAAGCCACAGGAGGTGGAGTGTTGAACATTAGCATACACATACACACCTCCAGGCTGGCCAAACAGTATGCTGCATGGGTGACATCACGAGTGCAGTTAACAGTTGACAAAATACCAACTCAAATCATAGCTAGCTGCAGGCCTCCAAACATGACTATGGATACCCACCACACCTCTTGGGACCTGCTGGAATCTGTCAGGATTCAATTGTCTACTCTTCTCCTGGGTGACTTCAAATACCCAACCATAGTGTGCCCGACCTATGCCACCTGAACATGAACAAACATAGATTCCTCAGCTTTGTCAATGTCAATACAGTGGAGCAGCCGGTCAACACCCCTACTCCAGTTTAGAATCTCATGTTCCTGGTCCTAATCAACATGAGTAGCCACTGTAGCACTCCCACAGTGCCATTCCCCTTGGTAATATCTGCCCACATAGCCATCACTGTTCAGGTCACCATCTCCCCTGCCCCCCTTTTGCAGTGTCAAACAGAATGAACTGTACACAAATTACTATAAATCCCCACAGAGCAGGTAGAAGTAGCTGTACAGCCAATGTCCCATTTGTTGGAACTAGCAGCAGTATCCAGACCCACACCACAATACTATGTGGATACTTACATAGCTGCATGGACTCAGCAATACCTGACAGGGCAACATCATCTCCCTCAAGGTACGGTAAACACATATGGTGGACAGCAACAATACACAAATACCATAATAGGTAAAAACAAATACTGGACAGGCCAAGAAGGAACAGGTGCCTCACTGGAAGCAATGTCACCTTGGTCTGTACAAGCAAATAAGGGCATAGGTAATGTACCATAAAGCTGTCTTTGAGTACAAATTGGACACATCCACCAAGGCAGATCACTAGGCCTTCCACACATGTGTATGCAATTCCAGAGGCAACACACAAATCTGCTCGGTAGTGGTGGTCAGTAACATCACATGCATATATGGCATAGATATAGGCAACCGGCTGTGGACAGGTGAAGTGTAAACACCACCATCTGTCCCCCCAGTGGCACAAATGTGCATGTGCAGCACTTGCACCCCTCCCCTCATCATCAGGAAGCAGGTCTGTAATGCCCTCTCAAAGGCAACACACAGAGGTCTCCATAGTCATGAGACCATCCCTGGTTTCATTCCACATGAACACAGGCATGGGCTCTCATGACCATTAAGCAATGTAGTCAAACACAGCCTGAGCACCGGTGTCATCCCATCTGCACAGAGGACAGCCACTGTCATCCATATTCTCAAAGATGGAGCAATCCACCAACCCAGCCAATATGATGCACATCAGTCTAGCTAGCCTGCTCTGCAAGGGCATGGGGGAAATATCTAGCTTAAGGCTTAATGCTAAGACTTGAACCCAGGACCCTGAACACTATAGTCAGAACAATGTATCACTACAGCATTTAAGCTGTAGGAATGTCCCCTAAAATTGTTCAAAATCAGGAGGAAGCCAAGGAAATAACTAGCATTTTAGTTCAATTGAATGAGGAGTTTATATCCATTCAGATACCTTATGACAAGCAATGGGAAGATGCTAAAGCAGTTATTAGAGGTGTTATAATACAAAAATCTGCCTGGTTTAAATAAAATACACTAACATTAGAACTAACTTAGAATCTCAGATTGCATCAGCTGAAATATAATTACAACATAATTACTCAAAAGAATTAGATGAAAAAATGGTCGAATGGCAGAGACAGCTGCATAAGCACTATCTAGAAAACCTAACTTTTTTTTAGAAAGCATGTCCTTATATTATTATTCAGAATGGGCGCAAACTCCTTCAAAATTCTTAGCCGGACTAATAAATATAAAGAACGGTCCACCAGGGATCAAAGAAATACACTATGAAGGACAAGTAAATCATGAAGACCAAGACATATTAAGTGTTTTTGAGACCATTTATAAAAATCTGTATAACATGCCCCTCCCACCTTTAAATTAAAAATTTCAGGACTTCATTCATAACTTAAAATTTCCCCAAGTCACACAGGATGAACAAAAACTCCTAGGATCACCAATCCATCTAAAAGAAATAAAAGATGCAATAAATAATCTTAAACCAGGTAAATCTCCAGGACCTAATGGGTACACCTCTGAATTTTATAAAATATTCTCAGAATCTGTCTCAAAAATCCTATTAAAAGTATACAACTATATAATACAACATGGTATAATGGATATTTATATAAATAACTCTAAAATCATTCTTCTTCCCAAACCAAATTCTGACCCAACAGATCCATCTAACTACAGGCCAATTGCCCTCATAAATACTGACATCAGAATACTAGCCCAGATTTTAGCTAGTCGTGTGCAAAATATACTCCCCTCTATTATTTCCCAAGATCGATTGGGTTTCATAGGAAATAGACAAACTTGTGATAACACCTTGCCACTGGACTCAGTCATTAGACTACTTAAGGCAGATAAACATCCCAATTATTTTATTGCTGCAGATGATAGAAAAAAGCAAAGCATTTGATAGAGTTCATTTAAACTTCTTATTTAACGTTATGCCTCTATTTGGAATTCCTCAAGATTTTATAAAAAAAGTTAAGGTACTCTATCAAATGGCTTCTACTTCTATTCAGATAAATAATCTTAGAACAAACACTATTCCCATCACCAGTGGCACAAGGCAAGGCTGTTCACTATCTCCTTACCTCTTTAACTTATACCTTGAACCCCTGCTCCTTTTTATTTCACAAAAAGCCTTTCACCACATTCCAAAAATATTTAATATTAAACTTATGGTTTTGGCCTTTGCAGATGACTTAAACATATATCTCCAACTCCCCTCAACTGATCTCTCTATAATACTTAAAGCAACTGATAAGTTCTCAGAGATCTCGAATTATAAGCTAAATTCCAACAAGTCACATCTCTTCCCTCTAAATTCTCTTGGTCATAAAGATTATTACTTCACTGAGACTGAGATTAAATTAAGCTACCAACTGAAATATTTGGGGACAATATTTACCCTAAACTTTAATGAAATTGTTAAAAACAATTTAACCTGTACATGAACCAGCATTGATAATGACTTAAATAGATGGAAAATATTAACATGTCCCTGCTCTCAAAAGCTAGTGCAATAAAAATGAATCTGTTACCTAGAATTCTTTTCCAACTAAATGCCACTCTTTCACTTATTCCCCCAAAAATCTTTCTAGATATGGAGAAAACTATATCTAAATTTCTTTGGTATCCTAAATCCACTAGAATTAAGTATGATAAACTTATACTTCCAAAAATTAAGGGAGGGTTAGGGTTACCTGACATTAAACTATATTATAGTGTCATTATTTCATACAGGCTACTTCAGATAATAAATTATGATTCTAACTCAAAAATATGGTCCCCCCATGGTCAAAACTATGGTATCAACAAATTAAGTCTCTTGGGTATAATCCCTAATCCCTCCTCTTCCTCAATTTAAATCAAAAATCTGACTATGTTAAGAAGTTGCATCCAGTTATTAAACACATGGTTTTAACTACTCAAAAACTTTTTAAGTCAATACAGCTATTCAGTGCCCTCTCCCTACTGCAACCCCTTCATCTAACTTCAAATTTACTAGTAAATAATCAGTTTATAAATTTAATAAACTATCCCTTACTTAGGGAACTTATAGTTTGGGAGATCTACAAATGGAAAGATTATGATATAACACAGCTTAGAATGCAACTTAATCTTTCAAAGAAGTACGTAAGCATTCTTAACTCATTACGATATCTTATTAGCATTAAATTTCTTCCAGATAATTATGATGTACAAGACATTACTCTATCGCAATTAATTCTTAAAAAAACTGGCAATTAAAGGGAAAATTATTTCTAGAGTATATAAACTGGTAATGGATGTAAAATGTCAGAACCACCTTTTATTTACTCCATACTGGCTAGGGAAAACCCAACAAATTAATGAACAAAGTAAAAAAAGATACCTTTGTAAATACGCTCAAATTCATACCTTTCAAAAAACTCTTATACACCCAACTTATGATTAATAATGATGCTTACTTTACCCCACTAAAACTAAATAAATTCAATACTAACTATTCTCCTAATTGCCCACACTGCCCCAATCAATCTGCAGATATCCTTCATATTATGTGGGAGTGTAGTAAAGTACATAAGCTTTGGTGCTTACTAAGAACTAGACTAGAAAAAATGGGTTATGGAAAAAGCACTCTGTCATGGGAAATGGCCATATTACACATCAATATAAACAATCTCCCAAGAATTCTAAAACATGCCTTCATCACGATATGTGATCTTATTACATTCTACATTACAAAGAACTGGACTTGTACAGCCCCTCTCTCATGGGAAGGTTTTGGCAAGTTTGCCATCAAGTACATCTCATCCCACAAACTACTCTACACAACTACTAAACGTAAATATTATCATAAATACTGGGAATACCTACTTGAAGTCATTCTTAAGAGGTGATAAATATCATTTTAAAAATTATAAAATGTCTGCTAATTATAAGAAGGTAAGATTTTCTGGTAGACAGCTGATTACTTATAGATCTACCCCTTATTAAAGATTTCTCCTTTTCTATCCTCTTCACTGGTATTATCCCCTTTACAGGTTGTATCCTCCTCTTATTCAAGGCTTGTGTGTGTACTAAACTGACCGATAAGGTGACTTATTTTGTACATATTATATATAGATTGTTTTTGTTGTGTTAGTTCATTTCTGTATTGTATGTTGGTTTTATTTCTCCTTGAAAACTCAAATAAAGAAATTTTTGAACAAAAAAAAGGAATGCCTGATGCTTTTTCAAACATATGTAGTAGAGTCATTCAACAGTAGGGAAAAAGGTCTGTGGAATCACTCAGGTTTTGTACATATACATATGCAGATATACATGTATGGCGATACATATATATATATATATATATATATATATATATATATATATAAAAAATATATGTTTAAAAAATAAATATATATATATATATATATATGTGTGTGTGTGTGTGTGTGTGTATGTGTGTGTGTGTGTGTGTATATATATATATATATATATATATATATATATATATATATATGCTCATAACATGTAGTGCACTCATATCTCAGCATCATACTTCTCAACCTGTTAGTGCAAGAAATCTGGGCAAAGGCTGTAATAATGGGGGGACAATGGGCCACAACTAGGGATGTATTTCAAATATTGTTCTTACAGATATAGAAATTTGCTTGAGTAACAGGCTTTGTTTCAGCATACATGTTCTGTAGGATATGAGGTCTGGAACTGACATTATGTCATCATTTACTGACAGAAATCTTCAGAGCATCACAGTGATTTACCAGAGAAATTAGAATAATTTGTGGAACAGAGACAAAATATGAGCAATAAACCTGAATGTTCTGCATCAATCTGGTCAGTTGAGAGGTATACTCAGAACCCCCTAGTATGACATATCTAGACCAAGCCTGACAAAGTCAGGGGAGAAAGCCATGACAATAGGGTCATATCTGAAATACTTAACTAGATAAGCTGAGACAGTTGCTACAGTAACACTGTCTGTTCTAACATATATTGACTAAAATACCACACCTCCAAGACTCATTTGCTTCTCATTAGTCAGTGCCTGAAACCCTCACATCATCCCACTGATTTGTCAGACATACACAACACTTATGGGGACCAGACCAAAGATATGAGCCAGACAACTGGACATCCTATGAATATCTGGACATAATATGACATTAGGGAAAGTATACTGAGCAGCTTAGCATGTCAACACTGACACAACACTCCCTCAAGTCAGCTATGAGGAATTACATGTGCATTTGCAAATATATCAGGCATTACAGGGATGTAATAGTAGTGAAAACAGTCACTGGTGTGAGCCTGCATGAAAGGGCTGCACTGCATGATGTTGAGGGCCTGTCCAGAGTGTGTATGCTGTGGTCTGACTATATTGTGAATGTCACCAGTCGGCTATTGTGAGGTTTGTGTAATGCCTTTGTGCCACCTCACCTGCATGTGTCTGTGTGTGTGTGTATGTGTGTGTTTGTGTGTGTGTTTGTCCCAGCAAACCTTATAGTGCAGGTATTAATTTATATATGTTGTTTTCTCCTCACAGGTGGACATGGTGGTCATGGTCCCACCCACTCAGAATCTGATGTCAGTGTCTCTGCAGACACTGACAATGATGGTGGTCATAGTGGGGCACAGGTGAGGTTGTCAGGGGCTGAATCTGTGCCATTGGTTGGCATCCCACAGTAATCCACAATGTCTCTGCACACAGTCACAATGCCCACACATACCCCATCCCTAGTATCCACAGATAATGGACAGTTGGCAGGTGGTGGCATGGAACAGGTTAGTGTGTTGACTATGGCAAGATGTGAGTGTAGCCACTAGCCATAGCCAGAGTGCAGGTGAGTTCCCACACAGGTGGATGGACAGGGGAGGTCAAAGGAAGACTGCTGACCATCAAGCCGCTGTCACAAGTGCCACAGTAGGTGTCACCAGATGCATGTTTCGGGCTGTCATGGATGCATAGACATGCAGTGAATGCAACACCAGACAAATACTCAGGGCCTTTGATGCAACTCTTCCTGGCTTACATGGTGACCTTGTTGAGGCCTCACATCAAAATACTGAGGTCATGAATAGATAGTGGGGTACATCCTTGGCAATCCTCGACCATGTCATGTCTGTGCTAGAGTGTGTGGTGAGAGATGGGCATTGGCCACGTGGATGTAGGTCAGCACCAACATCAGCTGAGAGTCTATGGGGCCATGTACCTTCATACTCCCTTAGTGGCAGTACCATCAGCACTACTGAAGGGGGGTGCTGTCCACACCACAATGGAGCAGGTCATGGGCAATTGGTCCTGGCTGGTCCCTTCAGGGACATGGATCCAGCAGACAGCAGTCACCATCAGGAAGCAGTACTGCATCTAGCCTTGGGCCTGGTGGTGCCAGTGAGACCCCGGGCAGGACCAGTTCCCATGTCCATGGCCAGAAACGGTGAACTCTACACCCTGCCATGTATGGTCTACAGCTGTCCAACACACCCCTGTGTAGGGCAGCTGCATTGCATGACTGTGTGCATACATACACACACACACACACACACACACACACACACACACACACACACACACACATATACACATCACCATCACAGCCAGGTCACCTCCAGGCACACACACACACACACCAACTCTGCATGGCCCATTCATAGACCACCCCTCCAAACACACATACATGATGTCAACCATATGGCCCAGCCTAGGCCTCTGGCAAACCTACACAACACCCTGTGCATATGAGGATACCTCTGCCACATCCCTGTCATCCATACCACAGATGAAGAGACATGCTAATATGGTTCTGATGCACAGGGTGAATTAAGTGCAGTTTAGCTATGTAATGCTATGTAAGGTGCTATCAGCTGGCATTTGTAATGGGTACAATTCAGAGTGTGTGTACCTTTTCAGCCATGATGCATTATTGTTGTTAGTAACACTTACTGAATGTAGTCTCACATGCTGTATTCTGTTTGTGTTCTAGGTGTCTGTGTGTCAGCAGGAGGTGGCCCTGCAGAACTTGGCAGTGAGGGGTATGGCCGAGTGGTAACACATCAATCATGTCAGAGCCAAGGTACAGCTGTATATGTACACATTTACTAGGTCTGTGTAACAGTTAGTACATGTGCTGCCACAGAGCTTATAGGGCTGAGGGGTGTATACAGGTAAGTCTAAGGTCTATGGTGGTTGTCGTCAGCAGCCCATGTGAAGCAGACAATAGTAAGTGTAGTGGGTGGAACACAGCTCAGATTGGTAAAACCCACACCCCCAGAGGATATTGAGTTGACCAAACACACAGAGAATACTGGCCCCACACACAGAGTCACACACCCACACACACACACACACACACACACACACACACACACACACACACACACACACACACACACACGCACACACACGCGCACACACACGTGCACACACACACACACACACACACACACACACACACACACACACACACACAGGATCACAATTGCCACTGTTGGTTTTGGAACCACTACCCATCTAGTTAGTGGTACTACAGTTTTATGCGGTTATCACAGGTGGCACAGAACTAATAGTGTGATGACTGTTCCAAGGTACCTGTAAAGTGAATAACATCACATGCCCTTGTGAGTTATGGTGATGGGGTGTATACTGGGCATGGAACAACTCATTAGACTGTCACCTATAAGTCAACACACTCACAAACACTGCTATACACACAATGCACACACAATTACCAGTAATGACATTAGTAGCCCTGCCTATCATGTTCTTCATTCAATACTGTGACATAACTGTTGCAAGTGGCACAGGGCTTATAGGGCTAAAGAGTGTCCACAAATACCTTTACAGTGGATGTGAACAGTGGCCTTTGTAAAGGAGACCTTGGGACATGTACTGGTAGTAGCTTGATCTAAAATTGTAAACCATGGCCAACCAATGGATATAGTTTTCACTGACACACAGGATAATGTTCTTACACACACATGCAAACACCCACACATTTTCCAGGATTGAGTTTAGAACCCCTACTTATCTAGTTACTGGTAATATAGTGTTATGCATTTGTTGCATGTGCCACAAAGCTTACAGGGTGAAGAGAGTCCCAAGGTAATTCCAAGGTAAACCACGTCACCAGGCCTTGTAAAGTATGGCAATGGGTGATTTACTGGGTGAGAATGGACCCAGTATACTAGAACCTATGGTTATACACACTTACACACACAAATACGCTCATACACACATTTGCCAGGACTGAGATTAGCAGCCCTGTCTATCTTGTTTGTCAGTCCATACTGTTACATAGTTCCTGCACATGGCACAAAGCTTATTGGGCTGAAAGGTGTCAACAGATACCTCTATGGTTGATGAGGACAGTGGGCCTTGCAAAGTGAACCTTGGGACATGTACTGGGAGTACCATAGCTTAAAATGTAAAACCCACCTCCCCATGGATATAGTTCTCACTTAGACACATACACAGGATACGGTTTTCACACACACACACACACACACACACACACACACACACACACACACACACACACACACACACACACACACACACACACACACACACACACACACACACACACACACACACACACACACACACACACACACACACACACACACACACACACACACACACACACACACACACTTATTTGCCAGGACTGAGATTAGAACCCCCTACCTATCTGGTTATTGCTAATTCCATGTTAAGCATTTATCGCATGCACCATGGAGCTTATAGTGTGAAAAGTGTCCCACAGATCTTCTAAGGTGAACAACATCACCAGCCCTTGTAAAGTATGGCAATGGGCAGTGTACTGGGTGAGTGAGGTCTCAAAATGATGTATCCTACTTATATACAGACTTACAGACACACACGTACCAGGATTCAGATTAGAACCCTTACCTATGTAGTCATTGGTACTATAGTGTTATGCAGTTACTGCATGCACCACAGAGCTTACAGGGTGAAGGGTGTCCCAAGGTACCTATATAGTGAATAACATCACCAGCCCTTGTAAGGTGTGGCAATGGTAGGTGTACTGGGTGAGAAGTCCCTCAAATTACTTTCACCCACATGTTTACACACTCACAAACACTTTTATACACACTAATGCACACACACACACACACACACACACACACACACACACACACACACACACACACACACACACACACACTTGCCAGTCATAGGTCTCAGTGAAGCCTTTGTGCAGGATGTCAACATCCTGTGGGGAGGTAATAATCACACCCACCTTGCAGTCATCTGAGAACATTTTCAGCCAGAGTCCCTTTGTGTTGGGCTGGACTTCAGAGGTGTAGATCCTGAACACAATGGGACCCAGGACCAAACCCTATGGGACTCCACTCATGACTGGTCGGCAGTCTGACATGGAGTCCACTGGTTTCACACTGTGGGTTCTATCTGTGAGCCAGTTTGCAAGGCACCTAGTGATATAGGGGTTGATGCCTAGCTGAGTGTGTTTGTCTATGACTCTTGAGTGGGGAATGGTATCCAAGGATTAGAAGGGCCACCCATCTTGTTATTTATTCCCCTACTGTTACATAATTATTGCACATGGCACAGAGCTTATAGGGCTCCAGAGTGTCTACAGCTACCTCTACAGTGGATGACAACAGTGGGCTTTGTAAAGTGGACATTGGGATGTGTACTGTGTGGGCGACAGCAAAAAATTGCAACCCCCCGAATGGATATGGTACACACACACACACACACACACACACACACACACACACACACACACACACACACACACACACACTTGCCAGGACTGAGATTATACCCCTACCTATCCATTTACTGCTACTATTGTGTTATGTATTTATTGTACATTCCACGGAGCTTAGAGAGTGAAGGTTGTCCCAAGGTACTTCTAAGGTGAGAAACATCACCGGCCCTTGTAAAGTATGGCAATGGGTGATGTACTGGGTGAGAGAGGCCAAAAAATACTTTAATCTACACATATACACACTTACACACACACACACACACACACACACACACACACACACACACACACACACACGCACACACTTGACAGAACTGAGATTAGAACCCCTGCCTAATTAGTTATTTTTACTAAAGTGTAATGCAATTATTGCACAATGCCACAGAGCTTATAGGGCTGAGGGCTAGCCAAAGGGGCTTCTAAGGTGACTGACCTCAGCAGGACTGCTAAAGTAGGGCAATGGGAAGTGTACTGGGTATGAATAGGCTCAGAATCTTTAACCTACAAATACACACAAGCAGACACACTATTACATTTACCAGGACTGAGATTAGAACTCCTACATAACTAGTTATTTGAACTAGAGTGTTATGCAGTTATCACATGTGCCACAGAGCTTATAGAGCTAAGGGCTTCCCAAAGGTGCTTCTAAGATGACTGACATCAGCAGGACTGCTAAAGTAGGGCAATGAGAAGTGTACTGGGTGTGAATGGGCTCAAAATCTTTAACGTACAAGCACACACAAACTTTTACATTTGCCAGAACTGAGATTAGAACCCCTACCTAAATAGTTATTTGTACTATAGTGTTATGCAGTTATCGCACACAGCACAGAGCTTATAAGGCAGAGGCCAGTCCAACAGTACTTCTACATTGAATGGCATCAGCAGATCTTGTGAAGTAGGGCAATGAGAGGTGTACTGGGTGGGAATGGACTAAAACACTTACTCCTACACCCCCCCCCACACACACACACATTACCCCACACACAACCACTGTTACATATGGCGGGACTGTGATTAGAATCCCTACCTATCTAGTTATTTGTATGATAGTGTTATGCAAATATCACATGCGCTATGGAGCTTACAGGATTGAAGCCAGTCCAAAGGTACTTCTAAGGTGAATGACACTGGCAGATGTAAAGTAGGGCAATGGGAATGGTGCTGGGTGGGTAAGGCATCATAATACTTAGATCTACACACACACACACACGCACACACACACACACACACACACACACACACACACACACACACACACACACACACACACACACACACACACAAAGGTAGGTGATGTGATATTCCAACCCCTACCTCAGTACCATCAGACAATGAATCTCATCTTCATGCTGGCACATGCCAGTGTTTACAACTGGTATGCAACTGTCTGCAGCAGGACATCACTCTGTACCAGTCAGGGTATCCCTGTGTATGACTCGCTGTCTGTGTGTGTCTCCTTGTGTGTCTCACTTTATCACTGTCTGTCCCTCTCTTCCCCATGTATATGTGTGTGCATGCTTGATATATTGTAATATGTTCCCGTCTATATTTGTTTGTATTACACACAACAGATGCAGATATACCATATATGTGCCACCTACAGCTGACTGTGCGTGATCCTGTCTGATGTGTGTGTGTGTGTGTGTGTGTGTGTGTGTGTGTGTGTGTGTGTGTGTATGTGTGTGTGTGTGTGTGTGTGTGTGTGTGTGTGTGTGTGTGTGTGTGTGTGTGTGTGGAGACAGTTAGGTTTACATAGCTGTGTGTATGCAAAGGCATTTGCACAATATAGAGATATATAGTCCAATGTGGTTTCAGACATGGGCTTCACTTCTCTAAGTGTGGGAGCATGCTAAGTATGACCTTCTAGAATAAGTGTAGGAATTCATTCCAGGGATAGTTGTACTCCATTCTGGGATGTTGTGTGCTACAGCCATACCTTGCAACCTGTTTGTGCAAGATATCTGGGGATAGGCTGCCAATATGGGGAAACAATGAGCCAAACATAGGGGGTTCTGTAACTATTGCTCTTATCAATGTATGAGTTGCTTGAGTGACATGGTTTGTTTTAGCAGACATTTTATGACATATGTTATGTTTGACACTGTACTGTATCGTGTCATTACCTACTGACAGATATAATCGGATCATCACAGTTATTCATCAGAGAAATACAAGATGGATGATGCACAGACCTATGTTATGAGGCAAAGGCTAGCCATTCTTGCACAATCTGGCCAATTGGGAGGTGTGGCTATAGCCAGTTGACTGTTGAAGCTATTTAAAAGGTCCAGCACCTTGGTGATATGCTTACTGGGCATCTCTGGGTTGTGCGGTTTTCTTCTTACCTGACAGATCATATCCTGGTGTGCCCATACCTGTCAACTGTACAGATTCTCACAGATTATCCAGATGAATGCCTCATATATCTGGTTGGTTTCCCTTATCATTTTGGATTTCTAGCACATTTGTAGCAAATCACTCAGGGTTGCAGTCAGGGAATACTGACAGAACATTAGAGTTTCAGCCTTCACACCATTCATGACATCCATGCTACTACACTGTAGCACTGTAATGCCCTGGGGTGACAATGGTAAGTGACAGAATGCCCTGCTGTGCTACTAGGCACCATACCTCTCTACATATGTGAGCCAGACATCTGGACAGAGCCATGAGTAATTGGGTGAAAAAGGCCTAACTATACAGACCATTGTAACTACTGGCCTTACAAACCTGGAAGGATGATACAATAACAGATTCTGCATTAGCGTGCATTTTTCTATAGGGTATGAAGACTGAGACACTACAATCCATCAATATTTTCTGACTTTAGACTTTCATAGTTTGCCAGTGATTTGCCAGACAACCACTACTTCAGAATAAAGACACCACAGATATGATGCAAACCTGTGTACATTCTGCAAAAGGTCTTTACAGTTGTGAGGTATGGTGGACACTATGTAGGTTACTCCAACCTGTGTACTGTTCATAAGTGTGGCCCCCTGTACATGACCTATCCAGCTTCCTGGTAGTAATGGATATTGAAATCTGGACAGTGTGTACAACTCCCACCGTATGTGTAGCTGACATACAATATAATTGGCACTGCATTTCATGGAACATGGCCATGTCTACCGGGTTCAGGCACCTAGGCGGGACAACACCCCCCTGTGAGACAGCTGGATGTGGACACATGGCAGGTTGGCAGTTTAGCTGCAGTGACAAATGCCTGCGGACAATTCCCTGTGGGAATAGCGGAACCCCCTGCACCCTAACCACAGGTGGGAGACACAAACCCCCTTAGTGATACACTCTGCACCCCCCTAGAAGCCACCATGTGCAGCTGTCAGTGGAACATGTGCCTGACATAGGATGCCAAGTGGGCATGAAAGTGGTAGTGTGAAACCTGTGTGCTGTGGGCAAAGCCTTTATTAACACAATATGTAAAGTGATGTGAGCAGTGCTTGGTGCATACTAAACCCAGATATAATCACAACTTGTAGAAATGTGCCACAGCACGGAGAAAATCCTGCACATCATTGTAGTCACACTTATGTTGCAATATGTGCTTTAGATGATGCTCCCTTACAGTAATAGCCTTCCTATGTGGTGTCACAGGCATCCCTCTCAAAAGAGACTCCCGTCAGGTATCTGTTCCTGTTGCAGAACAGACAGAAGGTCGCAGAGCTGCACAGTAGGGCATCCCAGTAACACCTTCAGCCGATGATGCCATGCCTCCACCTGGTTATTAATCCACGGGAAGTCCATGTCAGAGACATCACACACATTCCAAAACCTCAAAGGGTAGGACAATGGTAGTCATTGCTGTGCAGAGCAGCGGGATGCATACTTGCGTGATCGGCCTCACACATAACGATGGTCCAGAAATACGCCAATAGGCTGTGCACAGTCTGGTAAAGTAGCCACGATGTCCAGAAATGCAGGGACAACATCTTCCAGTGGTAAGAATGCCAACGCAATTAGCTTGCGGATGGCAATTGAGAAAGCAGTGTCCATATCATAGAGGGCCACAAGGTGGTGATGCTGGATCTGGCACCAAATGATCTGTGTGAAATGGAAAAGGCACCCCTTCAGAATACTCTTAGGGAATGCCTTATGGCTGGCATGGATCACTGCCTTCTCAAAATCAGTCATAATATACTGTGGAGCCAAGGTGCATCCCTGTTCTGCGGCTATACCCTTCAGTATCTCACAAGTATGCAGACTCTGACTTCCGTGCCATGAGACAGTACACCAGGGGGACAATCCTTGTTGAGGTGGGGGTGCCAATACATCCATGTAATGTATATAGCTGGGAACATATATCAGCCCATTTGGGGAAGGTGCTATCCGCAATAATGATGTCAGATCTGCACAGATCAGTCAGATTCTGTGACATTGTAAGTAGAACCAAGGAATCAGTCCCATCCATATCAGACCTTCTATGGAGGATAAAGCTGCCACTACAGAGTGGATACTGGCTAACATCTATATCCGCGAGTGTTACTGGAGGTATGGTCATGGATGCCCATGCCCTCTGCCGTACCCTGGTTATGCTACGATACAGGGTGGCATGGCAAGGCATCTCTTGTAGTACATTGTCATCTTCTGTGCCTAGGACACTCTGCATTACCAGGCTTGGCAAGTCATTGCCAGTTACTGCCCTCGGCCACAGTTCTGCTCGCAGTGTAGCCACTTGGACTGTTGTTGCATCTGGGCCATGCTGGTGTGGCAGTGATTTCAGCAGTTCTTCCCCCTCATCCTGATGAACATTAATGGCACGACCTCTGCAGGCCTTTACTCTCTGCTCGATACATGCCCAGTACCGTTTAGGTGGTGTTTCACACTCCAAATGGTAGCGGTATCCCTCCACTACCAACATTGGTTTACCCCATTGGCTGGGCACTGTGCTGTATCTGTTGCCATGCTGACCGGGGCTATACAAGTACATAGATTCTATCATGGTAACGTCACTTGTTGATGGCCTCTCAGTATCCATCACGACCAGTGTAGCTGGGAAAAGGATGTAGACATGACCCTGGTACAAGTCACTATCAAATGTTAGAATAGTTGCTGTACACCGCCTTGTGTTGTACCCTGTGAAGTAGTGCTGCCTGCCACAGTGACCCTGTGCAGCTGTCTGTACTCCACCTTGCTCTGACTACCTGTTCTGCTAGGGTTTCACTATGTGCAGTTCAAACAGCCATGGGGCTGACAAGTGCTTGTAGTCTGGTAGGCGTCTACACAGCTTGCTCGCAACACAATTTCTATGTGTACTGAACAGGTCCCCTTTAACTCCCAGCTGTTGCTGCCAGCCAATCAGGATGTGGGGCCTAGTCTCAGTTTCAGTGACAGAGGTTACATAGGGAGGTTACTCTGTGTTGCACCTTTGTCTGCCTACATGGGCCTGCATACTTGTGTACCCCAGCTGCAGCAACCAACAGATGGGTTTGGTGGCCGCTGCAACACACACATGCTGCTGTGGACTGGGTGGAGGTTGCTACCCCTGCGTGACAGTGTTCCCCTACTACAATGTTTATTCCCTGCTGTTGGGTTGGTAGTCTGTGCTTGCCTGAGTTGCCATGTTCCCACCTGCCACTGCACTAGGGGGGCTCTGGCAGGACAGTTGCTGTCTGTTGCAGGCATGCCTCTCCATCACTATGGGTTGGGCATGTAATGGAGCCATTCACAACAGTGGTACTCACAGAGACACTGTGTCCATCATGCTGTGACATGCATGGTTGGTGTTACACCAACAGGTCTTGTGGTAGCATGTACTTTCTGAGGGATATGAAGTCTGAAACTCATCTGTCTGTTCCACTACACTGCTGGACGTCCACATATGTGTGGTATTTGGGCTACACATTTTCTGCACAGCTCAGGGCTATCTGTGCTGTTATATACTGTTAGAGTGTATAGGCAGGGACTTGCTGTCTGGAAAATGTGCATGTGCATACACTCTGCTGCAGCTGCAGCTACTGTGGGTTTTACTCTTTGCTTCCCGAGAATGTTTAGTGTGCAGGTTTGTGAGGACTTGTGGAGATCTACAGGTATGTTGCTTTTCTTTTCATGATAAATGTATTTTTGTGCTTTGTGTGGACATGTGGAGCACTTGAGGTATGCTTCTTTTATTTCCGTTCATTTGGTTTCACTTGTTGTTGGCTTTGCAAGTCTGTTTCCACTGTCGGTTTGCAGCCTGCGTACCTGCTTTAGGGGTTGTCTCCATTTGTTTGTTTTCCCACCTATGTGGGTTCTCACAGTGTATCTCCCTTTCGGCCGCACCGGTCTATAGTCTAGCAGTGCTGCGGCCTTCTAGTTTCGGCATTGTAGCTCACGGGCATTCATCTTGCGATCTACACGCTGGAACCCATGTCTACCACAGTACTGTACCTAGGCCAGTAGGACACAACAGCCATGAGAAGCTGCTGGCCACATCCTGATGAGTATTCTCCACACATATGCATAGCTCATTGACCCCTGCATTTTGTGGACATGCAATAAGATATCATGTTGAATGGGGTGGCCCTGGCAATGTATGCTCTGCTGCTATTACCCTATTAACTTACATGTTACTTTAATTACATGTGAATATATGTGTGGGGGGCACACCTGTCAACAGTACACATTTGCATGGACTGTGCTGATATTGGCTTCACATTTTGGTTCCATTTAGCATAGTATTGTGCCCTGTCTTGGAGAATAGAGGCATATCACTAGAGAACACAGGTTAGATTGTAATGCCATACAATTGAGTTTCAGACTTCTTACCCTTCAGTGAGTCTTATTGCAACTGCAAGGCCTGCTGTGATATCACTGTGTAAGTCTGTAGGGGGGATTCCATCATTGTCACCATTTGTGTGCCTTTGCCAGACATTTCTTTATAGTTTTCTATGGGTGACTTGCTGTGTGAGTCTGGGAGTGGGCATGGAATCCCCACAGTGACATCCATGCATGTGACCTATGACCCCCTTAGTTGGTCCCCCACATATACTGCAGTGGGATTTGTCACCTTAAATGATACTGCATAGTGTGGGGAAGCCAGTATTGTGTAGACATTTTCTGGTGTCCCACATAGCTGTCAGTTGTCTGCTGCCCTCCCAGTATGCCACCCCATTCCCTTGCATGCATGCAGCGTTTCCATAGATATGCTACCAAAACATAATAATCCATTAATTTATTGTTAAGAAGACTGACTTATCTTGTGTCTGCTGGAGTTGTGAGGCCAGTGCTTGAGGGCTGCTTATGTTGGATGCACACAATACACTGTCTATACATGGTAAGTTACAGGTAATGTGATGTGTGTGTCATCCATTTTACTGTATGTGCGAGTCAGAGTGAGGTGTCAGTCCCTGGGTTCCTACAGTGTCAGTGTGTGTATTATGTGTTGCCTCTTTGCCAAGGCCTTGGCATACTGGGCATGCCTCCATCTACCTATGGGAGCAGGCTCAGGGGCTTCATCTTCTGAGTCCCGCTGTGTCTGTGGGGACCTTGGCAATAGTGGAGGGGCTGTGTGGCACTTCCCCATGCTGTTCCTGCTGCAGCTGTTTCCACAGGATCATATTGTGTAGCATGGCACATACTATGAACATATGTGCATATGTGGCTGGATAGTACTGCAAGGCTCCACCAGATATGTCAAGGCAGTGGAACTGTGACTTGAGCATCCCAAACACATGCTCTGTTATGATCCTGGTTTGTGAGTGTGCCTCATTATGACGTTCTTGTGTGGGTGTGTGTGCATTTCTGATGGGTGTCATCATCCATGGCTCCACTGCATAGCCAGCATCCCCCAACAGATGGCCATACGGGATGCTCCCACTGGCAAATGCCTGGTATAGCTGTGACGAATGCCAGATGTGGGAGTTGAGATAGCTTCCAGGGCTGTCAGCACACACATTTATGATAATGCCCTGGGCATTGCACACGACCTGGCAGTTGATGGAGGGGAGGCCCTTGTGGTTTATGGAGATACCCTGTTCACTGGGTGGTGCTTTGATGTGGATGTGTGTGCAGTCTATCGCATCCAGTACCTCCGGGTACTCTGCTACATGGTGGAAGAGACACATATTGCTAGTCCTCTCCTCACAGGTGTTGGGGAAGTAAATGTGCTCACCAGCATATGATAGCATGGCATCCAGGAACTGGTGGAGTACCCTGGATGAAGATGCCTGTGAGACCCCCATGATGTCCCTAGTAGGTCTTTGGAAAGTACCTGTAGCTAGTATTCTTGACTACACATACCTTGGTATCCACTGGGATGGGTTCCCCTCTGTTGGTTCTGGGTCTAAGTTGAGGCCAGCACAGATTGATAATTTGCTGCAGTATGTCTTTGTCTACCCTGTAGTGCACTACTCTCTCCAGATTATGTAGCCCCTGGTAAGTTACCCTGGGTCTGAACACTCCTCCTCCTTGATCTGTGGTGATTGTCAGTATTGTCCTCCTCACTGCCTTCAGGCTCTAGCACATAGTGATGGATCAAAGAAATGGCAGCCCCTAACATGTTTTCATTTAAAATTCCCCTGCATTTGTACACCAGTGGTGCAGAGTTTGGGGAAAATACCAGACTGTAAGGTGTTTACATAGTTTATACTGTTGTGCTGCAGATGCTGCCTGTATGATTGGCTGACTATGATGCATTCCTCCTGCTAGCTATGTTATTTGTACTTGATTGCTTGTATTCTATTTTCCATTTTTTCCCCTTCCCATTTCCACCCCTTTTAAGCCCCGAGGCATGCTGCACAAACCCAGTGCCCACATGTAAACAGTCCTGCTAGTTTCATTTTTTTTTTTAGACCCAGTGTGCGCTGCACAAACCTGCTTAGCTAATGTAAACACTGAAAAATTGCTTTCCCTGGAAGTGAACACACTCTTCATTTCATGGAATAAGTCAACACAGCCTCAGACACACACCCCTTGCTTAGCTGTGCTTAGCTAAGCTTATCTGGGAGCCGTGGGGCTCCAATGTGCTTAAACCAATCATGACACACCCCCTTTTCATGTCTGCTGCTCCTTCTGCTTATGCCACTGCCTTATAGCACCTACATGGTTAGGTGCAGTTTGGCACTTAGATTCTTTTTTGTGATTCAGTAAATTTACCTCATTAGCATACCTCACTGCCTTAATCCCTAGTAAATGCACTACACCAGAGCCTTTCCCCTTAGCAACCACTGTTCCCTGGTATTGTTTTGATTCTGCATGCCATAGACTATAATGGCGAAATGCAGATTTCCCTTAAAATTGTGTTTTCACATCTTTTTTTTTTTTTTTCGGCATGATCCTGTTTGCGCACCACTGCCCTATGCTTAAACGGCCAAAATCATCCAAAACAAACTTTTATTTTTATAACATTTAAACACTTTTCCATTCCAATGGCCATATATTTGGCCATTGGCATGCCTAAAGATTATAATACATGCTTTTATTTGAGCTGTCATGCCTCCGTTTTGATTTTTGCAGAAATGTATTCAGCTAGTAGCCGAATACATTTCTGCACATAGCACTATTCCTGCATGGATGCCTGCCTGCTTCCTGAATCACTAATTCACCTCATTTACATGGCTTTCACCAGCAAATGAGGTAATTAGCATTATTCAGTGGTGTCCATGCAGGAATATTGCTGCCAAGCTTGTGCACGTCCCCATGCTTGTTTACAGGATCGCTTGGTGGCCATATTTCATGCAGTAACACTTACACTATTCTTGCACTCCATGTAAGTGTTACTGAATCCCAGGGACTTTGTTAAGAGTCATGGTTTTGACTGGATGGAGGGTGACAACATGCACAGAATTGTTATGAGTGTTTTTCAGTGTTTTAATAAAGTGAATAGGCTGTAGATAAAATAGCTACATCATTAAACTGATACAATTTTCACCACTATATATGCGATCTACTTTGGAAATGTGTACCGAATATATCATGCCATGAATGCCTACTGTAGTATCTGAGGTGCCTTAGTAAACTGACAGGTTACACTTTTATCTGAATCACAAATGTTTAAATCAAACAAATTTGAGCACACTGTTTTGTAAATAGGTTCACAGGTGTGTACTAGGCTAATGGCCCTGGAGCCTTTACAAGCCTAGCTCATACAAGTGCCCTGGCATCATGCCTCCCGACGTTAGTTCCCAGTGCCTCCATCAAGTAGAGCCACTGGAGTGTTCCCTGGGATGAACTTTCTATTTCCCATCCACTCATCAAGATTTCTCTTGAAGAGGGCCAGTGAGGCTCTCTGCTTGACATGTATGGGAAGTCTATTCCAAAGTATGGGCAGTCTCTGGGTTATGAGCCTGTCCCTCCAGCATGTTCTGTTGATTGTGGTAATGAGGTTGAGGTCTCTGGAGCAAGTGGTGTGGAGGGATTGGGATTTCTTTAGATGTAGCATTTCTAACAGAACTGGGTCAGACATGGCTTTGTAAATCAAGCAGAGATCACCTCTTAGTAGACAATATAAGACAGAGAATAGCTGGAGATTTTTGAGTCTGTCCATGTGCGACTGTGTTTAAGGCCTAGGATCCTCCTTGTGAGGTACTTTTGTGGGCTTTCCAGTTGTTGCATTTGTCTAGTGAGGTACATGCCAAATGGGGCATTATACTCGATGATTGGCCTAATGAGGGAAGAGTAGCAAGAGATGATGACCTCTTTCTTCTTGGATGCAAAACCCTTGGTAATGAGATGTGCCACACAGGACTTTCTGACCACAGTGGCAATGTGGTGGTCGAAGGAGAGGTCGCTGTCAACCTGTGATCCCAGATCTCTTATAACTCCTACAGTGTTCAGTGGGCTCACATCAATGTGTTAATTAGTGGGAACTGAGTTTTTCCCAAAGGGGATGACGATGCATTTCTGGCATTAAGCTTAAGGCCATGGTTTCGACACCAGTCATTGGTCTCACTGAAGCCTTTCTGTAGGATGCCTACATCACTTGTGGAGTTAATAATGGCTTCCAGCTTGCAGTTGTCTGTGAACTTGGTCAGCCAGAGTCCCTCCATGTTGGCCTGGACTTCTGAGAAGTAGATGTCAAACAGGAGAGGACCCAGGACCGATCCCTGTGGGACTCCATTCATGACTGGTCAACAGTCTGACTTGGAGTCCACTACTTTCACACTGTGGGTTCTATCTGTGAGACGATTTGCAACCCACCTAGTGATATAGGGTTTGATGCCTAGTTTGGTGTGTTTATCAATAATTCCTGAGTGGGGAATGGTATCAAAGGCCTTGACCAGATCAAGGTAGGCTGTATGAACTGCCTTGCCGACTCAAAGAAGTCAGCCAGGTTGAGCAGGCATGATCTACCTTTCACAAAACCAAATTGTGTGGGATCTAGAGGTTGGAGATTCATTATATCCTTGTTAATTAGGTCTATGATGATGCGTTCCATAGCCTTACATATCAGACTTGTCAGGCTAATGTGGCTATAATTCCCAGGGTATGTAGTCGCTCCCCCTTTATAGAGAGGGATGACTGTTGTAGTGCTCCATTCAGTAGGGACAAAGCCTGAGGTGAGGCTGTTATTGAACAAGGCACACAGATGTGGTTGCCAGTTCACTTTGTAGTTCAAGTAGAACACATCCAGGGATATTGTCGGGTACCATGAAAGCTGTATTCTTGGCCTTGGACAATACAGCTTTAACCTGTGCTGCAGTAATGCTGGGTTCCTGGCATTCCTCTGGTATTGTGATTGGTCATTTGGAGGGGAGAGAGGGGTAAAGTTGGCACTGAATCTGTCAGCTAATATGTTGGCAATATCGATTGGTTCACTATATGAGGTACCATTGTGCAGTAACTCAGAGCCAACCTGGGTATTGCCGTGGAGATTTTTGATATAACTATAGAAGGCTTTGTGGTTGTTTTTAGTGTCTGCCACAATTCTGCCTTCATGGCTGGCTTTAGAGGTTTTGATAAGGGATCTCAACTTTTTGATGACGCTAATAAGGGAGTTTTTCCAGTCTTGGGACTTTACCTTTTTCTGAAACAGTTTTTACCTTCTGTTGTAGAGTTTATTAATGGCAGGGGACCACCGGATTGGCTTCCTTTTTTTTGGAGGAGAGCATCTTGGTTCTGTTGGGTATGGCTAATTGCATGCATTTATGTACATGTTCATACAGTGTATTGGTGTATGGTTTGGCAGTCATGCAACTATTTTCCATTGACATGGGTGCCATGAAGTTAGCCACCTCTGTTTTTAGAAGCTCAAAGTCAGCTTTGGAGTAGTTTTTCAAGGTGGGTACCTTTGCGGGTGGTGTGGGAAAGATGTGGATTTCGATGATGATTAGTTTGTGGTCAGATCTAACCAGGGAGGAATTGACTATTGGTGTAGAACAACAGTTTCCCATGTTAGTAATAGGTCTATTTTACTTTATAGTGATGGACTGTTTTACTTTCCATGGTTACCAAAGGAAGGAAAAAGACAAACAGCTGATTTTAATGTAAAAACAAGTATTTACCTGTTCTTTGAGTAATAGCAGCTTCAGAAATAGTCATTATATGAAGCAGGGAATGTGGACAGTACAGTGTTTGTTCTGACATTAAAAAAAACTCAAACTCTTGCATTATTTATGTGTGAAATATTTTCATTTTATTATAATGATTGCAAAATTAAAATAAAAATTGAGAATACTTATAACTGAAACATTTATCTTTCCTAGATCCCTCGCTCTGTATGTAGTGAACCTTGTTCCCCAGGGTACAGAAAAACTTCTCGCCAAGGAGAACCAGTTTGTTGCTTTGACTGTACTCTATGTCCTGAAGGAGAAATTTCCAACCAAAGTGGTAAGTGTAATTTAAATTTACATCTGTTGAGTTTTAGAATTCCATATGTATTTACTGTTACTTATATGATATTTGTTACAACTGAATAATATATAAGAGTAACACAGTGGTATAGCATCTAGCATTTCATAATATCTGACGGTGCTTCATTCTCTAATTGGTTTCCTGGCAGTGGAGGGGTTTTACATCACAGTCTGTATACCTTTCTTCTGTCCATATGGGATTTTACCAGGGTGTCCAATACTCTTGTTACAGCCAAAGGATAGGTGAATCAGAAGTAGTCCTAAATTACCCATAGGTGTGTGTGTGTGTGTGTGTGTGTGTGTGTGTGTGTGTGTGTGTGTGTGTGTGTGTGTGTGTGTGTGTGTTTGAAGGTGCTTTTCACAGAGACATTGCACCATTATGTAGGGCTATGTGCACCACAGAATGGCTTATAAAGCCCTTTGCAGTCTGTAAAAGTAATTTCACAGTGGGACAAAATCATATAAGACCTGTGGTGTGATTATATTTCATTTCCATTATGTAATACAAATGCCTTAACCACTAATTGCCCTCTGCAAAGTGCTCCCCAAACATATGCCATTTAAGAAAACAGCACCATTGTAGTAGTTGGTCCCAGGAGCATAGACCATGGTACAATAGTAAATGACTGCACAATGGTGCTGTACTTCTCAGTGCAGTGTTCCTTCTAACTTGCCAATATGTTGCTTAGCATATGCTGCTAAGTAACAATGGCAGAGAAAAAAAATATTAAAAATTCATTGCATGTGGGGAAAGAAAATCTCTATTGACTATGGAGATCCCTAAGTTCAGGCAGACTTGTTACCATACACTACCTAGTTGTATCCCACACTGTGATGCTGATGATCTCTTGTTAAAGGAGAACTGCACCTACAGACTCAAAAAACATGTTTATGTCATCATAGTTTGGTGTTTCCGACATTTTAACACCACTCTGGGACTATTTACAGGTTTTTAAATATTTTTATACATAATTTCTGAGTCTGACCACATGGGGTCTGGCATCTTGAAGTAATTCTGATTGTTTAGTCTGCCTGTAGATATCCTATAATGCAGTGCGTGTCTGTAAAAAATTAAAAAATTACATCATGCAGGCCTCTTTATTCCTAAAGCTCCTGTCACTGCATTGATTTTACATGCATACACTGCTGTTTTTAAGTCAGTTAGGTTTAAGTAACATTTCATGTTATTCAATGACTGCTTAAAGCACAAACAGTGCAAATGCCACAGAACAGACTTTCAAAATGTTTTACTGCTGCTTCTTTTTATAATGGCTAAACTGCAGTCTTTTGTGAAGCCTGAATTGTACTACTTTGACTCATCTCCCATCCCCCTTCACACCTAACTTCCCTAGCTGTCAAAGTGCTAATAGTAATTTGAGCTGTTCCCCACTGTGATTGACAGCTCACAGCAGGAGACTTGACTCATGTACTGTTTCCTTGTTCTAGCCTTTACTTTCTGTATGGGTAGGGAAGGACCAGGGAGCTGTGACATCACAGCATGGGTGGGTTTTTAGGATGGTAGTGGTGATGTCAGTTTGGGGAGGGAAATGACCAGAAAACTACCTGTATTCAGTGGCCTTGATGACATCAGTGAATTGGAGACTGCAGGAAGCTTTAACAGGGTGGGACAAAAGTTTTTTGAAAGTGAAACCACCACGATACAGTAAGGTACTGTTCTAGTGGAGAGAAACTATCAATTTAAAATATTTTAAAGATTGTATTGTTCTTTAATCATAGCAGGGACAGTAAATAGGAAGAAAAAAAGACAGATAAGTTGAGCATTTAATAATAAAATCCCATTGTTGTCCTTTAATTGGAGCTTAGACAGCACATGATCCCATGAATACCATAAAAGGGCTCATTGGCAAGTACTAGGCTAGCTGCCCTTGTGGGTTATTTTAAGCCTAGCCAATTTCCCTCCCAAAGGTGAGAATCAAATCATGTACCTTGTGTTTGTGAGGTAAACACCTTAACTGTTATACCAATCCCCCACTGTTGATATGGTGCTCTCAGGTTACACAGTGCTGCCTGTAATTCCTGAACACAGGAGCACCTGATACTCTAATGCACAGCAGGTAATCCTTTGTGCCATTCTAAAACCGAGTGTGCATCAATGCATACCACGTAACAGGGCCAGTGTTAGCAAGTTGGGGGTCCCTGGGCATTTCCAGTCTAAGTATCACCCTGTCACTGCCACTCCTCTTAAGCAATCTTCTAGTTCATGCTGAAAACGTTTAGGAGCAGATGAGCAGTACTCACAGACTGATTTGTAGCTACAGTGCTCTTACATTACAACAGAGGCCTAAGGTACCACACTATAATGGCACACCTCACAAAGGGACATTTACAGTTACTGACATTTAGTTCCAACAGTGATACAACAACTCTATGCATAGGGTTGGACTTAGGTGAAATGGTGCCCTAGGCACTGCCTACTGTTTCAGCACCCCATACACTCACACATCCACCAGTGCTCCCCTCTGTTTCCCCAATACCATGCACATTACTTTTTTCTTCTTTTTCTCATATTTTCCATTACTCATCACTATTTTCAAGAAGGCATAACTTTCTATATGTTCTGAAGTTCAATTTTAAGTTTTCTTTTCCTTTCACACAATCTTTTTGTCCAATGATGGTGTCAAAGGAAAAATATACTTTAAAAATGATCAATACACGGTAGGTTCAGGTTAAGGCACTTTAATCTTGCAGCAAAGAGACAAAAACGTGCTAATACACAGTTTGTCTTACTAGAATCAGGCAATACAAGCATTTTTATACATTTTCTAATAAGACATTGCCTAATAAGCTGACGTAGTGAATCGCAAGTTTTGTCATCATCATTTCGTAGTGATTGTTTTTACAATATTCTGCTTGCACTATCAATTTTTGTGAGAAACTTCCTAAGAAAAACAACGTGGCCTTGGCTACCACCGGTTAGATATATGCAATGTTACCATTCAAGGTACTATGGCTAATTTGAGCACAAAGCAAGTATAGATTGCAGTTCATTTCTCTAACAGTCCTTTGTCTATGTTATCTCTAACTTCTGCAGCTGTGCATGTTTTCATACTTCGAACAGAGATGATTGTTTAAAATCATTACATTACAGAATATAGCATTGTTCATTAATTTCTTCCTGACCTAGCAGATAATCACCTGCTTCTCAAGTACATTTCCAAAAGGCATAAACGTGAATATTGCTGTGCTAGCAATTACTAGGTCAGAGGGCATCTTGCAAGTTTCAGAAAGCACACTGCAGTTTCAAAAAGCATCTTTTAGTCTCATATGAAACTCAACTGTATATAAAATAGTGCATATAAAATAGAATGAAAAACGTGTTAACTTATTTAGTTTCTAATTAGCATTAAGCACACACATTAATACATATTTTTCTGACATTTCCCCCCTGTTAATACTTTTTAATTCTATTTTCAAAAGAATAAACAGTTTGCTTCTTCTCCTAATCTCTTCCATTCAGGATTTGCAGTTAAGAGAGTCATTCAGTTTAAACTTATGAAAGTGTTTCACATTTCAACAATTCTTCAATTTCAGTACTTTGATACAAAGTCTCAGAAATTGATATATCTATAAATTCTTTGATTAACTTTTTCATGCAGGGAATACCACAACAAATGCATGCTCCTAATAGGAGTAATCCCACACAAATGGCAATCAGGATGTTCATTAGGATGGAACCCCACCCCCCAAACAAATTCTGGAAAAGGTCCGTCAGAGGGTTTGGGCCTGGTTTGGTCATGGTCGACACTTGATGGATCACCTCAAGATGGTCGTTTATTTTATGCTGGTTGTCAGGAATGTATGAACAGCATTCTTCTTTTATTAAAGTGCACGTACCACCTCTCGCCGCTAGGGTGAAGTCAAGAGCCATGTGGTTCTGAAGCACCACAGTTCTCATAGCATTCAGTTCATCAGTCACTAATTCGAGAACAGAAAAAGTTGCATTGCTCATAACTTCGAGAAGTTTAGACAGTTTTCTCAGCTCCCAAATCGATTTCACTGCGCCATATGCAGGGGCTATGCCAGCCCATGATATAATGGTGTCACTCAAGTCCATGTGTGTTAGTTTATCTTTGTTTTTTACGGAGTTATGGTTTCTCCATCCTGCTTCAGTTTGTCCTTCTGGATTCTTGGGTCTCTTAATCGGACTTCTGGGTTTGCTGCTGACCTCTCTGACATTTCAAATTTTTCCCTGAGGCAAAGCTGCAGTGTGTCGTATGGCCGGAACCAGGTAACCCAAAAAACAACTGCCGGACCAATTCTCAGGTAGCCATTTATATGCTTTTTTTCCCACAAACAAAATAACAATTCTCTACTTTAGTATTGATATAAGCTTGCCCTGCATGAAACATTTTCTTATCAATAATAGAAAGCTGTTTTAAAAGAACAGGATTATGCTGTATCTCATCAACACTCTTATGCATCTTTGCAAAATATGCATCATAGTTTGTATCACAAAAAGTTTTAGTCTTACTAGGTTTAATATAACATTTATAAGAAACAATCACATTGCAATTGCTCCAACCCACCTGAATAGTGTCATTTTTGTAAAAACATACAATCCCTTTTTGTGTAACAGGTAGGTACAATGCTATCTTGTCTTGTGACTTCACAGGTGTAGTATCAAAATCAAGTTTTCCCAGGTCTCATTGACCCCTAGGGGGACAGCAGTCATTAATAATCCCCCGTATGCTGTCGGTATAGCTGTGCAAATCCAGCAGTTCGAAATATTGAAAGTCTCAGCATACACATATTTAATTGCCTGGTAAGTGTTAAAGTTTGGATGCCAGTCTATGAGTGATGCATCCCGTTTGATTAGTTCAACTTTTGTGGCTGGGAAAAGGAAAGGCCACAACAAAAAGATCAATGTTATCAGTATGGCTATCAGAATAATCATGCAAATTTTTTGAGGTTGTTCTGCATCTCTGTTTACTCTATACCTGGTCATTTTGTTCTCGTTGTACAACAGTAACAAGGTTTTTGTCCAGTTCAAAGTTCTTAACCAGTTTACAGTGTGTCAAATGAATCCAGGACGCTCGCTCTGCGATCTTGACTGCAGTGGGTGTCGACAGTAGTACCTGGTACGGCCCTTCCCACTTCGGAGAACTCCAGTTCTTTTTCTTCACAACCTTCACCCAGACCCATGTGCCTGGGGCTACTGTTGCTTCCGATGGTCTGGTTTACTCTTTATCTGAAACAGAATTTAACTGCAAAAGTTTGTTATTCAAAAATCGTCTCAAATACCCTGCAAGTGAACTGTCAGCCTCCTGCTCTGCAGGCATGAGAGGTTTCCATTGAGGTGTATAATATGCCCTCCCAAACAGAACTTCAAAAGGAGTTAACCCTTTTGCATTTGGAACAGTTCTCATGCTCAGCAGTGCCAGAGGTAAACAGTGCACCCAGTTCTTTTGTGTCTCACTAATCAATTTTCTAAGCTTGTTTTTCAAAACCCCATTATGCCTCTCTACTAATCCTGCAGATTGGGTTGGTATGCACAATGATTTTTCAGAGAAATCCCGAAATAACAGCTAAGTTGTTGTATAGTTTGATTTACAAAGTGTGTGCCATTGTCACTATAAATCTTTTCCGGTATGCCAAATCTAGGAATAATTTCTTTAACGAGGACTTTTGCAACAGTAGCTGCATCTGGATTTTTAGTTGGAAAAGCTTCCAACCATTTGGAAAACATATCTATAATGACAAGGGAGTACTTCTTATTTTCGCATTTGTTCAGCTCTATAAAATCCATACAAATAGTATGGAACGGATACGGTGGTGTAGGGAAACTCCCTTGCTTAGGTTTTAATGCCCATTGTGCATGATGATTGTTACAAATATGGCATGCTGCACAAAAATTTTTTGTGTAGTTTGTAAATCCATACGTTGTAAACACTCGATTCACTAACTGTACCATCCCCCCTGTTGAGACATGGCACTGCCCATGGCTCAACAAAGCTGCATATCTAAACAAGTTAGATGGTAAAATCGGTTTCTTTTCTTTGGAGATGTACAGTCCCTTCTCAAGGATTACTCCTCGTTTTATCCACTTTTGTTTTTCTACATTTGTAGTAAGTGTCTGCATTGTCTTTAACATTTCTAAGTCTAAAATCTCAGATGGTTGTAATTCCTCACTCAAAAGAAAAACTTCTGAAGCTGAAGCTGCTTGTTTTGCAGCTGTATCAGCCCTCACATTACCTTTTGAAATTCTATCCTGTTGCTTGGTATGAGCTATGCATTTGCAAATAGCTACTTTCTGAGGTAACTGAATAGAGTCTAACAAGTCTAAAATAAATTGCGCATGGTTAATTGGTTTACCAGTAGATGTTATCATTCCTCTATTTTTCCACTGCTGCGCAAAAACATGTACAGTAGAAAAAGCAGTCAGTAAAAATGTTCACTCTCTTACCTTTTGCTAAGGTAAATTCCCTTGTCAAGGCAATCAATTCTGCTGCTTGTGCAGATAAGTTGTGTGGTAAAGACTTTGCTTCTAAAATCTCGGTATCAGAAACTACTGCATACCCCACTAGATTCTGTCCTGTAGGACCCCTCCTGCATGAGCCGTCCACATAGTATGTCACCTCTGCATCATCCAAGGGAACATCTGTGAGATCTTTTCTAGGTAGTGTCTTTTGCTCAATCTCCTGCAGGCAGCAGTGTGGTTTGCCATCTGCAGGGGTTGGGAGCAAGGTTGACGGATTCAAAGTTGTGCATCGTTCAATTGTCATATGAGGTTGGCTCAACAGTATAGTCATACAGGAAAGATGTCTAGCAGGAGAAAGATATGCTACTTTTTCTTGCGATAAAATAATTGCCACTGCATGAGGCACTCTCAATGTGAGAGGGTGGAACAATACTACTGAGGCTGAAGCCTGCAGTGCCATTGCAGCTGTGACTACTGCTTGTACACAGTGGGGCAAGGATCGCACCACTGGGTCTAGCTGTGATGAATAATAAGCTATGGGGCGTTGTTTGTCCCCATGCTGTTGTGTTAACACTGATGTCATATAACCTTGCTTACAATCTACAGTTTGGAAAAATCGTTTATGATAGTTTGGTAATCCTAAAACTAAGGAAGAAGCTATCAGTTGTTTCAGTTTGCAGAAAGCTGATTCTGCTTCTGGTGTCCACTGTAATAAATCTTGTGCTTCCATCAGCTTTTTGAATATCAAGTTAGTCAGCGGAGCAGATTCCAAGGCATAGTTTGGAATCCAACTCCGACAAAAGTTAGTAGTTCCCAGGAAGGACATCATTTCCTTCTTGGTAGTTGGTTTAGGTGCTTGTAATATTGCTGTTTTTCTGACTTCATCTAATATTCTTCCTTCTTTGGATATTACATATCCCAGGTATTTGACCTGCTTTTTCCAAAGTTGCAGTTTTTTTTATTTACCTTGTGTCCTTGAGTGGCTAAAAATTGTAATAATGCTATGGTATCCTCTCTGCATTCTTGCTGGGTGGGGGCTGCCAGCAGAATGTCATCTACATAAAGTAAAATCTGACTGCCTTTCAGTGGGATAAATCCCGCCAGGTTACTTGCCATTTCTTGTGAGAATATTGTTGGACTTTCACAATATCCCTGTGGTAGTCTCGTATATGTATACCATTTCCCCTGAAATGTAAATGCAAACCAATGTTGGCTGTCAGGGTGTATCGGTATTGAGAAAAATGCATTGCTAATATCTACCACAGAAAAATACTTTTGTTGAGGTTTCAAATCATTCAATAAAGTGTGTGGATCTGGCACCATAGATGCCCTGGGTATAACTGCGTCATTTACAGCTTGTAAATCTTGGACCATATGCCATTCTCCATTTGCTTTCCTAACAGGAAATAAGGGTGTATTACATGGTGAATCAGGAGATTCTATCAAGACTCCTTCCTTAAGTAAGGCTGCTATTATAGGTTTGATTCCTATTTCTTCATCCTTTCTCAAGGGATACTGTCTCTTTTGTGGTCTAAATGCTGATTTTGGCATGATAGTAACTGGTCCTGCTGTACGAATAAGTCCTACATCTATGGGGCGTTGTTTGTCCCCATGCTGTTGTGTTAACACTGATGTCATATAACCTTGCTTACAATCTACAGTTTGGAAAAATCGTTTATTATAGTTTGGTAATCCTAAAACTAAGGAAGAAGCTATCAGTTGTTTCAGTTTGCAGAAAGCTGATTCTGCTTCTGGTGCCCACTGTAATAAATCTTGTGCTGCCATCGGCTTTTTGAATATCAAGTTAGTCAGCGGAGCAGATTCCAAGGCATAGTTTGGAATCCAACTCCGACAAAAGTTAGTAGTTCCCAGGAAGGACATCATTTCCTTCTTGGTAGTTGGTTTAGGTGCTTGTAATATTGCTGTTTTTCTGACTTCATCTAATATTCTTCCTTCTTTGGATATTACATATCCCAGGTATTTGACCTGTTTTTTCCAAAGTTGCAGTTTTTTTTATTTACCTTGTGTCCTTGAGTGGCAAAAAATTGTAATAATGCTATGGTATCCTCTCTGCATTCTTGCTGGGTGGGGGCTGCCAACAGAATGTCGTCTACATAAAGTAAAATCTGATTGCCTTTCAGTGGGATAAATCCCGCCAGGTTACTTGCCATTTCTTGTGAGAATATTGTTGGACTTTCACAATATCCCTGTGGTAGTCTCGTATATGTATACCATTTCTCCTGAAATGTAAATGCAAACCAATGTTGGCTGTCAGGGTGTATCGGTATTGAGAAAAATGCATTGCTAATATCTATCACAGAAAAATACTTTTGTTGAGGTTTCAAATCATTCAATAAAGTGTGTGGATCTGGCACCATAGATGCCCTGGGTATAACTGCGTCATTTACAGCTTGTAAATCTTGGACCATACGCCATTCTCCATTTGCTTTCCTAACAGGAAATAAGGGTGTATTACATGGTGAATCAGGAGATTCTATCAAGACTCCTTCCTTAAGTAAGGCTGCTATTATAGGTTTGATTTCTATTTCTGCATCCTTTCTCAAGGGATACTGTCTCTTTTGAGGTCTAAATTCTGATTTTGGCATGATAGTAACTGGCCCTGCTGTACGAATAAGTCCTACATCTGATTTCCCTGTTGACCAGAGAATCTCTGGTATGTCTCGTAAGGCTTTTTCCTCTTCCTCTAGTAAGAGTGCTACTCAGCTATCCTCACTTGCCTGTGAGTGTACAGCTGGGTGTGTCTGCATTATCCAATTTAGTTTCTGCTTTTGTACTCCCTGTTTGGAAAGTTCTAACTCTGTCTGCTTTTCCCACCTTGTGACTTTTTCTCCTAGATCTGCCCACTTCAAATTTCTATCTTTAGTTAAACTCACATGTGGTAATCGATTAGATTTGTAAAGTGCTAGGAATTCCTGGGGCAATGAACAGCTTACTACACTGTTTCTTTCTGTGTCCCAGTACAAATTTCATAATACTAATCTGTTAGCATGGTTTCTAAACAGTTCTTGCTCATATTCTTTATCAGGTCCTGGTCTGTTACAGTAGTATAGAGTGCAATGCAACAAATGCTGTTTACCAGTGTCAAGGGAGGGGGATTTACTGATGGCTACGTTCATCAGTTCCTCGGTTACTGCCCCTGGACCAGTCTAAGTCCTGGCTGTACCAATAAAATGTTTCACCCTCCGGTCGCACTACAAACATATCCATTTGTCACTGTGCTTCCATACCCTGCATAGTTGGAACTACGGCTATGCCAAATATCTGCATTAGGTCTCTGCCCAAGAGATTCACTGGGCATTTTGCATAAACAACAATTTTGCTTTTCTGGGTCATCACTGAAACTGGGTCAGTTATCGCTATGTTGTGGGAGAGTGGCTCCCGATACAGCTGTCCATTAGCTGCTTTCACTAATATATAGTCAAGTGATTCTGAATTTTCTGGTAGTTTGGAAGGATGTATCAGGGTCCGTGAAGCCCCTGAGTCACACAGGAATTTAACTTCCTTCCCCTCTACCAGAAGTGTAACTTCCGGTTTTGTGACTGCTAAGTAGAGGTCAAGGCTCAATAATGCTAAGTCCAAAATTTCATTTTCTTCATTATCTGTGAATTCATTTACATCCTCAATTTCTTCTGTCACATCCTCTACCCCTTCTACCACGTTTGCACTTGTCTTTTCTTGTTTATTCCTATCCAGTGATTCTTGACTATCATATAGTCATTCCTCACACTCCTTGTCTTCTGTGGTTACCTTTTTATTTTGCCTGCAATCCCTCACTAAATGTCCCTTTTTCCCGCATTTAAAACATTCACCCCTTTTCTTTCTCTCTTCAAAGTCCTCTGATCGTTTATCAGATTGTTTGTTTCCCTGGGTATTTTTCTTACCCTTCTTCCCAGTTTGTACTACAAAGACTTCTGATCCGTCTTCTACTGCAAATACTTGAGTTTTCTTTTTTTTTTTGCTATTAAAATGCCTTTCGGCATTTCTTGCATATTCAAGTAATGACTGTAATCTACTTGTACGATGATCTACCATGTGCTTTGTAATAAAGCTGCTAATGGGTGCAATACTGCCTTTTAAAAATGCATTCTTTAACTGTTGCTCATATGGGGAATCATGTGTTTGGTCTTCAGGTACATGCATTCCACAATGGTTATTAAAACATTCTAATAATCTGGCATAATATCTATCAACAGTTTCTCCTTCTTGTTGTATGCATTGATTAATGCAAGTCCAATCAGCCCTAGGCTTCCATTTCTCAGAGATTCGGTCTGTCAGACCTTTCACTCTGTTGTCCAGTTCTATGTTACTATGTGGGAGTGGTCTAAGCTCTGCGTCATGGGGATTCCAGTTGCCACTGATCATGTGCCAATCTGGACCTACAATTTGTCTAACTACTTTCTCTACTTCCTCTCCATTCAAATGGTAACTTAACCTCATGCCCTGTAAGTCTTCTAAGAATTTTCTAAAATTAACTTTTGGATGGGGAATACCCTCTGTGGCTTTCCGGATGTCTTCCGGTGTCCACGGTCTATATACTAGAAGAGTTGGGTCCTGTCCTGCCTGTGGATTTGGTACTTCTATGAGTGGACATATCTCTTCTTCACTCATAGCTTGTGAATTTTTATTCATTTCATATAATTCAATATCCCCTCTTACATTGCGTGTTCAAGACCTGGTCTCAATAGGATCTCTGACAAATGGTTTTGGTTTTGCAGGAACAGCTGGGTATAGCGGAGGTGGATCAGCTTGTCCACTCACTTCATATTCTGGTAAGGGAAGCGGGGAGGGGGGCGGAGGGGCTGTTGCTATTACCAAGTTATTGTCTTCTTTATCTAAAAACATTGCTTTTGAATTTTTAATCTTTTGTTCCCTGCGGTTTGCTTCCTCAGGCCACCTGTGTGCCTGAGGGACTCCTAATTGTCGTTGCTTTTTTAGCTGACCTTTCGCGTCTGTTTTAAGTTGTCTAACAAGTTTAATAAGTGAAGGTTTATCTAAATTTGTATTTATCAACCCATTTTGTATAATACCTAACATTATCGGCACGCTGTAATTGCATATATTTCGCGTCTTCGGTTATGGGCGGGTCTCGGGAACTTTTCATGCACTGATTTCCCATGTTGCCTTAGCTAAGTTAGAAATTGTTACGTAACCCTTTTTAATCACGTGGTACCACGATTTTACACCTTTTCACAGTTTGTCATTGAGGAGTAATGCATACCTGTCTTTGTTCCTGATTTCACAGATTCCTGGTTTTGTCGCATAGTTTTGCTATGTCCTTTGTAAAAGTTTACGTTGCTGGTAAATCATTTAGGATTACAGACAGTCAATAAATCTAGTCATCAGATTTTTATACTTCTTATTGTCCAAAAAATGCATGTTGGTGCAAAATGTGTTATTCTAGTAACCTTTTAAGTGAATTAAACAATATTTAAAACATGTTCCTGATTTTGAGCCTTTATTCTGCTATCATTTTTGGCATTGTGTGAAATTCTTCACTGAAGAAGTTGAGAGTTATAATATCTGGAGTCCTGCCACTTTTTATAAACTCACTGAAAAAGAAAACCATCTCTGAAGAATGGAAGCATCACCTCTTCTTAAAATCTAAGGTGTGCACTGAGATGAATCACTTAGGGCTGCTGATCTCTCTAGTGTTTACCTTGCTCATGTTCATTATCAGCTTTATCCTAAAAGGGTCATATCACAGCCCGGTTCAGGTTGGAGTGTAATCAGGAAATTAATACAATTTTGTCCTCATTCTCCCCAACCAGCAGCAGCTTTTGTGGGCCCCCCACCCATTCAAGGATAACTGGCGGGGGGGGGGAGGGCTGCAGTCATGGGTATTGCAGGTAGCTAAAGCTGGCTATGTTGTTAGTTTTAGTGGACAGAATATCCACCAGCAGGTGCACTGTGTCACATAAGAAGGATCATAAAGAAACAAGCACTGGTTGAACCACAACATATTTAATTCCCCTGTCAGCACCATTCTCTTCATTTTTTGAAAAAAAGAACATGCAGTAAAGAATTGAGACAGTTCAGGAGCTCACCATTGATGTCTTCTGCCATGCACAGATTGATATTCCCAAAGTATTAGACTTCTTTTTTGATAAAGAGCAGATTATTCACAAACTAATAGATTTCCTAAGGGTAGTATTTCCTAAGATACATACATTGTTCAAACCACTAAGCCTCACAAAAATAGAGAGGACAAGGCAGAACTACCATTTTGCCTAGCTCTAGCCAGCAGTAGATACTTTACTGAACCAAAGGTAACTTTCTAGAACTAACCCTAGAAGTCACTGTGAAGGAAACAGGCTCATTTGTTTGAATTTTACGGAGCTTATTCAAAAACGTAACTAAGTCTAGATTCAGAGAGACTGGTTTCTTCATACCATTCATGAACATTTATTGTATCTGGTACTTTCCCACGATAATATAATTATTGTGATTAAAGATATTCTAGAGAACAGAGGGCAATACAACACAAAAACCACAGACTGTTTCACAGCTTTATTTAGATTTGTCCTGGAGAAGAATTTCTTCAAGTTTGGAAATCACTATTTTAGCTACATTAGTGTCCAGCGGTAGAGGTAACAATGGCCTTTAGTTTTACAAGTGTTGTCCATACACACTGGAAAACACATTTTGTAGACAGATTCCACTTCAAGACCCACACTCAATGTTGTTTTGGATTTTTTGATTACTTTTTAATTTGTTTTAGAAAATCAATTTCACAGATTTCTCATTTTATATCCATTTATCGGTTTCACAAATTTCCCGAATTTCCTCTCTAACAAGAGTCGTAAAAGGTCTAATTTTTGGGTCTCTTGATATATTAAAACTGAAAATTTGTTATAGGTAGTCCTTTACAGAACTCCAACCATAGTTGATAATGTTTTACATGCAGATAACTTTCATTCTTGTCACATTATGAAAACTATGCTAACTCACAGGCCCTTCAGCTGGCCAGAATCATAACAGAACCATAAATGTTTCTTTATATATCATACTGGCACTAAAGCAGAAGGCATAAAAAAACTATATCAAAGAAGTTTTTCAATCCATCATAAATCTCAGATCTAGTAATACCAGCACACTTGGACAGCCTGCATTTCCCAATTAAAAGAACAGAATATAGGCAAGGAATCTTATTTCTAAACACAACAATTTCAAAAAGACAATGACATTTCTCCATTAAGTCCAGGGAAATAAAATATTGTAATAACAAATTGGAAGACCATCACGGGCAATAGATTATTAATTGGTATCTTAGTTTATATATTAACAAAAAACAATTAGAGCTCTATATTAACATAAAGAGGTAAGCTTTCAGATTATTAACTCCACACTAGATCCTGAAACTTATTCATGATGGTGCTGAACTATTGTCATTAAATTAGTAACACTGGCTTGTGTTGTCTTGCCCACCCATCTAATAGTGTGGTCTATTAAACCAAATCCCCTTCAACTGTGATTCCACAGTGGTTGCTTATGTTGCAAAATGCATTGACTAAAACTGTTTTTACAGGGACAAAACTCTTGAGAAAAAATTATCATAGAGTTTACCAACACATATATACTATCAGAAACAAACAACATACCATCAGTCCCTTATATAGGAATATTATTATTTCCACTTACTCTGAATTTTTTATTGTCATGCTCTGGAATTCATTTCATAAACTGATTTATTAAGCACCTTTCAGAATAAAGAGAACTATATTGGTAGGCATTAGGATTAGACTATATGTGATTAACCCACCTGGGAGGAATGATAATTCATCCATTGAATGTTTACTTAAATGCAGGGGACTCCCACATTGTAAACACTCTAATATCAAACTAGAATTTAATACATGTTAAAATGTGGCAAAAAAAGTTAGTATTAAATTCTGGCACAGGCATGCCACCCTTTTTGGCTGCTAGTTTCTTTTGGTTCATAATATGTTCATTTGACTAAACTATGACATTTTATTTTCAGGCTGGAAGGACACAGTTATTCAGTCTGTAAAACCACACACACACGTAGCAATAGTCCAACTGGAAAAATGTATCCCCAAATAAAATTCCACAAAAAATGCAACACACACAAATGTCCAGGGATCATAAACCAGGTAGGTAAACAGTTAAAGTCTTTTCCCAATAATACGAAGACAAGCTGAATCAAATATAATGTATTCCACAGTTAAAAGAAAATGGCTTTATTGCAATTGGTAAACGCTTTCATGGGAATACCTCCCACTTCATCAGACCATAAAAACAAAATGCAAACACTTCCTTTTATATAAAAACAACTACTTAACAATCATCAGTTAAGAACCAATCAATCACACTTTTTAAAGATACATTGTACTCTCTCTCATTCACGATAAATTACAGGAAGCCAGTGCAAACTCACGATGTAATGTTGCTCTGAAGGTCATTCTTACTATCAAAATTTAATGTATGTGCATATGATAGCTAATTTATAACAACTAAAAACATTTATTGTAATGATTACATAAATAAATATTGGTACATAAAATATATAGGACTTTCATATATGCAATACTGTGACAATTAATAATCTTGTATATAAATTATAAGATGTCAGCATAGGCTAATAATATACCTCTAAAGGTCTCACTTACTCATCATAACTGAGATTCTACTCTTTTACCCTTATAACATTGGACTTTATATGCACTTTCAATGACTAACTTATAGCAACTGAGAACATTCATTTATAAAAAACATAAATATAAATACAATTTCCTATACAATGTGTATAATCTACTTCATCATTTTTGTAAAGATCTATTCTTTAATATAGGCTTGAGTGGAATTCTATCATTAAGTCCCTTGCCTCTATTACCCCTTAACCTGACTATCCACCTCACTTCTGACGTCTCTGTTTTATTAATTATATCACCTCCTCTCTCACTTTCTCTGATCGCTTCAGTCTGTAAAACTATTTTTCGCACAGGGGCTTAGACATTAGTTTGCCTTTAGTGACTGGTGACAGAATACTGACAGGGTTTAAATTACATAATTAATACCTTTTTACATTTAGCTTTATATATAAATATATATATGGATTCACCTATACATGCTGGATGTTTTAAAACATTGAATTTCATATGGCCGACACCATATAATCAATGTTTTAAAACATTGAACATCTAAAGCAAAAACAACACAAAAAAATTTCTAGGATGTTTTTCCAGGGGGGTAAGCCCACCTGCACCCCCCACACCCCCTGATGTTTAAATATAACAGCTCCGAGTTCGCACTACAGTGAGGAAAAGGGAAAATTTCCCTTTCTGCACTGTATGGAGATCTCCGCTTAACACGTTCGATGTTTTAAAATGTTGATCATATGGTCTCAGCCATGTAAACTGAATCCATATTGTGTATATATATATATATATATATATATATATATATATATATATATATATATATATACTTTGTTTCGTTGAATCTCATTTCACTGAATTTCATTTCACCCTGACCACTTCACTGAAAACTCAAATTACTGAAAACTCATTTCACTGAATCTTACTTCACTGAACTGCAGTTAGTATATATGGCACTGTGTAGAGTACTGTAAGGCAAGTAAAAGATATATGACCGTTTCTCACTGTAGTGCGATCCTGGAGTTAGTATATATATAGTTAGGGGGGTGTGGGGGGCACAGACCCCCATTTAGTTTGAGTACATATTGTCTTCTGGAGAGAGATAGTAATTGGGGTTTAACTATGCATGTCTTTTGTTTAAAATGTATTGTTTTGAAATTTTTGGTAAAATAGAATATTAAACAAACAATGCGGGAGGCTACACCCCCATACCCCCCCCCCCAATGTGTGGCTGTGCCCTCCCCCTCAACTATATATATTAACTCCAGGATTGCACTACAGTGGTGAAAAGGGCATATACCTTTTACTTACCTTACAGTACTCTACACAGTGCCATATATATTAAGTTCAGTCAGTGAAATGAGATTCAGTGAAATGAGTTTTCAGTGATTTGTGTTTTCAGCTATGTGGTCGGGGTGAAATGAAATTCAGTGAAATGAGATAGATTCATTGAAACAAATTATATATATATATATATATATATATATATATATAAAACTACACAATAGCAAATCCAGCATATTCATGCAAACTGTATCAAGGAAAAAAATGCCAGAGAGTCCAGGAAAGTAGCATACATCAACTTTAATGGCTGACAAGCCAAGCCACTTCACAAGCAAGCCAGGTTTTGCCTTAGCATCATTAGTGCATGTATTGGAAGGTGCTCTCCCCCTTATTTATACACAACCATTTATAGTCACAGTCTGCCCCCAGTCATAAGTACATATACACCAAATTGAATGAATTTGTTAATCAGCATTTCTTACATGTGATACATCATAAAAATAAACTTTATCTCCATATATAGAATCTTAACAAGATTATCAGTGATCATTCAACCCAGGTTTAAATAGGGCTCCCAAATTGACTATCCATTGCCTTTCTTTTTTCATAAGAATTTTGTGTTTGTGTATTATTGACAAATTATCATCTACCACCTTGTCAATGCCCAAAAAATCAGAATGTGCTGTAGGATGCACCAACATATGTTTAAATAATGCACTTCTGTTCCGTCAGCAATTTATATCACTAATGTGTAAAGCTATACATTGTTTAAAACTAAGAGATGTTTGCCCTATATAAAAGGAGCCACACTGGCAAATTGCCATATAGACTATCCATTCAGTTACACATGTGATTAAATGACAGATTTCATGCACTTTTGAGGTGTTGACAGTAGTGAACGATTTTGTCTTGGATATCCGTTTACAACATATGCAATGCCCACAATAAGTGCTCAATACTGCTGGTGAATGTACCTTATTATCTTGCCTTACATGTCCCTTTTTAAACCCTGACAAATGTTCTCCTATAGTTCTTCCTCTTCTGAAACCAAAACTACAAACATTTCCCAATAATGTATCAAAATATGCATCAGATTTCAATATATGCCAATGTTTGTCAATAATTTGTTTAATTTTGAAAACATTAGATCCATACTTGGTCATAAACCATATGTTGTTGTCTGTAGTAGTATTAATTCGTACTTTATCCTGCAATAAATGCATCCTGGACTGAACCCCTGCTTGCTTTAATGCTTCATCCACCAATTTATGGTCATATCCTCTAGATAAAAATCTGGACTTAAGTTGTTTTGCCTGTATCCAAAACTCCTCTGTCTTAGAGCAAATATGTCTTAATCTAGTAAATTGGGCCTTAGGAATATTAGTAATGATGTGGTGGGGATGACTGCTGTTGGCATGTAGTAATGAATTTTTGGAGAAAGGTTTCCTGTATAAACTTGTAATCATTGTGCCATCAATGGCTTTAGTACGATTCGCATCCAAAAATGCAACTGTGTGTAAATCAATTTTACCACTAAAATAAGTACCATATTCATTGGAATTTAAATATTCCACAAATTCATTCCATATTGGGTGCCCCCTGCTCAGATGACCCAGTAGTCATCCAAATATCTTTGCCACAGCTTACGATTTTCAATGTATTTATGCCTACTATTGTATATAATTTGAAATTCAAGAAATCCCATAAAAAGGTCAGCATATATGGGTGCAAACGTTGCACCCATAGCTGTACCCTTTATCTGTAGATACCATCCATTGTTATATTTAAAGGAATTTTGCTCTAATACCAATTTCAATAGAGTTAACAAAAATTCCATCTCCACCTCATCATACCTACCAGACATCCCCATCCAATATTTAACTGCTCTTATACCTGCCTCATGAGGGATACTAGTATACAAAGCACGGACATCTAAAGTGCCCATATATGCTTCATTACAAATCTGTAAATCACTCATCAACAACAAAAATTGATTTGTGTCTTTTATATGAGCTGTGACATGTATCAACAGTGGTTTAAGCTTAGATTCTAAATACTCTGACAATGGTTCTATCAAAGAACCATGTCCAGCCACTATTGGATGCTCAAGGGGAGGAATCACTTGCTTGTGTATTTTGGGTACCAAATAAAAATACTGGGGGCTTGGATCTTCCACCATCAATTGTGTGGACACGCTTTCAGTTATAACCCCTCCATTAACAGCCCGTTTTAATATGTCATCAACTTGCTCTTTAAAGACCCTGGTAGGGTCCAATGGGAGGCTATAATAAGATATGGCATTATTAAGGTGTTTGTCCACTTCTTTGTTGTAATCAATTTTACTCCACACTACCGTAGCACCGCCTTTATCTGCTCTGGTGATAATCAGTTTATCATTTTGTTGAAAATTCTTAAGTGCAACTTTTTCTCCCTTAGTCAACTTATGTGTACCATGTCTAAACACATTGTTTTGATTTATTTGTAATTTATGTAGCAAAACAATTTCACCACCCCATTATATGGTGGTTGAAAATTAGATTTCTTGAATCTAACACCTTCCACATCACTCTGAAGCATATCCGGGGGTCTGTGTGCAAAAAATATTTTAAATTCAGGTTACGACAAAAAAGTTTTTAAATCTTGAACGACATCAAAATGTGAAACATAAGTGATAGGTACAGATCCCAAACCTTTATTCAAAAGTTTCATTTCCAACTCTGTAAAATTATAATCAGTTAGGTTAACCACCAACTGATTTTTCAACATCATAAGATTCTGTAAAACCCCCTGAACCATCAACTAGGTTGCCAATATCTCGTTGAACATTTCTTCCATCACTCCGATGCCTATGATTTCTGCCCCCCCCAAAGGGCCCCTGGATCTCTTGGGTGTAGGGGAAATCACTGACTGGGGTTCAGTTCCCTTATTCTCAGTATCAGTATTAGAATACCCTGATGACAATTCAGAATTGCTAGAGAAATCATTGTTCTTTCTTAATATGGATCTAGCTCTTTTTTCCTTTTGGTCTATTACCACTCTTTTGACTGTTCGAAAACCTAACAGTTCTTTTTACCTTCTTCCAAGAATAAGTAATTTAATTTTTATAATCATTAAGGTCCCTTTGATATTTTTTAGTCTTTCTCAGTTGTAACTCCTTTTCACATTTATTTATTTCTTTCACAAAATTGGCATATTTATAAGAATAACTAGTTTCAGATGCATGGCTGATGTTTTTTTTCATAACATTCATTCAACTTAGATAGCAACAATGCCTGTTGTTGTTCATAATATTCTATTAAAAGCTTAATAAACATCTTAGACTCCATCTGTTGTACCTGACGCCATTTATTTATAAATTCTTGATTGTCAGACCCTATCCGTGGTTCCACATAAATTCTTAAACCCCTAGGGGCTATTTCTGCTTTTAAATAAGCTTTTAACAACTTGTAGTGCCATACATTCAACTGTACCTTTTTAGTGATGTTAATCAATTCCACAAACCGTTGCTCTAATTCAGTAGTTTTAGAACTAACTTCATTAGGGAGGCCACACCCTTCCATACTAAACGATGATAAATCATCCACATCTGTGGCTAACCTGTCCAAAAATTGTTTCGAATTTTGTATATCTGCCATATTTAATGTTTTTGCATTTTTAAAATTGCCCTATGTCACTATTCCTGGTAACTCCCTGTAATTCAGCTTTTTTGATATGTTGTTCTGCTGTTGATAGTCTTATATTCAAAGATATACTATTTGGAAACAATATGTTTACAAGAAAATAGCAATAATACCCCTACTGATGTAACAACCTAATGGTTAAGCCTGCCTTCCATTCGGCCATTTGAAATATATCTTGTTAAAATCCACTAGAAAACCTCCTCAGCTGGTCTACCCACCATCTCCCTCAAGAAACTATCATTTTAGGTGATTTCAATATTGACTGGCAATCCTGTTCTGGCAACCATCCAACCAATCATGTAAACCTTCATGGCTTCACCTAAGTAGTCCAGTCGCCAACCAGGATAAATAAAAACTCCAGCAAGCACACTACCCTGGACTGGATACTAGTCAGTAAGAGCCCCCAGTCATATATAACAGGCTGCTTATCAGATAGCCTCAGTGATCACTCCCCAACATTCCTACTCAAAAAATACCTATACCAAGCTAAACCTGTCATCTACCGTCAAATATGTAAAAAACTAAACCTTAACCCACTCACATTCAACTCATCCCTGAAAGAATGTAACTGGCATCCTCTAAAATACCTCAGCCTTGATGACGCAGTTAAATTTTTTAATACTACCTTCCTGAGCATCCTTAATTACCATGCCCCCATAAGACTTTCCAGAATCAAAGCACAACCCTCCCCATGGCTACAGAAAACCACTAAGTCAGAAATGAAAAACAGGGATAAAGCCTGGGAGCACTGGCGCAAAACCAAAACCCCCTCAACTAGACAGAAATTCCTAGAACTACACAATAGAGTCAAAAAGCTAATAAAACAGGACAAATTCCAATACTACCAGTCTGCCCTAGACTCCTCTCAACACAGCCCCAAACAATTCTGGTCCTCCATAAACTCCATCCTCCACCCAGGTAAAGTCAGTACCCTCCTCCTAACATCCCTCACTCCTCAGAAAATATTGCTACCTCATTCAACACACACTTCACACAAACCATACTATCACTAGCTAAACAACACAACCCCCCTCCCCTTCAACCCACATCTTCAACTAGTAATCTCCCCACTGCCTTCTCTTTTTCTCCTGTACCTACCTCCAACATAAAAAAACTCTTAACTAAACTTAAGCCCACGAGATTAGCAGCAGGCAACTTCCCAATTGAATACCTACAAATCGCAGCTGATGCTCTGGCCTACCCAGTAGCCATCTTGATTAACCGATCTCTGTCAGAAAATTACGTTCCCACACTGTGGAAAGTATCACATATAATTCCCCTCCACAAAGGCGGACCCTCCACAGAACTAACCAATTACCGCCCCATAGCTATTCTCTCTCCACTCTCCAAAATACTAGAGAGATGCATACACTCTCAGGTCTCAGACTACCTCCTTACTAACAACCTCCTTTCCAATACTCAGCATGGCTTCCAATCAAACCATAGCACCGCCACTGCCTTACTCTCCTTTACTAACAATATCCTTCAGCATAAAAACAATGGCTATCTCTCCTCTGCTACTTTCCTAGACCTATCTAAAGCATTTGACATGGTCCCACACAAACAACTTATCTCTGTCCTCAATAACCTATCCTTCTCACAATCGGTCACCAACTGGTTTCAGAGTTACCTGTCGGACCGCCAACAATCCGTTGTATGGCAAAATGACATATCTCTCCAACTACCTGTCTCCATAGGGGTTCCCCAAGGATCCATCCTTAGACCCCTTCTCTTCTCTGTTTTCACCAATAATGTAGCCTCTGCCACCAAACATGGCACACTCATACAATACGCAGATGACTCAACCATCATCTGCTCAGCCCAGTCCCTACCCAAACTGCAAAAAGTCACACAGAAAGCCTTTTCCTCTGTTGAAACTTGGTTATCTGATGCCCACTTAATACTCAACCCAAACAAAACTAAACTACTCATCTTCCAACCCACCAAACATACTCAAAACAACTCTCACTTTACTATCACAGCAAAAGACAACACCACTATATACCCAACTGAACACACCAAATTGCTAGGAGTGGAAATAGACAATAAACTAAAATTTGACATTCACATATCCTTGACCATAAAAAAAGTCCACAATAAACTAGGAGCGGTATACAGAAATAAGCAACTTCTCACCAAAGCAGCAAAGATTTCAATAGCAAATTCCCACCTTATCTCCACCCTAGTTTATGCCTGTTCAATATATACCAACCTAAGGCAATGCGATTTTAACAAGCTAGAGACCTGCTACAACAAAATCGCCAAATTCGCCACAGGGGCATCCTACCGTAGTCATCACTGTCTCTCACTTGCTGAACTGGGCTGGCTTGAACTCCCTCACCTCCTTCAATGGTATCAACTCTCACTTGCCCACAAACTAGTAAATCATCCACTAAATGTCCCATCCCTCCAGAATCTACTCCAACCCTATCACACCACTAGACCACTAAGATCCAGCATCAAAAATCACTTGCAGATCACTAAAGCCAATAACTCTGCTGGTGAAGCACTATTCTCTTGCACCATAGCCAAATTATGGAACTCCCTCCCACCCACAATTACCTCCATACCATCATGCACCCACTTCAAAACTTTACTAAAAGCGCACCTAAAAACATGCTGGCTATGCCCTTGCAACTCCCACTCTAATATCACCCTCCCCATCCAACCACTACCTTTCTATCCACTCCACTCACTACCTTGATTATAGCAAGCTCAGATGCTCATAAGCCAGTACTTATTATACAGAAGGAACTTCTTGTAACATTTGTTAATGTCTGTTATGTACTTCACAGATAAAGATTCTAGTTGTCTACTGATGTACTATGTTCATCTGTAAATATGTTGTAAGTAATTGCTATGTTAAATTGTTAATCGCTATGTAATCCAATGTAACTACTGTCTGTTTATTTTAACTGTGGAGCGTTTCTCCCCGGGCCTCCGCTGAAAATGGACCTACGTCCAGTCGGACACTCCCGGTCAACAAATATAAATAAATAAATAAATAAATAAATAAATAAAATATCCATTAATGTTCATTAGTCAATAGTATTGTGCATGATTTTATATCTAAACTAAGCTGTTGGTTTTCATGTAAACCCCCAGCAAATCAAATATGTAAAAAACAGATGAAAACCAAGTTTATTAGGCCGTTACTAGAGGCCTGAAAAATTATTATATCCTCCAACAGTCAAATGGAACTATACAACTCCATTCCTATGTTCTTGGTCAAAAAGACCCCTTGTAATACTAAATTCATGACCAAATAGTTAAATCAAAACAACAATACTAAAGCATACAGTTATTCAAATGTCCATAAATGTCCTTGAATAATACACATAGTCCATATTTCAAATTCATACCAGGCTATTAACTATTATGAACCCAGATAGTTAAAAAAGTAAAAAAGCTTGCCGCTTCCAAGGCCTGTAAACCCTGCTATGCTGTCAATTGTGAGATATTTCAGTGGGGCTTATTGCTTGCTTCTTTGAGCCAAAAAGGCCCACTCAATTATAATAAAACAAATGTCTCCAAAAGTCACAATAAACTGGTTATAATGGAAGCCATGAATTCAACAGTTCCCTCAAAAGTCCAAAAACACACCCCACCATAAAAAAGAAATATAAATGTCATCTTTAATATCAATAGTCTCAAGCCTTCACAAACGCAACTGGTCTGAAAACACCAAATAACTTCCGTTCTTCAAAAACCATATAAGGCTTCTTCTTATTAGATGATAGAATATAATACCTTGACTGGTATTAAAAAAATAGTTTTCACCTTTAATATCAAGGCCTTGAGCTTTCCCAAACCTGTCTGGTCTGCAAACCTCTTAATAACCTCCATTCTTCCAAGCCATATGAAGACTACTTCTTATTTCATGGTGGGATGTGATACCTCGACTGGTATTAAGCTGTGCTTCTCATCGAAATCTTCTGTCGCTCGGTATACTCAAACCAAGCTGACCTGTGAACTCACTATGACTTCCATACCCTAACAAAAATGAACGACACTCCTTCAAACTCCAAAATGGAAAAATACTTTGACTGGTAGTAACTATACCTCTCACCGTCGTCTTCAATAAAACAAAGGAGAAAAATAATCACCAGCACTCGTAACTATGAATCACCATTGACCAAAAACGGTGCGCGGTGAAAAATTCCCGGAACTCCAACAAAAAACTACACAGTAGCAAATCCGGCATATTCATGCCAACTGTATCAAGGAAAAAATGCCAGAGAGTCCAGGAAAGTAGCATACATCAACTTTAATGGCTGACAAGCCAAGCCACTTCACAAGCAAACCAGGTTTCGCCTTAGCTTCATCAGTGCATGTATTGGAAGGTGCCCTCTTCCTTATTTATACACAACCGTTTAAAGTCACAGTCTACCCCCAATCATAAATACATTTACACCAAATTGAATGAATTTGTTAATCAACAATTCTTACACATGATACATCATGTTCAAGTTTTAAGTCCAAAGACTTAATAGTCTGTACATAACTGGCATTTAATTTTTGATATAAATTGTATTCTTTATACTTAGGAAATCACTATAAAAACTTTCTCATGCAGGGGCTTTAGTTTTATGGCCATTGAAGAGGTCACTAAAAAACAGTCTATGTGGATTATTAATATAGATGCCACATTCAATCCAGTACTTATTTGAAATAATCCTGTGTTGGTTTGTGATTGATTGTGCAACTACCTGGTAAGAGAAGATTTGTTTTGATTTATAGTTTATTTTTACATCTGTTTTTCACTGTTTGGGATTTAAAAAATAGTAGCAGAGAGTCACCAGACAAGCTATGTAGAAGATTATATAGAAATGAGAGATGTGCTAATTGGTTCTCTAAGAGAGTAACTGATACATGAAATAGACTATCAAAATGTTTAAAGCAAGCACTAGTTTAGTTATTTTTAACAACAACCTGAATGGTTATTATGGGAATAACTGCTTTGGTATATTGGCAGGCTAGAAGGGCACTATTGGCCATGCCTGAAATATTTGCATGTATGTATGTGCTTAATAATTTTATTTTGATAAGTCATAAACGTTTTATTATTTATTCTTATTTATTGGTGTGTGTGCATGTCTGCATGTGTGTGTTAATTACTTGATTATTCATTTTTGCTATATTATATAGTTTAATACTTTTGAGAAGACAAGTTTATTTTGAAGTTGTTACATTTTTGTACAAATGTTTACACTATGAGGTACATTTTGATCAGGTCAGTGGATGGCACTGTTACACTACTTTAAGGGACAGAGATTTATTTCATTGCAAATTGCATAATCTAAATTAATTTTATTTTTGTTTCTATTTTTATGTTTTACATTAAGATTTTCTTAAAATATAGTTTTTCTGCCATGCCATATATTGTCATTTGTATTATGGTTCTGCTTTATATAAACATTGACATATGAAATAATGTCATTCAAATTTCCCAGTCTTATGCCTTTAAATACTTGTAGATGGTTGATTTTCTTTCTGTACTGAAGAAACTCTTTTTGAGAAAAACTGGTGTGGAGATTCATGAAGGTACCAAGATATGTGCATCTCTGTGTACATGTAATGGTACCAATGTAGTATTCAGGAACTGCCCTAACATGGTGCTGAATGGTGTTGTAGCACGAAGATGTGCAGCACTGCATAGGGGTGGCTCTACAGCCATGCTGAATTCTAATGAGGCATTATGGGGGAGCAGGCATATAGGAACCACCTTCCGTAAGCCATCAATCTACCTGCTGACTGATTCAATAAATCATTTGGCCATGTAGACTAGCATGGCCAATTTCACCAGGTTGTGGTACTGAACATGGCCAAAAGGCCTTGTTCAATTACCCACCATGACCATGGTAAGTGGCTCAGAGTGTGGGGCAGCCACTAGACACCAGGGATACATTTTCCTTAAGTGCCTTAATGACAACTGCAGTAGAACAGGGATCAGGGATGGAGAGAACACTAGCCATCAGGGATTACACCAAAGACTTGTGCCATAAAGGCACATATAACAGTATTGGAACTGGGGGGATGGGGGAGCACTAGCCACCAGGGACTACTCAACAGTAAATTGCTATCATGGCACCTACTTCAGCACAGGGATTGGGGAGGCCCAGGAGGCCCAACAAGTCAGGGGACAGGTAAAGGGATGTGTGTGTGTGTGTGTGTGTGTGTGTGTGTGTGTGTGTGTGTGTGTGTGTGTGTGTGTGTGTGTGTTTGTATTTAGTGTTGTTGTGTATGTGGGAGAATGACTGGGGAGAATGTCAATCCCTACTCAAGCAGCAATGTACTACTGAGCTGTTCTGCAAGTTTTGATAATAAATGCAATTTAGAGACATGCAGATTAGGCAATGATGACATCATTCCTTGTTGAGGCTACAATGTATCTGAATCACACAATACAGTATCATGAGAGCACGGCTGTTCTAACATGAGTTGTACATCTTACAGTCTGGCCTTTAATTCTTATTTTGTGTATCTGGTGACAATCTTTCAAATAAAGGCATGAGTTAAAAACTTTACTGGTGCTGTTATATTTGTTGCTGTTCAAAATGTGGATGTATGTATCTTTGTGCTCCTGCCCATGCATGATGTTTTATATATATGTATACATATATATATGTATACATATATATATGTATACATATATATATATGTATACATATATATAAAACATATATATATGTATACATATATATATATATATATATATATACATATATATATATATATATATACATATATATATATATATATATATATATATATATATATATATATATATATATATATATAAAATATATATATATGTGTGTATGTGTGTGTGTGTGTGTGTGTGTGTGTGTGTGTGTGTGTGTGGTCAATTAAGTCAACAGTGTTTAAAGTCTACATCTGTTTTGTTGATACACTTTGGTCCACAAAGCAGATGGTCAATAGGTGTGTGAAATCACATAATCCTGAGAATGGCAAATATGCCCTTTCCTCATTATTGTGCGATATGGGATTTAGTATGTTTAATTAGCAGGAGTTGAAGGGCGTGTGCAGAAATGTTGTTGTTACTTAAAAACATCAACATACTCTGATGTTGACCTTTTTTTTTCTTATTTTATTGTGTTGATGTGTTTTTCAGTTTTTAAGTTAACACACATACAAAAGTATACATATATGTATATAAACATACACACATATATATATATATATATATATATATATATATATATATATATATATATATATATATATATATATATATATATATATATATATATATATGGGTCCTATTTGTATTGTCGAAAGTACGGTTCATCGAACCATACTTTATCGAACACACTTTAGCGAAAGTGCATTTTGTCATAAATGCACTTTCGCTAAAGAAAAAAACATGCAGTTTGCATATACCGTTAGTTGTACATCAACGTATTCTTTTGATATACAACTAAGGAAACTCCTGTTGAGATCGTGCTACAATGGGGATAAGGGAATATTCCCTTTTCCCCACTGTAGTGCGATCTCGGAGTGAGAATAAGAAAGTAGGGGGTGTGTGGGGTGCAGGGGGGCTTGCCCCCCTGCATAATACTGTTTAGTTTGATATGTTTTTTTTTTTTTTTTACATTTTACTGTTTTTGTTCTGCGAAAGTGCATTTTCGTTATAATGCACTTAAGTGTAAGTGTATTATCGGAAATACGGTTCAATGAACCGTATTTTCGATAATACAATGTAGACCCATACATATATATGTATATATAGATACAGATGGATAGATATTATATGGGAGCCAGACTTGAGTTTGGCACACTAATAGTCGACTCCCATATGAGATATCATTAGTATACGACTCCTGGCTTTTTGCACTGAAGATTGAGGTTGTAGTGATCTGTTGATTTTCCCTTTCCCCAGTATTGTACAGTCTCGGAGTAGGTTAATACAAGCAGTGCAAGTGTGGGTATGTAGAGGGACTTGACCCTTAGCAGAAATCATTTTTATCATTATATTTTTCTTTTAGAATGCTGTTTGTATTCAAGTACATTTGTTGTATTCCTCTTTTGTGGTTACAGTTTTGTTGGTTGATTACAAAGGACTGAAACACTTTTTAAGTAACTATATTTATGTATTTGTATGAGACAGAATATGTGTGTGTGTGTGTGTGTGTGTGTGTGTGTGTGTGTGCGCGCGTGTGGGCAGCAATTAGGTTCATTGGACTCTTCTTCTTTATTGGCACTGTCCAGAAAGTTCAGCACAGATCCAAAGTGACTGAGGAGGAGATCATACAGGAATATGGAATGCAATTTTCATCCAAACTGTCGGAAAAAGGAAAGGCAACAGATTAGATTGGCTGTAGAAATGCAGAAGTCTGTATAATGTATTCTTTTTACCCATAAGTATTCCATCTTCCCCCAAAATAGCCAAATCAATAAAACATGATATTCAACTTGGCACTGTTTTATCAACTGAAATAGATTAAGATTGCAACAAGCTCTAACCCATGCCATTCAAATGCACAACTATTATCACTGTAGACAGATCTGAAATGGATCTGACATGTTTCACAGATGATAAATACAGACCCCTTGTCTTAGGAATAGTAGAGAGTGTAGTATCTATCAAGACAATGCTGTTCAAAATGATTTCCAAGCAAGATAAGTAACTGAGCTAAGAAAATATGATTTTTTTGAGGAAGTACGGTAAAAAAAGCCAAACTGTAAAAAAATTATGATCTTGCATAGCTGGTAGCTAAACCGTTTGTTATAAGTTGCCAACACCTTTAGTTGAAAATTAAGTTCATTTTTTGTGGGAAATTCAAACAATTTTCAGTTTAATACTATAAGGAAATGTATACTCAAGTGGCAGCTATGTAAAGTCTGCAATATCCCCCAGATTTACTATGCCCTGCACGGTGTGCATGATTAGTGCAGGAGCTCACGCAGGCAATATGTCTGCCGTGCAATCCAGGAACAGCCTGCAGGGGGGTGCACGAGATCTCCTAAACTAATCATGCACAGACTAAGCCCTGGTATGCAAATCACCCCATTTGCAGGAGAAATCCATGCAAATTAGGTGATTTTGCAATCCAGGAAGCTTGCCATAGTCCGTGCAAGACTAGTGCTATCTGCAGAAATGTACTCTGTTATTAACCGAGTACATTTCTGCAAAATCCAAAACGGAGCTATGACAGCTCTAAATAAAGGTTGCATATCATTGAAGAAGCATGCCAATGGCCAAGTATAAGGCCACCGGCATTGCAAACAATAGAAAAAAAAATCAACTTTAAAATTTTTTTTGCCGATCTCGGCTGTTTAAGCATTGGGCAGTGGCGTGCAAATGGGATCGGTGTGAAAATAAGGAAATAAACCTAAAATAAGCATTCTACCTAAAATCAGTATTCTACCATGCAAGTCAATGGCAGGCAGAAGACGACCTGGCCAGTGAATAGTGGTTGCTAAGGGGGGAGGCTCAGTGTGACACATGTAACTATGCATTAGCAGGCAATTCTATGCAAATGAGGGGAAGGATAGTGAATCCCAGTTTTCTCTAGCATGTGAGGCAGGTCCCTACAGTGTAAGAGTATGAATAGCTGAGTGCAAGACTAAGAGGTAGGTGACATCATGGGTGGGTGTGTCAGGCATACTGTAAGTGGATTGGAGCCCTGTGGCTTGGGTTTGCTCCTAGCTTAGCAAAGCTAAGCCAGGGGGTGTGTCCGAACCTGCCTAGCACTCTTTTACATTGCCTCAGTGGGTGTGCGCGCCATGCACTGGGTTTTACAGGAAGAAAAAAGAAGTTAAACCAGGAAATAGTAGCAGTATGTACATTTGAGCACTTTGTGCGGTGCACACACGGGCTTAAACAGGGAGGCAATGGGAAGGGAAAACAGCACTAGGAAGGTAATCAAGGAGAACTAGCTTAGCTGGGAGGTGAAATGTATAAGGATCAGCCAATTACACTGGCAGCAGAGCAGCCCAACTCAGAACACTACTATAAACTATGCAAACACCTTCCCCTCTGGTTTTTCCCACACTCTACACACCGGTGTATACAAGCAGAGAACTTTTAACACTCACAACATCAAAATGTTAGGGGCTACAATAGGTATCATACAACTTGTGGAAGAAGCTGAGGGTGGTGAGAATGTGAATGCTGCCAAGCAATCCACAGTGAGGAGACAGAGAAGAGTGTACAGACCCAGGGTAACCTACCAAGGGCTACATGAGCTGGAGAAAGTGGAGCACTATAGGGTGGACAGGGACCTCCTACAGCAAATTGTTGAGCTGTGCCGGCCATGCCTGACACACAGAACTAACAGAGGGGAACCCATCCCAGTGGATACCAAGGTATGTGTAGGCCTAAGAATACTAGCTACAGGTACCTTCCAAAGGCCAACTGGAGATATGATGGGGATCTCACAGGCATCAGCGTCAAGGGTACTCCACCAGTTCCTGGATGCCAAGTCAGCACGTCAGTGAGCACATATATCTCCCCAACACCCGTGAGGCGTTGGCCAGCAATATGCGCCTCTTCCACCAAATAGCAGAATACCCTGAGGTAGTGGGTGCAATAGACTGCATGCACATATGCATCAAAGCACCACCCGGTGAGCGTGGTAGGGTCTACATCAACCGCAAGGGCTTCCCCTCTATCAACTGCCAGGTCGTTTGCGATGTCCAGGGCATAATAATGAATGTGTGTGCTGGCTGCCTTGGAAGCTATCATGATTCCCACATCTGGCATCTGACACAGCTGTACTAGAGATTTACCAATGGGGACATCCCACACGGTCACCTAGTGGGGGATGCTGGATACACACTGGAGCCGTGGCTGATGACACCCATCAGAAATGCACACACACACACCCGAACAATAACTCAATAATGAGGCACATACACAGACAAGAATCATAATAGAGCATGTGTTTGGGATGCTCAAATCATGGTTCCGGTGCCTGGACACATTCGGTGGAGCCTTGCAGTACTCACCAACTACATGTAGCCAAATTGTCCTTGTATGTGCCATGCTACACAATATGATCCTGGGGAAACAGCTGCAGCAGGAACAGAAAGGGGCAGGGCCACACAACCCCCCACCATTGTCAAGGCCTGCACAGGCACAGAGTGACTCAGAGGAGGAACAACCTGAGCCTGCCCCAGTAGACAGAAGGAGGCATGCCCAGTATGCCCTGGCATTGACAAAGAGGTAACGCATAGCACATACACTGACACGGGAGGGACGCAGGGAATAACACCTCTCTCTGGCTCTCACATACAGTAAAAGGGATGCCAAACATTACACTACCTGTGCCTAACCATGTGTAGGGAGTGTACTATGTGCATCCAACATAGGCAGCCCTGCAGCACCACCCTCAATACTGGGACACCCACAAGGTAAGTGACTCACACATGCCAGCCTAGGGGGGGTCACATACCCAACAACAGTCACAGCCAGCAGGACAGGTGTAGACAAACACAACCAAATGCTGTACTATGGCCTCTGAATGAGGCCTAGGGGTAACCCCTCCAGGCCTACACAGACAGACTACAGCAGATGTTGGTTGTGAAGACTAGGAAGTCAGAAACTAATATGTAGGTAATTAAAAGCTAAGAACTGTAGTACACTGGTATGCTCCGAGCCAGCAGGATAGGTAAGACTACAGACTGAAATGTAGTACCGACATACCAGTACAGTCCTAGCAAATGTGTAAAAGTGTCAGGTGTGCCCCCATCCTATGCAGACAAATAGTAAGAGTCAGGTGTGCCCCCCCAATCCTGTGTAGAAATATAGAAATAGTCAGGTGTGCCCTCCCCCCATCCTACATAGAACTATAGTAACAGTCAGTAGTGCCCCCCCACACCTGTGTAGAAATATAGAAATAGTCAGGTGTGCTCCCCCCACCCTACATAGAAATATAGTAACAGTCAGGTGTGCCCCCCCAATCCTGTGTAGAAATATATAAATAGTCAGGTGTGCACCCCCCATCCTACATAGTAATGTAATAATAGTCAGATGTGCCCCCCACGCCTCTGTATAAATGTAGGAACAGTCAGGTGTGCCCCTCCTGCTATGCAGAAATGTAATAACAGTCAATGCCAAATGATCGATGGATACCCTGCAGAGACAGTATGCTACCTGTCAGTGTACAACACAAAGGTCAGCACTGCAGCACAAACCACCTGGACACGATCCACACAGTTAATACAGACGGCCATACTGGGCATGCTCACACAGAGAAATGAAGGCAATGTCAGTCAACGACATACTGAAAGGTCATACTGGGCATGCTCACACACATAACTACATGAACTCCATGAATGCAAACAACAGTGGACCAGACATATCTGGCAGTTGCAGTTGTTAGTGCAGACACTCATCAGTATGCACCACTCATGCCTTGCACACACAGTGGACAGGAATACAGACATATATGTCAGGACAACACACTATAATAAGCCAAAGGTAGACATACATAGATGCACACAGCCAAAGGGCCCCAAACACATGAGGTGCAGATGTCACTCACTACAGATACCAGTCAACAATATCTGTCAGCATTACAGACTATGTGGTGCACGTGCCAGCTGTGCAACATGACTGTACAAGGAAGTAGTCATCTAGCAGCTGTATACACGTACATGTGACATATGACCCCGTGTGTGGCCCCATGTGGAGTGTCAACCCTGAGATGAATGGGACATGGCCCATTCACACACTGCCCTCCCCATAGCACTACTATGACAAGCCTGCTGAGGTCATCCAATGCGAAATACACCTTTGGTAGGGTTATAGCCCAATAATCTCTGTGGTGCGTCCCAAAACCGTGTAACGCTGTAGTGTGATAAACTAGTTAGGAAGCTGTTCTAACACCTGACCTGGCGAGTGTGTGTGTGTGTGTGTGTGTGTGTGTGTGTGTGTGTGTGTGTGTCTGTCTGTCTCTGACTGTGTAGAGAGCAATGCTTTTTAGGGTACTCACACTCCTTACAATTCATATATACAACTTTGGCAAGGATACTGATGTCACCCACATAAAATTACACCTCTGGGAAGGTTGTAGCTCAGTAATCTCCATAGCGCATCCTGTAACTGCGTATTCCTGTAGTATGATAAAGTACGTAGGTAGGAGCTCAAACCCCAAACTTGGCAACTGTGTGTGTGTGTGTGTGTGTGTGTGTGTGTGTGTGTGTGTGTGTGTGTGTGTGTGTGCATATCTGACTATGAAGAGAGCAATGCTTTTTAAGGTACTCACACTCCTTACAAGTCATATATTTAACTTTGGCAAGGCTGCTGATGTGACCCACTTACAATTACACCTTTGCAAAGGCTGTAGCACAGAAATCTCTATAGTGTGTACTGTAACTGTGTACTGCTGTAGTGTAATAACCTATGTAGATAGGAGTTCTAACCCCAGACATGGCAACTGTGTGTGTGCGTCTGTCTGTCTGTCTCTGACTGTATAGAGAACAATGCTTTTAGGGTACTCACACTCCTTACAATTCACATACTCACCTCTGGCAAGGCTGCTAATGTCACCCTCCTAGAAATACACCTCTGGGAAGATAGTAGCTCAGTAATCTCTGTAGTGCATCCTGTAACTGCATACTGCTGTAGTGTGATATAGAACTGTGGTAGGGTTACATCCACACCCGTGGCAGTTCTGGATGTTTTGTGTGTGTTTCAATGTCTGTGTATGGAGCAATGCATTTTAGGCTAGTCACACTCAGTACATTTCAAATGGCCTACTTTGGCAATCCTGCTGATGTCATTCATTGTGAAATACACCTTTGGGGAAGGAGTTCTCTAGTACTCCTCGTGGTGCGCCCTATAACAGCTCTATGCTGTAGTGTGATATAGACCTGTGGGTTGTGGATGTTTTGTGTGTGTGTGTCACTGTCTGTGTAGGGAGCAATGTATTTTAGGCTAGTCACACACAGTACATTTTAAATGCCCTACTTTGGCAATCCTGTTGAGGTCATTCATTCTGAAATACACCTTTGGAGAATGAGTACTCCAGTAATGTCCGTGGCATGTACTACAACTGTGTAGTGTAATAAACTAGTTAGGCAGGGGTTCTACTCTCAGACATGACAGGTGTGTGTGTGTGCATGGGTCAGGGTGTGTTTGTAACTTGTATCCTGTGTAGAAGGGGGCTGTGAGTGTGTGACACCTGTGGCCAATGTGGAGTGAGTTTTGCATATTTCTTATATGGTGGCCCTACTGTATAGCACAATGTCCACTGTACAGGGATATCAGATGTGAAATAGCTGACAGGCTGGGGTGGAAAGCCATACACAAACATGAGACATCAAGGCCAGGCAATCACAGTTAGCAACCCCAGTATTACCCAGAGGACACTCTCAACCCATGTCTCATACACACACACATGCCTAGGCAACAGCCAATATGTGAGTAGTACACTGCATATTGGCCGCTGATACTAACTATGGAGTGATAGCAGTGGGCTACAGAGGGCATGTCACCCTGTCCATCTGTCCAAAATGCACATACATGCAGACAGTGCACCTCCCCCATGTCCCCAATGGACACCAGCATCACCTGTGATGCCATCACATGTGACCCACAATGGACATACCATGCCTGAAAACATGCCCTGTATGGACAGATGCCACTGACACCAGGGAATGTTGTTAGCATGCCATCAATGTAGGTGTATGGTAAACATGTTGGACATTACCAGTTCCTGCCACAGGTGGGCAAGACTGGCACATCTGATGATAATCTCTGTCCACAACATGAGCCAGACACCCCAGGTACAGTTTCACATATTACTGTACATGCATGTGGGAGGTGTGCACATCCCAGACACCGTCCATGTCATGGGCTAAGGAACACATACATGGCAAGCGATGCACAGCATTGGCCATACACAGTAGTGACCCAGGTGACTGGATTGGGGGAAACAATACCTACCTGTGTGGGCATATGCAGAAACTACAGCCCTGAGCCACAATGCAGACCATTGACATGTTGCCTGATGCCAAGATATACCCATCACTACCCTTGTATAGCCTGCTGGCACAGTCGACCACCATGCACCAGTGCAAACATGCACCAATGCATGTCAGTACTGGCACACTGTGTGTTTGTGTGTGTGTTGTATGGTGTGTATGTTTACATCCACACTCACTACAACACCCATGGGCATACTGAAGCATGTGTCTGATGTCAGACACCCCTTATACCCTTTGCCCATACAACCTCCATATGACTTGTGTGGTGCATGTGATACCTGCACAGTGATGTATTGTGGCAATCCCACTACTGATGAGTTGCACACCTGGCCCTGCCAAGTGTGTCAATGTGTGTGTGTGTGTGTGTGTGTGTGTGTGTGTGTGTGTGTGTGTGTGTGTGTGTCCCTGTGAGAGTGTGGCTGTGTTGACGCTGGCACCTGTTCATGCAGACAGGCACATGAACGTCACCTACCGTATAGCTACCGTATTCCTGTTGCAGATGTCACTCACCATCACATATATGTTCTGAGTGCTCCACAGCAGGTAACTCATGTGGCGCATCCAATAATTGCATAGAACTGTGATAGCACTACATAGTTGTCAGGGGTTTGATACTCTGTGCTGGTAGGTGTGTGACACTAACATGCTTCAGTTTGACTCTCCCACCCCTCCCTGACGTGTCTTTGCCTCTCCCATTCCCTCCCTGGTGGATGTGGAGACCTACACCTACTTTACTCAGGCAGCAGCATGTGTATTTTAAGTGATGCTCATGATCAGCTGATGGCCTCTGCACGAATTGCAGCCCTCCCCTAGCTGATTGCATGTGAAACAGCTGTGGTAACATTCCCATAGACAATTGCATGGAAACACACTCCAATATCTAGGAACATCTTGGTGGTGTTGGCCCTTGTCATTCACTGTGAGCAGGAACTAGATCTGTTGTTTGGCAAACAGCATCTCAGATGGATTGTGGATTTACCTCTAACAACACGCACTGTGGAAAGAAGGCAACAAACAGGAGGTGGATGTGCCTGACCTGACTAGAGACTGTAAGTGCCGCTATACTGCATTTGGAGTAATGTTAGTTTAAAACTGTTTGTGTAGATATGGCTGTCATACATGTCTCAATACCTGCCATGGCAGTTCCATGTTTATGAGGAATCCCCATCTGCAGGGCCATCTGCAGACTGGGCAGTGTTGTGACTTTGGTTTCATGTGTTACTCATGGAGCATCTATCTGTGGACTGCAGAAGGTAGTGTGAGGACTGCAGTCTGTAGAAGGTGAAAACCATGACAGTTTCTGATGTGATATACCTCATAGGACATATGTTGCAACAAACTCTGTTACTACAGTAAATGTATGAGGTTATCACAGCAACATGTCAATATTGGCCCTGTGTATGTGCTTTCAGCCACACCTCTGTCAACCTTTGTACATATGTCGTGCATGAAGTGGGGCATATGTGCTGTACACCATAATTAGTGTCATCATATCTGATAACAAGCCAGTGATATATCTGACTGCTACACGTGTTATGTACAGTAGGGTAATATTTCATAACATAACCTGGACATTATGTGGATGCTTGTATAGTACTGAGGTCTGTGTACTTATGGTGAATGTTGACAGTGTGTGCATTGTTAATATGTACTTCAGCCTGTGTACAGACTGTGGTATATGTCATTGTTCTAGTTCCCCTCCTATCTGATGTTACATGCTTCTCCACTGTATGGTACTGTATTGCCGTACATGTTTGTGGGGCCATACACACACATGTCCCATACCACAGACAGCCATCACGCCAAACTGTGTAGCAGCCCAGTATATGTAGGGTCAGTCTGTGAGTGGCACATATGCGGATGGTGTAGAACAGATAGTCCATATACTGTAATATTATGCTAGCTTACCATATGTGGCTGTGTTCGCATTGGTTGTGGTTATGCACTTTCAGATAGGTGTATCTTACCATGTGCTGTGACATGCTTGTTGAGCCTGCTATATATGCAGGCACATGTGCATTCACCCATAGGAGATGTAGGCCAGTGTTGAGTCAGTCTGCCTGTAGCCTGCACAGTGCATTGTTACATGCCTAGCAGCTTACTGTACTTTCCCAGTGAGATGTCATGTGCAGATACTTGCCAGATGTACTGCTGCCGGGCCTCCCTTAACAGTCATGTATGTCAGAGCAGTGGGATGCTGTACAGATGTTTGTCAATATCTAGTGGGTAGTATATGGCCATGGCACCCCTGTATCAGCGGTCATTATGTGTCAGGCCAGACAGGGGTGTGTGACTGCATAATCTATGGTGGCAAATGTATACCAGTCGTCATGTGTTATACCCATCTACATGGCTGTCTACATCCATATTGTCAGGCATGGTACACATGTTTTGCACTAAGGGCTTATGTGTATACCTTTGGAATGTACAGAGTGTGTCAGACTTTCCACATATATTGGCCATTATCTCTGCTGCAGTCCACAGGGGCATTACGTGCTAGCAGCTGTACTTTACAATGATGTCCTTAGGGTGTCTGTCAGTAGCCAGTGGCACACAAGTTATTAGCAGATGTGACCTCCCATACACACCATGTCTGTGAAGACAATCCCAATGACAGTAGCAATAGTGTACTAATATACCTGCTATACATACCTGACATCCCCTTGCACTACGACTTTGGGGCTATAGGGGCTCGGGTAGGGCTACACTCCATGTCCAGGACATATGGTGGAAATAGATATACATATACTTATACAGATAGCCATATATATATATATATATATATATATATATATATATATATATATATATATGATTACACATGTGTAGTGATTCCAATTACCACTGTTGTCATGGCAATCACCCACTATAAATCCCTACATCATGTGGGTGTGGTCCCTTTAAATTGCCTGTGTGATGGACATCCTTCCTGTGTGTAGGCATCAGTTTTACCGACAGCAGGTAGCAATACCTCTTACAGGAGAACCAGCACACTCAGGGCAGCCACATATTTGTAGGAGGATCAAGAACTACAGACAGACTGTTAGTAGAGTTATGTTATGCTTTGTATAGTACTGGTGTTACAGGGTTTGTGTGTATATACCAGTTTACCTTGGAATGCAGACTGTCTGCATAGCTCACAACTGTGGGCATATCCTCTTGCTGGCCACAGGTATGCCTATCATGTTTTGTCTGTCCACCATACAGGTCCTCTGTCAGATATTACACTTGCAGTGTGTGTGTTAAGTGTTATTGGTACATGGCTACATTCATTTCTGTTTCTAACCTCAGGTCCCTGACTAAGGGTATGTTGCAGACTATCCTGTCACACCAGCAACTTTCTTAGTGTATGGCAACGGTTGTCCACATATGTGCCTGTGTTCCAGCCTCTGTCCTCCACTTACATACCAAGCTTTGCACACATGTCATGCTGTCGGTGGTTGTTCTGTAGTGGGCTGTGCGTATATCACACTGCCATTGCTGACATCAGTCCACTGCTGTTGTATCCCCCATACATACGGTGTGGCTGGGGCCATATATATGTGGGCGTCACCTACACAATACATGTGTACCCTTATGCACTCCAGAGGCCAGTGTATGTAACAGTGGTATATGGCCCTGTATTATGGAGTCTAGGGGGGAGCACCATAAATGACCTAGGCTGTTATACCCCATGTGGTCACATGATGTCTTTACCACCTACTGAGTGTGTACAGAGTGTAGACAGAGGCTGCTGAACTATACACCTGGATTAAATACTGTTGATTGGTTGGTACTCTGTGGCCCATTTGTCTTCACTATTGTACAAGTTGAAAGGCTTATCCTGGACAGCAACAGTTGTGTACCTTTCAAGACTACTGTATTAGTGTAACTGTTTCACAGTTGCGTTACTCTGTTTATATGGTTGTCAGTGTCTGAACAGCCATATGACATGGCATATTGAACTGTAATAGTATACGATCAAAGGTTTTCCATTTCTGCAAACCTGTGTGTGGTGTTTTTCCTATGACCTCTCTGTGGGTACATGTTGCAGGCAATGATTGTCATTTGTGTGGGTGGCCCATACAGTGTCCAGTTGTTCAGGTGTTAACTGTAGGCATAGTGGCTGTTCCATATTGTGTACACCTTCTACATATGTATCTTACTGTACATATATCTGCTTGTGTATGTGTAGTCACATGTATATCTATTTATGTATATATATATATATATATATATATATATATATATATATATATATATATATATGTATCTGCATATTTGTGTCTGTGTATCTGTATCCTGGGGATGTTGATGGCTTCCACATATTACATGTCCTATGGGAGGGCAGACTATACTGCATGATATGTTACCAATACCAGCCTGACATCATACAAGTGGGATGTAGTACTGGTAACATCTTGTGCCCATGTCGTGTCAGGTCCTGCTTATGGTATCTGCAACAGTTGGTAGTGTATTGCAGGGCAGACATGTTTGGCTGTGGGGGTGGGATGCCTATTTTTACAAGGTGTATAATGTGTGGGGCTCTCAACCTCATTAACGGTGCATATGGACATATGTGTGTTTGTTAATCTGCCATTGCTTTCTACAGATGTATGGCCATATATACCTTTATATATATATATATATATATATATATATATATATATCTGCTAAAATATATAGAACTATGTCCGTATATACCACATAGCTATACATCTGCATACACATATGTAACTTGCTGTGTATATGTAGGCATATAGGTGTAGACACATATGTGTCGATGTAGGCATTTGCATGTATATATGTTCATATATACTGATATATATGTAAATAGTTTTAGAAATATATATATATATATATATATATATATATATATATATATATATATATATATATCTATATATATATATCTACATATATGTATGTGTTGTATCTATTTAGATATTAATATATTTACACAGACATACATCTATATGTTGGCATACGTTCTCTCTGCCCGTGCTTCTATATTGGAAAAACAGAGCGGAGGTTAAGGGATCGAGTTTATGAGCATTTGAGAAGCATTAACCTACAAAAAGAAGACAATGCTTTAGCAAGACATGTGATGGAATACCCCCTTCATAAATTTTGCTTTAAAGTTATTTATCAACTTAAACAAGAAATGAGAGGTGGTCCATTCAATATATTATTAGAAAAAAAGTGAACTTTTATGGCAAATTAAACTAAATGCGTTCACTTATCCAGGCTTAAATGAAAAATGTTCAATAATGAGCCTTTTAAAATTGAGAAGCCTAGAAAGATAGTCACGCTTATATAATAATAATTCTTATAATATATTTACATAAAATATTAGAAAGCTGACAGTTTTATGATATATTAATTCAATATAATTCAATATTATTCAATCAAATTTAAGATAAATTTTAATAATGGCATAAAGTATCTTAAATTAAAAATGTAAATAAATATTTATTTAGTTGGTTTGGATGCGGAATTGCTCTGTTTTGATTCATGTACATTCACGCACAGGAAACAACTATTAAAATTAAGATTTATATATATTTAATCATCATTTTTATATGAGTGAACACTTGAGTTCACACATATATATATATATATATATATATATATATATATATATATATATATATACATATACACAAAACTGCTCAATTTTACTAATGAATGAACTTTGAAAGTTAAGTAATAAGCGATCAGGTTCCAAGTCGCTGCATAATATAAATGTTTGATTATCATATTTTAACAAAAAAATTTTTATTATCATTTTTTTATTATTTTTATTAACTAGTAAAAATGTATATTAAAAATGCAGGAAAGTTTCTGAATGTACTTGTGGACAATATATTGACATACATATTAAAAAGTTAAAAAGTTAAATAAAGTTCAAATAATACTTAATAAACCTAGGGAAATGTAAATATTAAAAATTTAAATACTAAAGATTTTAACTATAGATTTTATTTGGATTTCAAAGCAATTTAAATAGTATATCCTTTGAGAGTGTTTTACATATAATCCATAAGCGGAGTTTTAAAGTAGTGGTTTCACTTTAAGAATTTTGGCGGGCAATTTTAACTGTTTCCTATATAAGTAAGAGGTTAATATTAGATGGATATTTGCCAGTTTCTGAAGAAGTTTAAACATTGTTTTAAACGAAAAACGTTGGATATAGATTAACGTTTAAGTTAAATAAAGAGCGGCGAGCTTTGCAGCCTAAGCGGAACTGTTTCGTTATTTTTCATACATTCTCTGTACTGTTGCATGACTGGACTGGATGATATGTTTCTGTAAACATCAGATTTATTTGTACCCGGCATGGCTTAGTGGTAAATTGCATTGTCTATGGTGTGCAGGGTCCTGTGTTCAAGACTTGCAGGATCTGTTAATTTTGTTGCTGGGCAGAACACGGCCCTTTGGATACAGAGTGATTAATGCACTTTTGAGCAGTTGTAAGCAGGTTTGCATGGGTTTGCATGACGGTAAGCACTGCTAACTTCCGGTTACAGTTTCTTACACTCAGTTAGCTTCTAAATTGCTTAACCTGTGTAGGCAGTACTTACTCCTGTGCAAACAGGCTGAACCCGCTTACTGCTGCTCAAAACTGCTTACTCCTGCTTACCCCCATGCTAATTTCTTTAAAAGAAAAGAAAAAAGAGGTGATAGGAAAGTGGTGAAAAAGGGGCACAAAGAGGGAAAGACAGTAGGCAAGATAGCTAGGGATGTGCAGGAAGGATGTAGGGAAGTCCCATAGCTGCCCATTTCTTCTACAGCAACAGCTGTGCTTATGCAATGAATTTGGATGTACATTTGAACACTCCAACCCCTGAGAGAGGGGTGAGGACAACAATAATATGTTATGATGCCAATTAGACCAGATTACATGTGTCCAGTGGACATGTGTGCAAAATGGACAGCTATGTATGGGGCATGATTTCTTTTTGTAAACAGATTGCCCTTTTTTTTTTTAAGGTGAGAATGGGATGTTGGGGAAGGAGAGTAGGTATGCTCGGGGAGAATAAGTTTGGTAGGATGACAGACAAGACAGACAAGACAGCATACAGGGGTGGTATATGACACATGTGAGGGGGAACACCTTGGATGGGGATGGGTGTTTGGAAGTCGCAAGCCCATGAACCCCCAAATGGAAACATTGGGAATGAGGTCCCTACCCATGGGCAGTCACCACTACACCTTCACGGCCCCAAAGGTGGCTGTGCTGGGGGCTGTGTAGGAGGGGCAGGCTCACCCTCTAATTGCTCCACTCAGCCCTCAAGCTGGCATAGCCAGTCTCAAAACTCCTTATTGAGCTCCCTACTCACACGGCCCGGACCTAATGACAGGTGACAGGTTCCTCTCAGTCCCCGCTCACAGCAGGGGGCAAGCCCCATCCCCTGAGGCAGTTCCACCCGAAGGTGGCGCAGGGCCAATGGAGGAGGAGGTCCCAGGCTGGGCCCCAGACTTGCTGGTGCCCGGTGCCATGGCCAGCTGAAGTGGGACAGGTGGGTCCGCTGGGACCGGCTTTCCCATACGAGCTATGTTGTAGCAGGTTTAAGTAAGATATGGGTTAGTAATAGTCAACAGCATTCAGGATTAGTTATAACAGCATGCATAGGTATTCACATTAACCCAAGACACCAGATTTAAAACAGTTGCAGAGCAAGAAGAACACATGCATATATGGAACAACAGTGGCCATTACAACAGCATGCAGGTTTCTTTGATGGCAACAGGCCACCAATATGGGGGTATTTTAACATGGCACATGCACAGAAACAAATGTGAATATTTATAAACCAATAGGACATATGTCCCAACAAAAGTTTGGAGTGTACACATACCAATTGAGGCATGTCATTGGGTTATTTTTGCACATATGGTAGGGGTGAGAAAGAGAGTTCAATTAACAACTAATATATCCTTGTAGTTTTCACAACATTCTTAGTCACTGCAGTGATCTGCCCCTTACATGTATTATTACACTACCCAATGGCCTTATATTGTACAATGGTATGTTTATAGATTATTATATACGTGACCTGTGTCTTACATACAGGTGTGGCAAGATGCAGGTGTTAATGCAACATATTTTGAGAATTGCTCTCATACATTTTGGGTGAGTTGCTAGAATTTGTTTTCATATACATTCTCTGACTATGTACAGGTCTGACTATCAGTTATATGTCATTAACGTCTGCTTACATTTCTTGGATCATCACACTGATTTTTCAGGGGAACAGGGTACCAGGCTGGTGATGTGGGCCATTTATCTGGACATGCTGGACAGACTGGAACAGTTGAGGGGTATGAATATGCATACAATATTCTATTTGAACATTCTAGCACATTCTGTACAGTTGTTGCATGTACTTATGAATACAGCTTTCTATCTGAACATTCTAACAAAATCTGTACAGTTGTGGGGTATGATTATGCATACAACTTACTAGCACTCCCAGGATTCAAACCCCTGCTGTGTGTGACAAAAACATTACAGTTAACATCACAGTACACTGTGCTATCAGGGAATTGTTGTGAAGTTTTCAAATGATTTATGTCTAAGTCTCCCTTAGTAATACAATATGACTGACCTCTTGGCACTTCCGACATTGTTATACAGAACGTCATACACATTTTATCTGCATACTACAGTGTGGGTAACACTGATTAATACAACAGTACTAGTTATAGATTGCAACAGTACAACAACATATGAAAGAAGAGTAAACAGAAGCACTCCAGGGGTTATACCTTTATTCACAGATTATTACACCTTTATTTATACTGGTACGGCACTTTCTAAGGCTCTTATATTTATTTGTTATAACAGTACATGCAGAATAATTACTAACCTGCCTCACAATGCAGCCTTTGCAACCTAGCATCATGGGCTTGCTGGTTCGCAGCCAGCTCATCTGCAGCTGTCAGAGAAATACAGTGATATTTAACCATACCTATCCATAGTATACACAAGCTAGGCAATTATTAACTACTTAGTAGAATGACTACTTACTCAGTGCTGGGGCATTAGGCATCTGCCATGATTCCTGGATCCACTGATCCAGTACATCCCCCCTCCACCACTTCAGGTCAGCATGGTGGTGCCTCACCTGCTCACCAGTCTGGAGGATACCTGTGGCACTAGTAAGGTCACGGGTGAAACTGTCCCAGGCCTCCATTTTATACTGCGAGCCCTGGTACTGGCCCTGCAGTAGTCTCTGCTCATGGTGTTTTACCAGGAGCCATACCATGATTTTTTATTCCTGGATGCCCCAGAGCTGCACTCTAAATTGAGTGCCTTCACCCACTCCAGCCATTCTGCCTGCAGTAGGAAGCTACAACCAGTTATGGGAAGTATTCCCACCTGTGGCACTTTCCTGTGATTGGCCGGTTTTGAATAGGCTAAGCTATGGGCATACCTCCTTACCTAAGGTTGACAGTGCTTAAAGAAGTATACCAATAGGCAGATTGAATTGGCTGCCCTACACATTGCTTACACTTACTAAGCTGAGCTGTGCAGCACTTTGCATTGCTTAATACTTAATTAGCATTATATTTGCTTTTTGGCAGTGATTTATTATTCATTACAGGTTATATGTGTGTTTGGTATTAGGGATTCATGTGTACATACAATGTATGGGGTCCTGGGGACTTCTACAGTTTATTACAATAACACCTCATATCAGTTCACATATTTATGTGATGTCGCTGGGTATACAACATAAGGCTGTATAGACAGTCCTTTCACATGTTCAGTTTGTTTTCCTATGGAGAGGTTTGTTTATTACAACCTCAATCTTATGTACTGTAGTGTTGGCTTAGTGGTTGAGTATTATGACTGAAGAGTACAGGGTCCTGGATTCACAACCTGCAAAGGCTGGTTATTTTTTCCTGCCCAGAATGGTGGCTGATGCATAGTGAATGATCAAGGCACTTTTGAGCACTTGTAAGCAGGTTTGTGTGGCTTTGCGTGAGGGTATGCAGTGCTAACCTCCGGTTACATAAGCTTACAGAGAGATAGCTTTGATTTTGCTTGACCTGTGTGCACATTGCTCACCCCCCCCCGCAAACGGCCATACACTCACTTACTAGTGCTTAAGAGTGCTTACTACTGCTTACTACCACTTACTAGTGCTACATTTTTGACAGTAATAGTGTAATGGTTCTTAGGGAGGTGGGTAATTTGAAGAAATGTACGGAGTTATCATTCATTACACAGTTTACCTTCCATTTGTATCTGTGATACTGTATGAGTCACGTGATTATCTGTGGACTTTGCAACATTATGACACTGACTCCTCACATCTACATTAACTGCAGTATTGCAGTTCAGAAATATATGTTATTTATTAGGTTATGCAATAAAAATATTTATCATGACAAGTGATTTGTAAGGGAAAATGGAATATACTACAGTGGGACTCGACGTGAGACTAACTGCTTGTGAAGCGAATGCTCTGCCCACTACACTATTGCTGTACTGCTTCATTTGCATATATCTTGCTTTTTATCCTCTTTCTGTTATTTAACCTGTATTAACCGCAGCTAAGCGATGGTCACACCCGTGCACCTACGGTTAAACTTCATCCGTTTTATTAAAAAAAAAAAACTTTTTATTTTTGTTCTTCACTATTGCTTTTATACATGTGGGGGGATGTCACTGGGGATATATATACATCTATGAGAGGTCTTGCTCATTGTTTACTATCATTCTGCAGTCCTTCATTGTAGGGGCGTGTATATTGTGAGAGCTCTGCTCTCAGACACGCCCCCTGCACTCGTCCATGCTCCATGTAGGATTAGGAGCTCAGGCAGTGCTCCTTCATTAATATGCATGGAGTGCTGCTGTCAGGCTTCTAAACGGCTGATTTAGGGTTGCCACCTTTTCAAATGGCCAAAGTGGGACATTTTCGGGACACACATCAGATTTTACAGGCCGACACATACCCACGGTCAGTACAAAGGATAGAACTTTACTTTTTTGCCTAAATGAAAGCTTATTCTTGTAGCAGTTTAGTTGCTTATTCTGTTTCTTGTAACATTTAGGTATTTTACATGCAGAAATAACTATTTTATGCAACTATTACATGAAATATGGGACATAATTATGTCCTACAATCTCAGGACATTTGCCATTTTTAATATTTTTGGTCAGGACACAACTGCCCAAAGAGGGACTGTCCCTCGCAAAGTGGGACAGGTGGTAACCCTAGGCTGATTCCATAAATGACTACCTTAGTCATGCACAGAAGGATAGTGAATCCGGTTTCCTACAGGGTCACTTCACCATCAGTGGTCAGGTTTTCAGGATTAAGTTGAATTTAATGGTTCAGCAGTGCAGTTATTTATGCTATAACTTGTGGGGGTGATTTACTTTCTATAAAAAAATGAGAAAACTGTAAAAAGCCTTAATACAAGAATACTTACATGATTGTGTAGATAAAAATTACTGTAGTAGTGTTGCTTTACATTTTAGTCAAGAGCCTGAAAAATTGTTAACTTTGTTTAGGTTTATGGTATGTCAGCTGGGTGATGATCTAAGATATATAAAAGTATTACAGAGAGATATTAGAAAGAAAGGATGTAGAGGTCACCCCTGTGCCTGTATACTGACATCCTATGAGAAGCTTTACTATGCTGAATACTGATCTGTTAATTGCTTACAGAGATGCCGTGTATCCTTGAGTGTGATATATTATTAATGCCTTATAAAGGCCTTACTTTTTTCATTCTCTAGAAAGATTTTATGAGAGGAATAAACATTGGCTAATAAAAGAAGAAGGGACTAAATGTGCACTTTTTTTCTTGATGTGCACTGCTCAAGATTCATTGTTTTTGTAGAACTAACATGTGACCTTTTATACATAGAAACCAAAATGTAGATGTTAATAGGCCTTTCACTGTCACACATTACATTTTGCATTATAATGAGTACATGGCTTCTCATGTTTGGCTAGGCTATGCAGCACCATCTGAAGTATGAGTTATATGCATTTCTCAAGAAACAAATAGTTTTCAGTGCCCTCAAACTCTGTGGTTTGAAAAAGCCAACATTGTGGGGTAAGATATAGATGTAGCTAGCTATTTGGGTGCTAGGTGCTATCAAGATCCATTCATGATAGGGCATTATTCCTTAAAGAGCAAGGTCCATAGTCTCAAATTTACACTCCTCAGCTCTGAGCAGCAAAAGAAAAAAAAAATCACTTCTGTCTTTATTAGACTGTAATAAACTGCTACATTTATAATAGGCAGCTGATACAGTTTATGCCATACACACTGAGCTCCAATGTGCTGCACCATTTTTTTTAAACACCTTTACTGACTTATCACTTGTGACATAGGCAGTGCTTCACTATTTATCACAAATGTAATACTAGCTTTTGATAATGCACTCAAGACCTGGAATGTGTTGATAATGCAGCTGTGCTCAACTGTCATCATTCATTTAAATGCAATTCAGTGACTATTCACTTAGTCACATATGCAGTGGCGTGCAACACAAGTAATTATTAGCATAACAGTAGTATTAACCCATGCTCAAGACCACAGAAAAGTGCACAACAATCTCAAATGCAAAACACAGCACATTACAAATTATGAGAAAGTAAGTTATGTGCATGATCTAGATATGCTCTCTATTGACAGTACCACTCAGAAAAATCTTCTATTCTTTACCATTTAGAAGCACAAACTCACTGCATTTCAAACTTATCAAAAAAAAAAATGCATCTATTTTTTATTTATTTATTTATTTATTTGCAGTTGGTTTACCAGGATAGTCCATTGGGTCAAATAACCCGTTTTCAATGGAGTCCTGGGGAGAAAAGCTCCAGAACTAAGTATGTTACAAAACGTGATTCATACTAGTTATACAAAAACTATAACACATTATAAATTATATAATAATCCAAAGTATTTTGACACCAGCAAACAATTTCAAATAAACACAGAAGAAATAACTATGACAGAAGTTTAGATAAAATTAATAGATTATAGATTATAAAGAATAATACATGAAAATTTTGAGTTTATACCATATTCAAAATACTGAAACAAGTTTCTGAGAAATAACAGAAATTTATGAAGGAAGTATTTTGAGGTGAGGGCTAGTGCAGTTTTCCCTATAAAGTGAAATGATAGTGTATATTAGTTATGAGTAAATAATCAGGTAAGATGCAAGAGGAATCAAGGTGAAGAAGGAAGATGGCAATTGCAAGTAAATTAGCTATGAGGGATGGAGCAAGAGCATTCCCACTTGGATACTAGGTGGGAATGAAGAGATCTTTAAAAATGAAGTGGTTGGGGTGGTGCGGATGGATGATGGTAGAGAGTTCCAAAGGCGGCAAGGACAAAGGATAGAAGATTTTTCCCTGGGGACGAGTGGGTTTATAGATTTCTAATAGATTTTGATTGTTGGACCTCAATATTCTATCAGGAAGGTGCATTTTGAAAGCTGATGAGAGGGAGGGACAGAGAGGAGTTGAAAATGAGTTTGTGAGCAAGAGTTAGTTGAGTGTATGAGAGATAGTTAGGAAGCTCTAGCCATTTTAGTATGTGGAGAGAGGAACAGTGGTGTGAGGAGGACTTGTGGTTGGTAGCAAACTTGGCGATTTTATTATAGCAAGAGGAAAGTTGGGTTTTTAGGGAGGACTGTAGATTAGTTAGGAGTGGGGCTCCATAGAGAAGGGAGGGGATAAGAAATGAAGTAGAGAGAGTGATTTTGGCAGCAGGTGTGAGGTATTTATTTTGCCGGTACAGCATACCAAGTTTTTGGTGGTTTTTTTGATATTTAGCTGTAGGTGAGAATTAAATTTGAGTTGGTTATCAATTTGGACCCCGAGTAGCTTGGTCTCTGACACTAGTTCCAGAGGTGAATTATTTTGACTAGTGATAGTGAAAATGTTTGTGTTGAAGGAGACAGTTTTAGAGGGGGAGAATAGCATTAATTTGGTTTTAGAGGCATTTAGAGCAAGATGATTTCTTTTCATCCACTGCTCAGTGGTTGTGAAAGCTTCTTGGGTCAGTTTTGGAGTGAGGGGATAGAAGAGGCCGAGCATATAATAGTGGAATCATCTGCGTATTGGATGATGTCTGAGAAAGGAATGGAGTTGTGGAAATCATTTATAAATATGTTAAAGAGAAGGGGACCCAGTATGGACCCTTGGGGTACCCCAGTAGGGGTATTTAGAAATGATGAAGTGGCTTTTTTCCATATTACTGCTTGATATCTGTTAAATAAGTAGTTGGAGAACCAGTTCAATGAGGAGGGAGATAGGTTAAGTCCTGAGAGTTTGGTTAGTAGCAGGTTATGAGAGATAGTGTCAAAGGCCTTAGAGAGGTCAAGTAGTATGGTAGAAACAATTTGGCCAGAGTCACATGCTTTGTTAATAGTTTGAAGGAAGGAGAGGAGGGCAGTCATAGTACTGTGATTAAGTCTGAAACCATGTTGGGTGGGAGTTAGTAGGTGATTTTCTAAAAGGTAAGGAAGGAGTTGAAGATGAATACATTTTTCTAAGATTTTAGAGATAGGAGATAGGATAGCAATGGGGGAAATTAGTAACATTGTTATTGTACCCCTTTGTGCAAAGGGATGATGTAGGCTTTTTTCCAGATTTGGGGTACTGTACTTTCTAGGATAGAGCGGTTAATTAAAATGCTAATAGGGTAGGAAAGTGCATCAGCAGCTATGCTAAGAAAGTAGGAAGGGATGTTATCAGGAGCATTAGTACATGGCTTCAGTTTCAGAAGGAGTTTCTTTATAGTGGAAGTGGGTATAGGTTTAAATGAGAAAGAGGGAGAGTGTGCAGGGGGGGGTGAGTTAGGGGCAGATGCAGTTAATGAAGTAGTTAGAGGAGGAGAAAAAGTGGAGGGAGAAAAGTTGGTAAGTGGAGATATGGGGGTGGAGGTTGTGCTGGGTGGAGTACTGGGGAGAGAGGGTGGGGGAATATTTGAGAGTGTAGTGGTGTTAGAGAAGGATGATGTTAATTTGGAAATGGATTCAATGAAGAAATAATTAAATTGTGTAGCCAGATCTAGGTCAGGAGCGTTTGGGTCTGGGGTGGGGGTGTTTTGTTTACTAGGGTTGAGAAGAGTAGAGATACCTTTCCAGAATTTCTGAGGGTTAGATTTGCTGCTATTTTGGAGTGTGGAGAAGTAGTTTTGTCGATCGGAAATTATAAGTTTTTTTACCCTGTTTCGGAGAGTTTTATATTCTTTTTCGACTAGGGGATTTGTTTTTCTGGTAATATGCCCAGACTTTCTCTCTGTCGCATGGATGCTAGTGTATTTTGGACAGCCAGGAGGCTGTTTTAGTTTTAATTCTCTTAGACCTTAAGGGTGCATGAGAATCAAGTATTTGTAGGAAAATTGAGTTGAAGTGGGCAACTGCGTTGTCTAGAGATAAAGTTTTTAGGCAGTTCCAATTTATGGATTTTAGAGAGTTTGAGAAGCTTGTAGGATCAAACTTTTTTTGGTTGCGGATAGTAATACAATTATGGGTACGGTGCAGGTGTAATGGGAGTCGCTGTGTGAAGATGGGTATGTGGTCACCAAGGGGATCAGGTAGAGTACCACTGTCAGAGAAATAGTGGGGGTGAGAGACTAGAATCCAGTCTAGAATACTGCCATTAGAGGGGTTTTTAGAGGGGTATGTTGTGGATTTGATAAGTTGTGAAAAGTTGTAGAGGTTGATATTAAGAGGGTTTTTAGAGGACTGAATGGAGGCCCAGTTAATATTCATATCACCAAGTATTATTGTTTCATTGCTAATGTTGTTAGAGAGCCAGGAAAGGATATCCTCAAGTGTAGAAATATTCTCTCCTGGGGGGATATAGAGTGAGGCTATACAAATGTGTTTATGTGAGTTAATTTGGAGAGATGTGAAGAGTAGTTCAGCAGTTTTGAATTGTGGAATGAGTTTGTCATAGGGGGTAACTGATAATGAGGATGAATATAGGAGAGCTACTCCACCGCCTTTTCTATGGGGCCTGTCTTTTCTGATGATTGAATAGTTTGGCGGAATTATTTCAGAGTCTTTTATATAGGGTTTTAACCAAGTTTCCGAGATTGTTAGGATATCCGGTTTATTATGAACAAGCCAGGCATGAAGGTGTGGAACTTTGTTTACTATGCTTTGGGAGTTAAAAGAAGTAAATAGGATCGACTTATCTGTAGAGGAAACTGTGGAGGGGCCAGGGTTGGGATGGATATCACCAGATAGTAGAGTAGAAATTAGATATAAGAGTGGCTTAGAGAGGTAGATGGACAGTTTGTGATTGGATTCTAATGTGGATTTAAGGAGTTTGATAGTAACAATGGGGGAAAAATGTTTTTGGAGGGTAATGTATTTGTATGGGAAGAGTAGGAGGTTATTTATAGGATATAGATGAGGAGAAATAGGAGTATGTGAGTCTGGTAGAGTAGAGTTAAGGTGGTTAGTAGTGTGGAGAGGTTGAGCATGGTGAAAGTTTAAGGGTTGGGTGATGTAGTAAAGATATGATAGAGTCAGGAGAAGTAGAAATAAGGAGATGAATGAGGATTTTGTAGGCATAGTGGAATGTGGAATATGTAGAGTTGATATGCTG